>NC_139595.1:5932882-5955382 GCF_946808225.1 Silurus aristotelis | reverse complement strand
GTATCGAATGAAATCATGAAAAGTAAACATTTTGAAGGAAATATTATTCGTTCTTGTTGCCGGCTAAAAGTTTTAGGCGCCTGCAAATAAATGCTGTGAAGAAAAAAGGCGCCTTTGGAAATAATGAAATCAAATGTTTTTTTTAACATGATTTTTAAAAAAATATGATTTAAAAGAGCAGTAAACAGTGATAAAACTAAACGGTCAATATTCGCCAACCCCTTTGTTTTAAGAAAAATTTGCGTTTGTGCAGATTTTCAAAGAAATTTAAATGAAAAAGGGTAGGAACGAAGGAAGGGAAGGAATGAGGAAGAAAGGAAAGAAGGAATAGAGGAAGGAATGAAGGCTGAATGAAGAAATTAATGAAGGTATGAACGAACAAGCAAGGAGGGAAAGAAGGGAGAAAGGAATGGTGAAAGGAATTAATTAATGAAAGAAAGAAGAAATGAATCACAATAGCTCCAGCTTATTAATAGATACAAATCTATTTGTTTTGATTGTGGCGAAAATGGTTGTGTAAGAAATTGGTTGAATACACGAGCTCGTTTTTATACAAAAACCTGACAAGTGTCTTGGAAATGAAGCAACTAATTTCTTGAGCTGTGCTTATAGTGGTATAAAATAGAATAATTCAATCGAGGGAGTTGAATTGTTAGGAAAAATTAAGCTCAGATACGTGATAACACTTTGAGATGTCGTAATTTTTTATTCAAAGGCTCATCGTTGCTTATTCTTTAATTCACTAACTTATGCAAGTCAGAAAAATCTTTAAAATAACTTTTTTCTGAGGTAAAACTAAAAGTTTAGGAAGTTTTCAACAAAAGGGGAAAACAGAAGTGAACTGCGTTTTTCATTAATTAAATAATTGATAAATATTATGAACTTTGAACGCTATCAGAGCAGTGCAATTCATTTTCTTATCCCAAGTGCAGCTCTTTTATAGACACACAAGACTCTGGAAATGTGGGTCACCACAGAGGAGAGGAAAAAGAAAAGAGAGAAAAGCGATTCGTTTCTCATTTTTATTCCTCAAAGTCACTGAAAGACGATGGTCGTTTGAAGGGGCTGCTTCAGCCGAACGTCACCCAGCCCTGACGGACGAGTGGAATGATGAAAAGAAGGCAGGGAAGAGAGGATAAAACGAGTGTTGAGATATCAGATCTGCTGCAGTCTTTCAGCTGTGTTACATTTATGACTTGGAAGTTGGAACGTGAAAGTTGCGCTCCGTTTCATTCGTTATCTGTATAAACATTTACATTCTTCGGCTCGGCCAATCGTTTTTTGTTTGTAAGGGACTCACCAATCAGGTGGCGGTTGCAGTGCGAACAGGTTGTCATGGTGATGGAAATGTAGTCTTTTTTTCTCTGCTCTCTTGGGGGAAGAGGGATTAGGTGAAGTGGAAATGACAGCCTGAAGAAAAGTGTGTGTGTGTGTGTGTGTGTGTGTGTGTGTGTGTGTGTGTGTGTGTGTGTGTGTGTGTGTGTGTGTGTGTGTGTGTGTGTGTGCTTGTGCTTGTGCTTGTGCTTGTGGGGAGGTGTGGGTGTGTTTTAAGCAAGTGAATGTGGGAGAGAGAGACACCTCCCCCTTCACAGTAACTTCAGGCTCGAATGTAAATATTTTACCTGATACACATACACAGTGACACGGTTCGTTTCAGCTCTGCCATACACACACACACACACACACACACACACACACACACACATCATCCAGATTACTATTCAAAGCTTTTCACTCAGTGTAAAAAGTATTTCTGTTTGTGCTGTATTTATGTGCTGATTTAGTAAACTACCTCATAAAGCATTCCCTTTTCCCCCACTCTTTTCTGTGTGTGTGTGTGTGTGTGTGTGTGTGTGTGTGTGTGTGTGTGTGTGTGTGTGTGTGTGTGTGTGTGTGTGTGTGTGTGTGTGTGTGTGTGTGTGTGTGTGTGTGTGTTCGTTCGTTCACATGTACATTCCTGCCTTCCAGCCTAAAGCTGGAATGTGATAAACTGGCCACAGAGAAATCAGAGATGCAGCGTCACTACATCATGGTGAGTAAATACTTCACATAGAGATGAAAAGGAAATTTCCACCCAAAGTGTTTTCAGGGAATTTTTGATGCCATATGCCTTGGTATCACTGATTACCATCAGCCAAATCAACAGCTTTGCCCATGGTTCATATGTTTTATGCACGTTTCCGGCCATAAGCTTTAGAACCAAGTTTAAATCTGGTTGCACTTTTGTTCACTGCCTTTTATAATTTTCGGGTGGAGAATTTGGGGGGAAATAAAGATTTTATAATCTTTAGAAGGTGTTTCTTGTTTGTGGATAGTGATAAAAATTAAAAACAGAAATAGAGTACCAGCCTTTCTACACGTATAGACTGAAAAACCTGAATAAAAACAGGCTTGAAACCTCACTTTGTGATTAGATGAAGCAGAAGAGGTTCTAGTAAAAATGTTTCAAATCATCATTTCTGATTATGTAAAAGGAGGCATTCAAACTCAAGATAAAGTCAAATTTTTAGAACCTCAAAAATGATTGAACTATAACGACTGAATGACATTCAGGGTCACCCAGATGACGATGGGTTCCCATTTGTGTCTGATTATTCTTAGGTTTTCTTCCTCATACCTTCTTTGGAGTTGGTTTTCGTTGTCAATTTATTTCTGCTAAGCTGCAATATCCATTATTAAAGTGCCATACAAATAAAATGGGACTGAATTAAACTGAATTTGAAAAGCTATCAAATCACGACATTATTAATATTTTATAAATAAATAAAATACGCACCCAATCTCCCCATATCTCTCGAATTTTTTCCACAGCAACTACTACATATTCCGGCCTGATCCTTATGTATAGGAGCCTTACTTTTAATGCTCCACTCAGATTTGAATTCTTGTTCAGTACCATCCAAGACGCTTTTAAAAAGCTGAAAGTGCAAATGTGTCACATTTACGTCTCCATTGGTGGACACTTCAACCTCAGCGTCATTTGCATGCGAGACAGAATGCAAACCAAGCACTGAGCTGTTAAAGGAACATTTCAAAGGTGAGCGAGGATGAAATTACATTTGTCCCGAAAGTATAGGACGTAATTTTTCAAGAAAAGCAAACATACACTGAGAAAGAAGAATAGTGCTCTGAAATGTAAAACAATGAACATTTACATAGTCTTCATATAAACTGCGTTCTTTGTTTCCAAAGTTTATGAGAGTTTTTGATTGTATTCCACAAATTTATGTTCGCCTTTCTGGCGCAGATCTTTTTTGTTGGTTAAAATACTCTTATTGGTTAGTCGAGGCTTCAGCAAATTTTAGAGCAGGTTTTAGATCCAGTTCTCAGTTAGGGATGGGAAATACCCTTTTTTCTTTTTGATACGATACCTTCAAAGACCAGTATCATCCAAAATCAATACTGGTACCAATACCTGTTTATTTGAAAGCCATCATTATATTTATTAAATGGACAACAATGAACTGGGTTTTATTACATTTATTATAAAAATATTATTAATCAAATAAACTTTGAACAAAACACTCAGACAGAGAAAACTATATTTAGTCACATCAGGTTACTACATTTGTTCTGCTTTATAGGTTTTTCTAAAGGAAAAAGAGAATATTGACTTTTTTCCCCCCTGAGCCTGTTTCTTATTTGCCTGATCGACTCTCCTGCTTTTGAAAAAAGTCTCTCAGAAAGTAAAGATGATTCGGTTAACCCAATATATAGAACTGAGTGACAGAATGCTGACTTGTTTGTGCAATGAACAGAGGCAAAGTATAAGAACTAATAGTTCCTATTTTCTTTTAAAATCCCACGCAGGATCAATATTTGAATGTAAGAATCCGTTGAATTAGGATTGATCCGCCAATCCCAATTCTCTGGATAATTGATTTGTGCTTAGCGGTGAACTAATACTTCCTTACTTAGTATATTAATTAGTAATTTATATTTGATTTTAACAGATTTTAACTGTAAACATTTATCTAAACTACATAGACAAAAGTATTTGGACACCTGACCATATGATTGGTATTTGCTTTTTCAATGTCCCAGTTAAAATAAACTTTACTCTTCTGGGAAGATGTTCATCTAGATTTTGGAGTGTGCTTGTGGAGATATTTTGTTTATTCAGATTCAGGTGTTAATAAAGTCAGGTAGTGATGCAGGGTGAGGAGACCTGGGGTTCAGTCAGCATTCCAATTTATCCCAAAGGTGTTTAGTTGGGTTGAGTTCATAGCTTAATAGCAGGCCACTCAAGATCTTCCACTCTGGAGTTTAGAGAAGAACCACAATTGGCTGGAACTGTCAGGTGTCCCAATACTTTTGTTCATATAATGTACCGCTTAATGGTCATCTGTTTAAGGGTGTATGGTCTGCTGGTGCAGATGTCATTAAGACTGATTCCAGGTATGCGATATTCTTGGAAACAAAGATCTGTAATAGAGTTTAATGAAGCATGTTGCAAAGAAGCTGAACCCGCTTTTTTTTTTATTCAATGCTTCGAAAAAAAAACACGTATCCACCATTAAATTCTGTTTAAATGTCAGTTATCGTATCGGTCCAGCAGTTTTATATGGCTGCGTTCATAAACCCGCAGATGGCGAGTCTTATTACACTCGTTTTTACACGGATGGATAATTAAACGCTTCGCACAAAGTTCTCTATTGTTTTAAAAGGAGGATCGTGTGACCCAGAAAACATTATACCACAGCCCTCTCGAATGTTGATTTGACTTTTTTTTTTTTTTTTTCGTAACTATAGCCTTTCACGGTTGTAGCGTCCTGGTTGTCATTTTAAATCATAGGTTTTAAATTGTATGCGTTTTGATGTTTCCATAGAAACTGCTTGCTAGCATGGACATGTATGGCCTACGCTTAAGAGGATGGTACACCAAATATAAATAAACGAATATAAGATTTGTGTTATTTATCAAAGAAAAACGTTTGTGTTCTGTAAGGAGAAATTTCGTATTCATATTTTTAAATGGACGGAGCGAAAAATAATGTAGCCAGAACATATCCGAACACAAATTATCACTATCACAAGCTACTACACCAGACTCCACGTGATCTACGACATGCAGCACGTCATTACAAGCACTGGCACGTAATTGCCGTGTCCCTGTGAGATTAAACACAGCAAATTGATCAATTAGGAGCACAGAGAAGTGACCACTCGGTCTACAATTACAGTAGATTACCCTGTTTGCGCACTATGTGTATTATTCACACTATATGTCCAAAAGTATTGGAACTTTTTTCTTTTTTTAGGGGGGTGTAGGGCCCATTTACCCCCACCTCAATGTGGTACTTCTCCAAACTGATACCACAAACTTGGAGGCACACAGTTGTATAGGATATCTTTAGGGTTTGGTAGCATTTATAACATAAAACTGTTCCAGCATGAAAATTCCCCCTGTACACAAAGCCAACTATAGTGTGATTATTGATTTGTTTTGTTTTTTCCTGTAACCTTATACTGTGCTTTTTCGTACTTAATCACTTATTTAAAATATGCCATGTGTCTAATTTGAATTCATGCCTGCTGTTTTGCACTCTATATTTCAATATTAATGGCTGTTGAGTGCTATATTCTGGATTATTATGCAGTAATACAGCTGTTATTATATGTCTTTAATCACTGTTTGTCTGAGCACCATTTAGTGCTCATAGTTCCCTCAGAATCAGGCCTGGAGTGTGAACCAGGCCTCCTATAGTCCTTCTTTTATGTGTTGCTATAATGTTTTTTATCGGATTTGTCTTCTCTTTTCAAATATATCTGCTTTCGTTTCTCCAAATATAGCTGCTCGTATTGATTATAGATAGCTTGTATTTTGTCACGCTTAAGCACAAATTGTGTGAGAAAACACAACTATTTAAGATAACCTCTGCATCTTCGTTTTGATGCTGGATGTCTGATTAATAGATTTTTATACTCTGCACTAAATCGAATACGCTGTGGTTAGTTCTATGCGTCAGCTTTGCTCACTATTAAGACCACCACCACCACAGTCTCTTCGTCCTGCGATTTTCTTTTGCCACGAAACCCCTGGAGCGTTTCTTTCTCTTCACACCGAAACGCTCTTATCGACCGGTTTTAAATATGAAGTCAAAAGTGTGTACAGGCTCATCGATCAGCTCATAAGCGATCAATAAGATGCAGGATTGTAACAGCAGCGGGACCAACACAACGGCTGCGTCTCGGGGGAATATGCGAGGCGTTCTGGTTTTACAATACATGTTTTGCCTCCGAGCCAAACACTTGGCTTGTTGCCACAGTGGGAGGCAGAGACAGTGTTTTCTTTGTTTGAAATATTTTGTCCAAAAAAAAGTTCATAACATAATCGCATGTCATTTTGCGATACAATCTTTATACTGTATACGCTACGCTCTTATTTATTGCTTACTTGCACAATTTGACTTTATTTTTGGTCATGATTTTTCATCAAGTATCACTTCAATAGAAAATCAATTAAGGCCAATGTTATTATTGTTCTTAACCTGTGTACTGTCTTATGATAATCAAATCAACACATTTTCTTCATACCTGATATTTGACATTCGGTGGCATAGTACAAATTTACAAATAACAAAATGACACTATCAGTGTAATTTTATATATATATATAAAATTACACTGATAGTGTATATATATATATATATATATATATATATATATATATATATATATATATATATATATATATATATATATATAATGTGTGTGTATGTATGTATATATATATATATACACATATGTATATGTATGTATATGTATATATGTATATGTATGTTAGAAATATAAATATGATTACGTGTATGATGTGTTTTATTTATTTTGCCTGGACATTTGAGAATATGATATGTAAATATATATATTTTTTAGGAAAATAATTAGGTGAATGTTTTTTTGTTTTTTTTTTACTTTTTTTTTTACTTTTTAAAGTTCTGTTGAGCAGAAAAAAGAAAAGAAAAAACAATACAATACAATCATCTCAAGCCTTTATCTCCTGCTTGTGTGTCTGTAAACCACACACACACACACACACACACACACACACACACACACAGTGTAATCAAATTGTAGGCTGAGTGGTCATGTCAGTGTGCTCCTAATTGATCTATTTGCTGTGTTTAATCTCATTGGCGCACGGCGATTACTTGCCTGTGCTTGTAATGACGTGTTGCGCATCTTGCCGTCATGCAGACTCCGGTGTAGTGGCTTGTGATGTTGGCGAATTTGTGTTCTGGCTATAAAATTTTGCTCCCACAGTTACTAGGGGCTCATTCAGTGTGCTGATTACTGAAGGTAATGTGGTGTGCACGGAGCTGAGTTTGAAATACAGCCTGTTTAATACATTTTCCTGTCTGCTGTTTTTGCAGTACTACGAGATGTCTTATGGGCTCAACATCGAAATGCACAAACAGGTAAGAGACTGCAGTGTGGTCTAAGTTAATGTGTGTGACGATGTGTTGTATGTGCACATAATCAATACTCTATATGGACAAAAGTAATGGGACACCTGACTCTTGCGGTAGTATTACATCAACCTGTTCCAGCATGATGATGCCTCTGTGCATGTACCAATCCTAATGAAGATCTTGAGTGACCTACTATAGCACTCTGACCTCAACTCTTATTAAACACCTTTGGGATTAATTGGAAAACTGACTGTACCCCAGGCCTCCTCACCTACATCAGTACCTGATTTTACTAATGACCTTGTGGCTGAATGTGCATAAATCTTCACAAACACACTCCAAAATATGGTGGAACAACATCTCAGAAGAGTAGCGATTATCATTAGAGCAAATGGGAACTAAATGTTGAATAGGATGTTGAAAAAAAATCACATACCATACTTATGGTCAGGTGTCCACAAACCTTTGTCCATATAGTGTGTTAATGAGTAGACAATACTGTTGTTTCTTTAGAATATTCTGTTTTAAATTTAAAGTCAGAGAGCTGAACATTTTAGCCAAATGTGGGTTGCCATATTTTCTTTAGAATCCCTATATAGTGCTTTTTTTTTTTTTTTTTTTTTGGTTGTTGTTGAGTGGCCTATACTTTTTCAACTCAACAAATGTATTAAAACTGCGAACACTGTCTTGAATTATGCTTTGTTTTTGTTTTTCTTCTTTACAATCTCAGGCCGAGATCGTAAAGCGGCTGAATGCCATCTGCGCGCAGGTGCTGCCCTACCTGTCCCAAGAGGTATAAAGCGTATTTATATACGGGTTTTTTTTGTTGTTGTTGTTGTGATTCAGTATACACTCTCATAATATGCCTTTTAATGTTAGAGCCCTTTATTGCTTATAGAGGATTGAATCTTTTCATTTGTCATTTCATTTGTCATTTGGTTAAAAGCTTTTTCCAAATGAATAAATGTCTCATTATACCCTGTCAAATAATAAAGTGCCCTAGTTTTATCAAGAATATCTCATTTATATGTCTTTTCACCAATGTCTGAGGTTACTTGAAAGGAAGGACTTGAATCATGCAGATGCAGGTCAAGAGCTTTAGTTCATTTACACATCAAAATAAGGGGAAAATGTGTCCTTGGTGATGTAATCTGCATCAGTGTAAAGGCGCACTTGGTAGTCACCTTGTTCTAATCTTCAGCTTCTGTAGCATCGGATTCCCGATTTATTTTTATTTTTAATTGATGTACAAATGAACACTTTTTTTTCATTGGAGTGTTAATTTTAGTTGCAGTAGATGTCCTGCTCACATCAACACCCTGTTACCCCATGACATACCAGGATAATATATACATTATATAGACAAAAGTTTGTGGACACCTGAGCACAAGATTCTTGTGCTTTTTGTATATCCCACATTTATTCCTTATATGATACATATATATATAATAACATCCACTCTTCTGTAAAGATGATGTGGAGATTTGTGCTCATTCAGCCACAATGGTATTAATACAAGTCAAAAAGATGGGTACTGATGTAGGGTGAGGAGGCCTGGGGTGCAATTCTTCAGCATTCCAAATCAGAAGATAAGATATTTGGCCCACAGTGGGAAAATTTTCATGTTAGAGTAGCAAAGAATTATATAAAAAAAATCATGGGTTAAGGTCCGAGCTCTATAGCAGGCCACTCGAGATTTTCCACTCCAACCGCTGTAAAGCAGATCTTCATGAAGTTTGGTATCGTCATGCTGGAACAGGTTTGGGTCTCCTAGTTCAAGTGAAGGGAAAATCTAATGCTACAGCATCCAGAGACATTTGTGAAGAACCACATATAGCTGAAAAGTCAGCACAAATCGTGCAGTGTTGTGTTTAACATCTCGCTGCATCATTTAACGATGCTTTTAACAATGGACGTTATTCCAATGTAGCTTCATAGAAAGAAAATAGTTACAAATATACATTTTACATTTAGAAATGAGTCTCTAAGTTTATACCGAATGAACGATCCGGTGACAAGGGAAAACTCCGAGATCTTATGAGGGGGAAAAAAACGTCCTCATCCATTCATTATAGTTCCATCAATGTTGTCAACGGTGACAAGATGGATGAAGAGCCATTATTCTGCTCATGGTGACTGCAGGCTTAAGCCATTATAGCAGACTGTATATATTAATTACAGTCCAGATCCATCATTATGGTTCTCGAGTTTAACCCTCCACAGTAACCTGTAAGACTGTTTTGTGTGGAAACATCTTTAGTAGCAGCGAGTGGTCTGTAATCGGTATAGATATAGCATTAGAAAGCTTTAATAATAGTCACTGACAGGAGTCATATATATGACTGCAATATGTCTTTGTGTGTAGCATCAACAGCAGGTCTTGGGAGCGATTGAAAGAGCCAAGCAGGTCACTCCACCAGAGATGAACTCGATCATTCGGGTAGGCCGTCTGCTTCATACTTCTCAAATCTTGCTTGTGTGTGTAAAATATAGAAGCATCTGTTTGTTGTCTCTCTCTCCATCCTGTTTCCTTATTGCCTATTTGTTTTCCCAATGCTTTTCTTGTTTATTGTTATGTATGTGTAACCTTCAACAGTATGTGTCTACGTGCACGCACCATCTGTAACCTCTCTGCATGAGTGGCCCATTTAACCTCTGTGTCTGTAGACTGGCTTTCTAAGCCATATGGGTTTTGTTTGCTCACTCTTACCCATGTGTGTATTTGTGGGTGTGTGTGTGTGTGTTGTGCACAGCAGCAGCTCCAGGCCCACCAGCTCTCTCAACTGCAGGGTTTGGCTCTTCCTATGGCTCCACTGCCCCTGGGTTTGACCCCTCCGTCCCTGCCTTCATCCTCCTCCTCCTCCACTGCTCCGGGTCTCTTCTCTCTCTCCAGCATCCTGGCATCGCACGCTCACCTTGCCAAAGAAGAGAAGAACGCCCGCGAAGCTGCGAACAACGCCGACACTCACCGTGACGACGACGGAGACAAATCCGACTAAAGTCCACTTGAAACGCTTCTCTCACCGAGGCCAAGAAAGCACAGAGAGACAATGAAAAGAGCACAGCATTGTTTTTGTTTTTTTCCATCTTCATTTACCTTTCGCATCCTTTTTCCTCAGAGCCTTTTGCTTTTTTCAATATGCATGCCTTAGAATAAACAATTTGTTCGTAGTTGCGTTACAATTCCGAGTCTTTGTTTTTAAATTTCTTTACATTTAATTTCCTAGCCTGCTTTTTGACATCCCTGTTTCCTCTTTTGTGTTTTGGATTTTGAAAGCTTATTATTAAAATGATTCCAATGTAGGATCCAAGGCTTCCTGCAGCCTGCAAGACTTTTCTCTATCATCAGCTATTTCCAGACCTCCCCCTTGTACAAGCTAGTCAAACAGAGCAGCTTCTGGATTAACCCGTCTCTCAAGACGCTCGGGACAATCCGTCATTTCTTGATTCCCTCTTGGCCGAATCGGATGTAGTTTGGAAGATGTTCTGAAAGCACAATTAGCCAAATCAGCAGTGATACTGTATAAAAACCCTGTTAGTTTCTGTATATCTCACTTTAACTGCTTTGCATTTTACAGATGTGCAGTAGTTAGTTTGTGATCATGGAATGTGGATTTAAAATAATCATTATTGTTTTAAAGATACTTTGCAGGAGGAAGAAAAAATATCAGTAGTTCGCATTTTTTTCTAAGAACAAAGTGTGTGCATCCCTTTTTTTCTTTTAAAAAAAAAAAAAAAAAAAAAAAGTTACAATGTGTTGCTAAAAGATTCATTCCCCTTAAGGATTTATAATTTTTTGTATATTAGTTTTGCATCTTCTAAAACACAGTGGTGGTGGTGGTAGCATCATGAAACTCATGAGCAGCAGCCAAGTGGCTGACGGTTACTCTCAGCATGAGCTACCACCACCATGCTTCAGTGTATGTTTTTTTTTTTTTTTTGCGAAGTAGCCAAGAGGCTGAGGGATTACTATTAGTATAACCAGAGCTACCACCACCATGTTTTACTATGTAGAGATTAGTCCAAGTATCAGCTAAGAGGCTGAGTGTTACTCTCAGCGTGACCAGAACTACCACCACCATGCTTCCCTGTGCTGAGATTCTTGTCATAAACTTAAAGTCCATTGACAACCGCATGCATTTGGGCAAACAAATCACCACAGCATGGCAGCACAAACCTCAGTCTTGCAAATCTGGCATTTTTATGGAGTATGACAGAAAACCCAGAAAGTTCCATTTGATCATCTTGTTCAGCTTTAAGTGTCTATTAGATCTAGGTTATCAAACACGGGATTTTGTGCTTTGCGCGTTCTCTGTAATACGACAAGCAGCGTGTTTTTTGTCTTAGTAACCTCAGGAAAGGCTTGTGAGGAAGCAACTGTTCAAAACTGCTGTAATTTAGGTTGTGACAAGAGCATTGAGTGTAACTCGAAATGGATAAACGCTCAGTTCTATCTTGACCCAGGCACACCACTTGTTATTTATGACCCGTTTCGAAAGCAGACACGAACGCTCGACTCGGTTTCTCGCTTTTCATTGCGAACTTTTCGCGCTTTGCTGCGGGCGGGCGAACCGCTTTCCGAGCGACTAATGAGGTATTTGAGCTAGAACGCTTTCCTCCTTCTTTTACTAAAGGTGGTGCATTGTTCTGCCTCTCTTGCCTTCTCCCTGCTATTCTTTTCTGTTTCAAGCTGTATGCACGTGGGAATCTTGGTTGTGGATGTTAAAACATGCAGCTATGTTTGACATACCCAGAATGCACTTTGAAACAAAAACCTGCACTCCTGAGATCTGTTTGTTAGAAGTGTTGTCTGGCGAGCACTTAGTTTGAAACCTGTTTCCTGAATGAATCGATTTCTGACTAAGATGCTCTAAATAATGTTTTTTATAGATCTCGTTCGGTGATGGACCAAGGTCCTATAGTTTCCGCTCAGAAAAGGAAATGAACACTAAGGCTGATGCTTCGAGCCTCAGTATTTAGGCTGCAGTATCAGATGTGCTTAGCCTAGAAAGTACAGCGCAATCTTTTACAACTGACCCAGATGTCAGGCTGAACAATGCAAATACGGCTCATTTCTTTAAGTACAGAAGAGCAGGTGAAGGCCTGGTGCATCATTTCGAAGAGGAAGTGCAGTGGAAATGATTAGCGTGGAAAGTACAGGGTTGAGTCTAAAGTACTGGGTTCGGTCCAAAATCAGTTTAGTAGTGATTATGACCCTATTTTACATTTTGCTGCTTTGCTGAAACGGGGGATGGGGTTATACATTTTGGAAGACTAAATAATGCAATTTCAGGGTGTGTTTTTTTTTTTTTTTTTTTTTTACGTAAGCAGCATAAAGACGGTTAATAATCACTTTTATATAAGTATAATGTTTAATTGGGGTGGTAAACCTTGCAGAGTGGAAATGCAGAGTTGGAACACGAGTGAAACCAAGATGGCCGCCTAGTTTTCAAGGAAGTACAACCAGCATATGGCTGATAAAGGTCCAATCAATTCAATGGATTCCCAACAGTATTTCAGCTTTAGTCATAATTATAGGGTTTATGCTGTGTTGTAGCTTTCCAAGTTTTCTCCAAAGTTTATAGTTCAGCTCCGTTTAAAACAAAAACAAACAAACAAAAAAACACAATTTTCTGGAGAACGTGCCCAAAATTTGTTTTCTATCATGTCACCACAGGGTGGCAGAATTTCCCCAAGAACATGTTGTGCCTGGTGTGGAAAGTGTATTGATTCCGTTGTGGCTTTTAAGATTTTACTACCTATAGTACAAACCTTTCTAATGCTTATAAACCGAGGTCTCGCCTGGGAGACCTGGTTTGGTGGTTTCCACTGGTGTTTAGATGTTTTTGAGTGGGGAAATGATCAAACTGCAAATCTCCAGGCCTTCAGGAGTGTAAAGAGAAGGAAAGCGCAGAATTCA
Organism: Silurus aristotelis; assembly: GCF_946808225.1. NCBI lineage: Eukaryota > Metazoa > Chordata > Actinopteri > Siluriformes > Siluridae > Silurus > Silurus aristotelis. Next base: position 5,942,050 of record NC_139595.1, on the reverse strand, counting down.
TTTGAAACATGCTTTTGTTTGAGAGTGTGTGTTTGTTTTTATGATAGAATAGAAAAGTGTTGTTTTGTACTGTATGTATTTTAGTATATGCCATCAAAATTTTGTCAATCAACACTTTAAAGGGACACCAGAGTCCTCAAGTCTTCAGTTTCCACATTTTTTTAGATCACATTGGATAAAGTTTTGAAGGTTTTTTTATTTTATTTTTTTTATTATCTAGTCCTTCAGTTGCACACACAAAAAAGCTGAAGATCTGCTAGAACATACTTTAGAGTAAGGCTTCATTACTGTACGTGTGCATTTGATCTTGTTTATATACCAGTATAAACGATTAAACACTGATCACCTTGGGGGTTTTTGTTTCAAATTGTTCTGTTGATTGCACTTGATCTCGATCGTATCACCACACGAAAAACAAATAAATAAATAAACTGGTAAACAGGATAAGTAGACAAAACCTTACTGGAAAGATTACTACCAATCAAAAAGTGTGACTGCGCTTGTATGTGCGTTTGTTGTGAAGGGACAGTTTTTAATATATGTATAAATATATCGATATACATATAATTTTGTAAACATTTTTGTATGTATAAAGTTACATTTATCGCGTGCGCGTGAGGGACATGTAGTGTATGCTGTTTAAATGAATTACTGACCTGAGGGTCCTGTTTGTCGACCAAGACGTACATTTGAAATACATGCATAGTTGTATTTCAGGAAAAATAAATAATTGGGCTGAAGTTGTTACACTAGGTAGCAATCAGCTTTTTTTTTTTTTTGGGACCTGAAGTATTTTTCTTTTACACTCCTTTAAAAATCACAATGTTCGATGATTAAGAAGCTTAACATTGCTATGTAGTCAGCCAAGGTCCACATGATGGTTGATTGTGTTTGTAAATATATTATCCATTTTCTCAAAACCTGTAAATTGAACATTTTGTTTGAAATAATTTTCAGCCTTTTTTTTCCCCAAAATTAGTATGTTTCTTTTCACTTCCCATTTTGTGATGTGTTAAACTCGAGTGTGTTCTTGCTGGAAAGTGTGTGTCAGTTGTGTTATGAAGATCAATGTTACAATGTTTTCTTTTGGGCTTTTTCTTTTTGTTCAAGTAGAAAATTTGGTGGGGGGGGAGATTGGGAAATAAGTCAAATTTGTTTCATTATTCAAGACTGGGATTCTGCAGTAAGGATATATTTATTGTGCCTTACAAATAAAAGCTTCAGTGTACCTCTAACCAAGTGTGTGTGTTTTTATTTATTTGGGTCATCTTGAATTCTTGCAAAATATCAGATATGAAATATTCCAATAGATGGAGCTGTTTTATTACAAACGTGTCAAGCAAATGCGGACCAAAGTTTGTAGACTCCAGACCATAGGATTTTGTGTTTGTTGAACTTTGCATTCCAAATTTCGTGCTCATTTTTTCTTCTAATAACCTCCACTTTTCTAGGGAGTTGTTTGCATTTTGTACTCATTCATCTTCAAGGGTGTTGTTAAATTTAGCTACTGATGTAGGAGCAGTGAGGTGCCCTGGGGTCGTTCCAATTCATTCCCAAAGGTCTATAGAGATCAATACCAGGCCACTGAAGATCTTCAAACCATATTTACATGGAGCTAGCATTGTGCACAGAGTAATTGTCATGCTGGAACAAGTTTAAATCTCCTATTTCAGATAAAGGCAAAGTTCAATACTACCACATCTTAAGACATCTAATACAATTGTGGTAACTGTTTAGAAAAGAACTGCATATGGTTGGAAAAATCATGTGTCCCAAAACTTTTGTATCTAGTGTATAAACTCTGACTGTACAACTAATTTCATGATTTATATAAAAAAATTAGACCGAATCATAAATCATGTGGACAACGTCAATGCATTATTTACATAGATCTATTTAAGCTGACACATGAAAGTCTTAAAATAAGTGAGTAAATTAATTGATTTATCTATATTATACAAAATCAATTTGTAATGTATAAGTGCTGAATTGTGTCACTTAGACAAAATCATTGCCTATTAATTAACTAATTAACTAATATCTATCTGGACTGTATCATGAATTACTTAGACAATGCCAATATATTATTAAAATGACCTATTTAGACTGACACATCAACATCTTCAAAGAATTTATATGGACTGTTTAAACGGATCAATTGAAGAAAAAATAATTTCATGGTTTAACTTTAATTATTTAGTCTTTATCATGATTTACTTAGAAAGTCATTTCACCAGAGTTGTTTAGATTCAAGTGTCTGTGTATAAATGTTAGTGTTAAGGTGTTTTATCGGTACATCAGGGTCCTCACTTTTCAGCTGATTAACCTTCCCCCAGTGACAAACAAGAGTACCACAAATCCCCAATTTAATCCTTTTGTTAACCTAGTGTTTTATACAAGAGATTTATTTGTAGATGTGCTTACCTTCTTTCTTTCAAACGATTTATCTTCGTCTCTTTCTCTTTTTTTATATCGGCTGTATACCATTAGTCATTCCTGGAAACAGTGACTGTGATATTTTATTCCTCCTATCCCTGCCACCTCCTTCTGTCGATCTGTCTGTCTTTCTTTCTCTCTGTCACCCCCCCCTTCTCTGTCATCTTTCTTTTACTTCCCACCCTCTGAGCTTTAGCATTTGTCATTTGCTCTTTCTCTTTTCCCCCCTATGGATTTTTTCATGTAAATCACTTGTCACTCTCTCAAACACCCTGCTGCTTATAATACGCTGTTTAGCGTACAGACTGAGAAAAGGTTGTAGCGAGAAAGGAATAGAACATTCTGTTATAGGAAAATAATCAACACTGCTGATTGGATGAGGCAATGGTGTCTGAAGAAAGTGGAATTTATTTTACTGTGTTTTAGTCCTGTTACAACACAACAACTTGTGAAGTATTATGATTTTTTTTTTCTGAAAAGCATGTCATTGTTTATGATATTAGATGATCTGGAACACCTATGAATCATTTACTTTCTGCTTTCATTTATGTTCTAGCAGCTAAAAATGTTAATTCTTTCAGCCTTTTTGTCTTGAATTTAATATACTAGCTAAATTAAACTCTGCAGCTTGTCATGTTACTGAGAAACAGAAAGTCTTTCCCATAGCAGAAAACATGCTTTTTGTTTTGGTTATAAAACCAAATAATATAGTACTTAACAAATACTGAAGAATTTTCTAGGTTAATAGTAGCACTAAAAATAGTTCCATTAAAAAAAACATAAAATTAGTAATAAAAGTAAATTTTTTATGTGAAGACTTAGAGTCAATGTAGAGAATGTGCCAGTGAAGATTTTTTTTATTTTTAAAAAAATAACAGTAATGAACTGCAGTAAGAGCATTAATATAGAAATTGCAGGTTGAATAAGAAACATAAATAAATAACAATAAATAAATATTTGCAATTGACTAGAGAACATTTTGAATAGTAAATTTATAGTATATACAATTTATGGACAAATGTTTGTGGACCTGACCATAATATTCTACATTTAGTCAGAATTTCTAATTATAATAACCTCCACTCCTTTGGAAAGATGTTCGATCAGATTTACGAGTGTGCTTCTTTTAGGTTTGTGCTCATTCACTTACAAGTACATTGGTACTGATGTAGAGTGTGGAGCCCTGGAGTGCAGTCAGCGTTCCAATTCATCCCAAAGGTGTTCAGCAGGGTTGAGGTCAGAGCTCTATAGCAGACCACTCAAGATCTTTCACTCCAACTCATGTAAACTATATCTTCATGGAGCTGGCTTAGTAAACTGTGGTTTTGTCATGCAGAAACAGGTTTGGGTCTCCTAGTTCGAGTAAAAAGAGAAAATGTAACATTACCACATAATGTAGAAGTTCCAACATTTTTGTCCAGTATCTATTAGAGATTGACTAATAATATACAATGTATAAACCACGTAAAACAAAAATAATAAGAGCCATGATAGATTGTCAAAGATGTGGACATCCAAGAACATGAAGTTAAAGACATGCCCTGTTTGTGTCTCATTGGTGTAAATAGGAGCGTGTCTTTGAGACACTTTTGACATTTTGGACGTCTACAGTAAGCTTCTTTGTCTTCTTGGCATTGGAGGTAAAGTTGTAAATGAAAGACCATGATGCCAGACTTTGGGTCTCTTTCCTGTAGGCTGACTCATCATTGCTGATTATGTAACCTGCCACTGTGGAATCATCTGCATAATTGATGAGAATCTTGTGGTTGCAGAGACTTGCAGTCACGGGTCAACAGGGAGTAGAGCAGCGAACTCAGCACACAACCCTGTGGGACTGCTAGTGTCTATGATGAGGTCTGAGTGCGTATCATTGCAAAACCCATCAGGCCTTCTGGTTAGGAAGTCCAGAATCTAACTGCATATAAAGGTGCCGATGCTCCAGTCAAGAGTTACCATCTCCTTGATGATCAGTTTATACTGTAATATAAACTTTGTTATTATGCTGTGAATCTGGAAATACTGTTAGAATCATCGCTATAGAAAAGTAACAAACGCTGTTGTGGCGTAAGTGCGATATGCCTAATAAAAATTATGATAAACCTTCTTCTTCTTCCTTTTTCGGCTGCTTCCATTAGGGGTCACCACAGCAGATCATCTTCATATTACCCTGTCCTCTACATCTTCCCCAACACATCCATAAACCTTCTCCTTGGCCTTCCTCTTTTCCTCCTCCCTGGTGGCTCCATCCTTAGCATTCTTCTTCCTATATCCCCTATGTACCTCCTCTGCACATGTCCAAACCAACTCAATCACGTCCTCATACATGTCCTGCACCACCCTCACATAGTACTGACACACCTGACTTCCTCATACAATATCACAAAACCTCTCTTTCACTCTTTCTCTAAATCCACAAACACACAATGCAACTCCTTCTGACCTGCTCTCTATAATTCTCCATCAATATCCTCAAAGCAAATATTGCATCTGTAGTGCTCTTCCTCAGCATGAAACCTTAATGTTGCTCACAAACGGTCACCTCCTCCCTCAGCCTCAAAGGTAGTGGAAGCCCACAGGCTCTTTCCCATAACTTCATGATGTGGCTAATCAACTTTATTCCCCTGTGGGTACTGCAGGTATTCACCTCTCCCTTTCTCCCCCTTTACTCTTTCTCCATTTCTCAGGCATCCTCTTACCTTCCAGAATTTTGTTAAACAATCTTGTTAAAAAGCTTCACTGCCATCTTTCCTAAACATCTCAATGCTTCTACCGGTATGTCATCTGGTCCAACCGACTTTCCACTCTTCATCCTCTTAATAGCTGCTCTCACTTCCTCCTTACTAATCCAATTCTTATTCGGCTTCTCCATCTCCACATCATCTACTCTCTCTCTCTCTCTCTCTCTCTCTCTCTCTCTCTCTCTCTCTCTCTCTCTCTCTCTCTCTCTCTCTCTTTCTCTCTCTCTCTCTCTCTCTCTCTCTCTCTCTCTCTCTCTCATTTTCTGTCTGACCTCTTCTCTGAATTTCACACTACAAACTTCCCCCCTTCAGTTTACACCATCATATACTTTTTTAGTCCTCACATTTCTTCTCTTTTTTTTCACCTCAAATGCCATCCTACAGACCACCATCTGATGCGGTTTAGCTACATTGTCCCCTGCCAACACCTTACAGTCTCCAATCTTCTTCAGGTTGCATTTCCTGCTTAGAACATACTCCACCTGTGTGCACCTTCTCCCACTCTTATACGTCACCCTATGCTCCTCCTTCTTCTTAAAATACGTATTCACCACTGCCATTTTCCTCCTTTTAGCAAAATCTTCCACCATCTGCCCTTCCACATTCCTCTCCTTAAAGCCATACGTACCCATCACCTCCTCATCACCTCTGTTCCCTTCACCTACATGCCCATTAAAGTCTGCCCCAATCACCAATCTTTCATTCCTAACTACACCATCTACCACTTAATCTAACTCACTCCAGAATTTTTCCTCCTCCTCCATCTCACAACCTCTTGTGGAGCATAAGCACTGATGACATTTATCATCGCCCCTTCAACTTCCAGCTTCACATTTATCACCCTATTAGAAACTCTCTTCACCTCCACTACCTACTGTACTCTTCCTTCAGAATCACCCCAACACCATTTTTCTTTCCATCCACACCATGATAGAACAGTTTAAACCCACCTCCAATGTTCATGGCCTTGCTCCCTTCTCACTTGAACACACAGCATATCTACATTTCTCCTCTCCATCATATCAGCTACCTCTCTTCCTTTACCAGTCATAGTACCAACATTTAATGAACCAACCCAAACCTCCACTCTCCTACACTTCTCCTTTCCCTGTTGTCTCTGTAGATGTCTTCCTCCTCTTCTTCTTCTCCTTCAGCCAACAGCAGCCCAATTTCCACTGGCACCCTGTTGGCTAACGATACCTGTGGCAGTCGTTGGTTTCCCAGGCCTAGACAGATCTAGTAAGGAATTTAGGTTTGTGATTCGCATATTTGAATGCCATGTTTTGTATATATATCATATATATATATATATATATATATATATATATATATATATATATATATATATATATATATATATATATATATATATATATATATATATATATATATATATATATATATCCTTTTTATTACTATTGTAATTATTATTTCATTGGCACAGATTTTAGATTTGTGACATGAGATATGGATTCTAGATTAGTTAGCGAATTTTAAACTATTGTTCATTAAAAATGTTCGCATATTTATTTTTTAATATGTAAATGTAACAACAAAATAATTCAGAGTTTTTTATAATAACAAAAGCGAGCTTGGAATAATGAATGAAAGGAAATTTAACCAAATACAAGCAAATGTTTACTTCAGAGGTACTTAAAAATGCCCAGTAAGATGACACAGTTACTGAATAATACATGAAAAACCTAAACCTCTTGTTTTAGCTAGCTATCATTTACCAGCTAGCATTCTCCGCTAGCAGTGTATGTTCTTCTAAGGCAATTTGATGCTCATGAGTTAGCCGGTTAGTTAGAGTAGCTAGCTAGCTTTTAAAATAAATGTTGTGAAATCTGAAATCTACATGCCCACTTACTTATACTGTGTGTAATTTTACTTCCTGAGAACTCTGAGTTTTATTTTGATATCACATTCGATTCGTGCTCTCAAGGCTGGCTGACATGAACTGTTCTAACTATGGAGATTTCCAGGGCTTGCAACAGCTTAGTAATACCATGTTTTGGAGTATTTTTATTCCCCTGACTTCCTGATATTCTGCACAAAAAAAAAATCTATAGAGTAAATTGCAGTGATCCAACATTTACTGACTTCAAAGTCATCTTAGTAACTATAGAGTTGGCCAGGAAAATATTTATTTAGCTTTATATTAAAACTATTAATCGTCCCCCTGTAGCTAAAGGACACAGAGTCCTCCTGCAAATGATGATTCTTAATAAACGAGCAAGCCCATGGCCCTAATGCAAAAATATCTTACACAGCTGGATCTGGAACACCTCTGTATCTTCTTGCCAGCTTAGTCTAGCATCTGCCCTTCATGCTTATGAACAAGTGCTCTGAATCCCAGGCTGTAAATGATGACAGATTGTTTTCATCTAACACATGGCTGGAGGGTTTCTCCAAAAACATTATCCCGGACCTTCTTTACAGCTGAATCACTGAGCAAGGGGCTGCTCTGAACCTTTCAAGGTGATTTAAAGTTAATATAAATTTAACAACGCAATATTGCTGTTAAGTTCAGAGGAATACTCCTGTGATGCTGTTTTTTCCCAATTTGATCTCAAGCTGTAGTCTACTGTATGTATATTTACTTGGACTGAATTCAAGTCATTCAGGTGTCTATAAATGTTCATTGCCCTATTGTTAAACACATTTATTGATTTTACAATATGATTATTTTTTTTAAATTAATGATGCTTTAATGCTGTATTTCCTATACATTGATTTACCTGTTATGAAAGATTTGTGTTTACAGTGATATGTTAACATGGAAGTTCTTCCATTTCCAACTAATGTCATTTAAACATGAAAATGTCAGATAGATTGGATTTTACTGTATTTTTGCTGCATATACTCTATATACATTGTATATACACTGATCAGGCATAACATTATGACATTACAACATTATGAAGTGAATAACACTGATTATCTCTTCATCATGGCAACTGTTAGTGGGTGGAATATATTAGGCAGCAAGTGAACATTTTGTCCTCAAAGTTGATGTGTTAGAAGCAGGAAAAATGATTAAGCGTAAGGCTTCGAGTTAGTTTGACAAGGACCAAATTGTGACGTCTAGACGACCCAGTCAGAGCATCTCCAAAACTGCAGCTATTGTGGGTTTTCCCAGTCTGCAGTGGTCAGTATCTATCAAAAGTGGTCCAAAAAAAGGAACAGCAGTGAACCAGCATTCAAGAGCCATGGGTCATAGTCAGCCAAGGCTCACTGATGCATGTGAGGAGTGAAGGCTGTCCCTTGTGGTCCGATCCAACAGACGAGCTCCTGTAGCTCAAATTGCTGAAGAAGTTGATTTTGTTAATGCTCAACAGGTCAGGACTGTTTTTGCATCAATAGAGGGACCAACACAATATTAGGCAGGTGGTCATATTAAGTTATGCCTGCTCATTGGCTATAAAGTTATGCCTAGTCGGTGTACATCCTCTAATGACTGCCACCACATAATATCTTTGTTTTTACAAGGGAATTGTTATAGGTTTGCATTTTTTTTTTTGTATACACATTTTTGTTTAAAAAGTTATCTTTTTTTATCACTATTACCTAATATTGTGTAATGTGTTAGATGTGCAATTGTATAGTGTTTTCATGTCTTAGTAAGGTCTTGAGCCACCCAGCTTGCCTTGATCATCAGTTTTATAAATCAGCTTGCCTTCATCAGCTTGCCTTGGCATCAGTTTTATAAATCAGCAGAACTGGGCGAGCAGATGAGGGGTTGAGTCATCCTGGGAAAAACATTTTCCTCAGGACAGGAATGTTCCATCATAGGATTAAAAAAAGTGATCAGTCAGAACACTTTTAAATTAATTTGCTGAGTTTTTGCTGCAGATGGACAACTAAAATCATACCAGTAAAATGCTACAGTACGAGAGAGCCACAGGCTGTACTCTGTCATTAGAATCAATTTTTGTGAATTTGTGAAATTTGTCAACTTGACAAGCATATGGATCTTTGACAAGGACCAAAC
>NC_139595.1:5817882-5927882 GCF_946808225.1 Silurus aristotelis | reverse complement strand
CGGATCCAGGCCACTTCATTCTCCATCGCAAATGTCATGTTATATTACCTTCAAAGGGAAACACGATATCACACACACACACACACACACACACACACACACACACACACACACACACACACACACACACACACAGACTCACACAAAATCACTCTGCCAAAGCTCTACTTATGATGGCATGTTATTACAGGCCTACAGAGATATGCAGATCAAACAGGTGTGTGTGTGTGTGTGTGTGTGTGTGTGTGTGTGTGTGTGTGTGTGTGTGTGCGCAAGAGGGAAAGAGGGAAAGAGAAAGAGATTATAATCTGAGTGCTGTTGCTCTGTAAATATTATGTGTAGGTGGAGGTGTTAGTTGTACACATACAGGTGTGTTTGTGTCAGTGTGGATGGTTTGTGTGTGGGGGTGTGTGTGCACGTGTATAAATTGTTACTGTGTCGTGCTATTCTTATTGTCATGTGCATGTTTAATACATGTGGAATCTTTTATTTATACTGGCATATCCAACTTTTTTAAAATAGACGCCTTGCAAGTCACATGCACACAGCTTATGCAATCTAGAGCAAAAACAACAAACACAAAGAGTATACCTGTTCATCCAAAAAAAAAAAAAAAGAGCACAAACTTACATCATTTTTTGTTCCAAAGATATTTTTTGGCTCGACGACTTCCAATGAATTTCTTTTTTTTTTTTACTGATGTAAAATAATGTATATGAATCTATTAAATTTTCGCACATTCCAATTCTCATCTCATTCGAATAAGAAAAGCCTACAGTAAAAGTAATTAAATACATATTATTATTATTATCTCTAAAAAATTTTTTATATTTTTTTATTTGGTTTGATTACTGGAGATGCAAAATGCCATGCAGGCATAAAGCCATGTGTCCAACAGTGGTTCAAGTTAGAAATAAATCACATCAGGGTATACAGTTATGATGAAAAATATATGATTTTTATGCCTCTTATACCACAACAAACATTACTAACGTTGTTTTTTTTTGTTTTTATTATATACTTAATCAATGACCAAGACATTATACTCCATTTATACTTCTATTGAATCATGTGGAACATCCAGAAAGCATGTTAATTATAGTAACTTTGTGGTTCGTTAACACAAATGAACACAAAAACACAGGTAGTCACTATATTTCTTACTTAAGTATTAAATGTATCTATATGGTCTTATAGAAAGCCTAATATCAAAGATTATATGTTGTCTGTGTTGAAAAAAATGCTAACAAGAGTCTCTATAAATTTGTTGTTACTGTTGATGATGTAGAACAACTGAAATTACTGTCAGAGCTGCAGTTCTACAAAAGTTTGGCTAATTAGGTTCAAGAATGTTTACCATATAAATCTAAAGGTTGTTTATTTGTCACATATTACATACGCATGATGTAGTGTCATTACTCGTCCCAGAGTCCCTAGAAAATAGTTAAAAAATATATATCCACCATATGGATGAAGGTTTGTGGACACCTGATGATATGATTTTGCATGTGATTTTTGAATATCCCGTTCCACATTTAGTCGCCATTTACTGTTATAATAACCTCTGCTCTTCTGGTAAGATGTTCTGCTATATTTTAGAGTGTACATGTAGAGATTTGTGCTCATTTAGCCACAAGGGTGTTAGTAAAGTCAGGTACTGGTGTAGGTAAAGTGAGGAGGCCTGGAGTGCAGTCAGGGTTTCATTCATCCCAAAGGTGTTCACAAAAGTTAGGCTCTGTTGCAGTCCACTCAAGATCTTTCACTTCAGTTCATGTAAACCATATCTTCATGGAGTTTTTGTCATGCTGGAAAAGGTTTGGGTCTCCTAGTTCAAGTGGAGAGAAAATGTAATGCTACTATATCCAAAGACATCCTGTACAATTATGTGCCTCTAACTTTGTAACAGATTGAGGAAGAACCACATCTGACTGGAAAAGTCAGGAGTTTCAGTACTCTTGTTATATAGTGTATAACCAAATGCTAATCGATAGTAAGTTAAAGGGTATAAAAAATAGTGATGCAATATGTACAAAAACTTAAACAGTGTAAATATGTCTGTGTCTGAGGTAGGCATTGAAAAGGGCTGTGGGAAATTTCGGAAAAACTCCTTGTGGGTGAAATGTGAGAGTTTCTCTGCACATCATTGAAATATTTGGCAAGTCTTACTAGTGTCACAAAATCGTAAAACAAAAAAATAAATAAACAGTAGTGTGTCCTGCATAATCAGTTATTCAGCTGCCACAAGCTACTCATGCACTTTATGCATGACTTATTACCTTGAATCTTTATTGCACATTTTTCCTTCCATATACTTGGAAATTCCCTTTATTTCTGGGATTTTCTAACATCTAACACTCGATTATGAACACATTACACACACAGCATTCTCTACATCCGAACTGGAAGCATGATGTAATAAACCGAGAGTATGGTAGCTTCTTGTACAGTGAACAGCTCGAACCCTATCACAAGATCTCGGCTCAATCTAATATAATTCCCTTCAGTGTATTTAATCTGCAGGATAGTCATATCAGTCCTGCGGCTGTTATAAAAGGGGAAGAGGTAATAGAGATGAGGTCATCGCAGTTAAGAACAGGCCGAGCCGGAGGTTCATATAAAGCAGAATGTGTGTTAATATCTACGGTGGTCACGGAGATCACGACACACATGCACATGTAGCGTTCAGTAGTGCATAAGATATAATTGTTTTCACAATATAGCATAAGATGATATGAGAGGAGGAGGAGAAGGAGAGGGCTAGCAAACTTATTAAAGAATTCCCATTTGCTGTTATAATAATCTCTACTCTTCTGGGAAGATGTTCCAGGTGCTAATGTAGGATGATGAGGCCTGGGGTGCAGTCAGCGTTCCAATTCATGCCAAAGGTGTTTAGAAGGGTTAAGGTCAGAGCTGAATAGCAGGCCACTCAAGATCCTACACTTCATCCCATGTGAAGCATATCTTCATGGCGCTAGCTTTGTGCACAGGGGCATGTGTCATGCTGGAATAGGTTTGGTTTTTTTTGTTCCAGTGAAGGGTGATGCTATCACATTTAAAGACATCCTAAACAATTGTGTGGTTGCAACTTTGTGGTAACTAAATATGGCTGATAGGAACAATATGGTTATGGTCTTTTAAACTGATAGAAGTGCAAGAGGGTGGAGCTAGGGTGTGTCCTAATTATAAGCTGAGAGACAAATCAGACATTTGTCTCATTGTCTGTGGAAAAATTAGATAAACAGTAAACTCATTCATTGACATGTACTAGGGTAAAATTGTCTTTGCTCCCAAGTGACATATCAGGAAAGCTTTCATGCTAGATAACAAAATTGTCCAGAGAACATGAGTTTGAATGCTCATGATGCTAACGCCAAGATAAACATCTCAACTGTAAGTCACAGCGAGATTTGCCAATCTTTGGTGTCTGTGAGCTCATGTATGCAAAAGAGGGTAGGGGGCACAGATGGCTGGCCTCACATGTCTGATTTGATGCATGTGTTAAACTTCACCTTTGTCAGTTTGGGGCAGTTATATGATAGGATTGAGATGTGGCTGGTGGGTCGGGTACTCTGTTCTGCTTTTTTCTGATGATCTTTTTAATAAGACTGGCTTCTCAGTTGCTTTATTTTTGTATATATTTGTATTAGTATAAATGATTGTTATATATGTAATATATGGGTTATTCTCATTCTTGTGGTGTAGTACAGTCTAAGCAAAGCCTGTCTTATTGGTCACAATCCAACTTGGTAAAGATACACATGAACAGATGATTTTACCCAGCTACATTTTTTTTTACTAAATATGTTTATTATTAATGTGAATCAGAAATGACACATTATATAAAAGAGAGAATAAATCAAATGAATGGCAAAGCTAATTACAAGATCATGCACATTAGTTAGCTTGAATATGTCAGAATTAAATGGCAAATGAGGATTTAGTTGATTTGTCTGTATTGTGTGTGTGTGTGTGTGTGTGTGTGTGAGAGAGAGAGAGAGAGAGAGAGAGAGAGAGAGAGAGCGAAAGGAAGATACTCTCTTTTTGTATATTAGACTTTTCATGTCTTCTCAGTGACATGGAGGTGCATGTGTTGCTGGCTGCTAGTTTCCACAGTAATGTTAAACACTTGATGTTGAGAAAATGCCCAGTACAATGATTTGGCTTTGCCGACCGAGGCAACAATAACGACACCTTGCTGGGAAAAGTTGGCAAGCTAACACTTAAACTTAATGAGTATTTAGCTATTTAAGTCGGACAGAGAAATATTAGAAACACTTACCATATTGTTCATATTTTCAGTTTTTAATTACTTAACAAACAATATATTTATTACCAAATAGACATTAAAACAAATAAAAATAAATAAATGGATATTCATTTTTGTCCTTGAGTCTGGATGAATATTTTTTACCATCTGTTTTTACACAAAAAAGAACCTCCTTTGTGACAGTGTTTCACATGTTGAAACGATCAGTGAAACTTCTCCAAAACGCTTCTATTGTACTGTGAGAAAATGAAAGGAATTCATGTACGGGCTTGACGTTCATCCCTTGTTCAGAGTGACGCGGTTTAATAACCGTGAAGATGTTTGTGCAATAGATGTTTGTGCAACACATGTGATGTTTTTCAGCACCGCCTCGTCTTTTCACCCAACATTTAAAAAGGCGTACAGAGGTGACACTCAGACCCGGTTCAGCTGTGGTGTTAACATCCATCTTGGTTGATGTGATGACATGTTGACCCCTCTAAGCACAAATGTGAAAAGGGTCTTGCAGAAGCGTTACCGATACCTTGAACAACATTCAGAGGTCGTAAGAGGGGTATATAGATGAAGCATGAAAAGCTTCTCAGGTTTCTTCTCAGGTCTGCTCTTGCTGTTTTGCACAAACCCTTTTGTTTACATGTTAATTACAAGGTACTCTCCTGTACTCAATTCTCTCTTACACACTGCACTGTGTAAATACAGTAGTTTTACTGGTGGCGCTATTTTGTGTTTTATGTATTTGTCCTACACTGTCTTGTGTTGTCTTTGCACTGTCTGTCTTGCACCAGGTTGCACTTTATGTGGCGAGGACACTTACTAGTCCTTAGCTTTGTGTTTTCTTTTATGTAGCTTTATGTGGTTAAATGTAGCACCAGGTTTCTGGATGAACGTTGTTTCATTTTGCTGCTATATATGGTTAAAATGACAATAAAATCTTCTTGACTTTACTTGACTTGACCACAGAGATAAGTAGGGCTTGCAAATAACTTTATAATGACTAGATATGTACACGGCAAAGGGTAGAACATAATGTTCAAGAACCTATTGAAGATAGTACACTATCTGCCAATTAGACTCTTGCTATTTAGGAATGTGTGCTTTAGATCGTTATCATGCTGGAATATTTCTCCTCTGCCAAGGGTCATCTTGTCAGACAGTATTCTGGTATATCCACAGGCTTTCATGATGCCATCTATAAATGCCATCTCCCCAACACCTTTCGCACTCATGCAGGCCCATGTCATCACACTCTCACCACAGTGCTTTACTTGCTGCATTGTCAGGACTATGCTCTCACTGTGGTAGTCCTGGCCAGGTTCATGCCAAATGTGCTGGACCCCAAATGAGCTAAACACATTTATCTTGGTTTTATTTGACTTAAGTCAGTTGAGATTTAACCACAAACAAACATAGTTGCAGATCAATAAAACAAGCACAAGTTAATGTAATGAAATAAAAGATTTCTATCAAAGGAATCCAAATCAATGGTTTATTTTAACATGCCTGTTTCAGTATGTTATCATTTCTACAGTACCCTCCCATTGTAAATGTATATCTGATAGTTAAAATAGTTTAAAGACCTGTTATTTATGCGTTACTCCGATGATGGAAACATTTAGGTAATATAAATGGAGAGAGTCTCCAGTGTCAGTGGCATTTTAGTTTCATCTGAGAGAGAACCGACATTAATCACAAGTTTATCACAAACGAATTTGTCTTGCATATGTTCCACATCATGAACTCTTTCATAAAACTGCTGTGCTTGGGTTTAACCAGGAACTTCGATTTGCATTGCACCACAGCACACCTCCGTGTCCTTGATTAATTTTGTATCACGTTATACCATGTCATGTTTTATTTCTTCAAGTCAGGTTAGGTATTGTATACTCTTTTTTTGATCAAAAAAGAGTATAATCCATTTGAGTATATACTATTTTGAATACACCAATTACTTTTTTTTCCCACTTGAGGACCTTCATGTTCAGTATGTAACATCAAACACACCCATTTTTCACTCAGAGCTTCTTTTATTTCTGTAAAAGTAATAAACAGCATACTAACATTTCTAATGTATGCACAAGAGAGAGTATAGACAAATCATTTTGAGAAAACAGCTTGTGTGATGTTAATAACCGGTGTGAATTCAATGAAGATTTGTTCGGATGCCATTTCATTCATATATTTGTATCCCTAAGAAGTGAGTCAGAGTGAGCAACTGTGGCGAGGAAAAACTCCCTGCGGAAACTTGAGAAGAATCAGAATCGAAAGGAAATGTATTCTCAGCTGGGTGACACCAAATATTCAATCCTTGTAGTTCCATTAGTGTTGAGGTTATCACACTGTTCACAGATGAGCACTTGACTGTTTTGTGTCAGGTGTAGCCATAGCTATTGTAGCTAACTGTTTATATTGATTGCAGTCTATAGTTCTTAGGTTGTACCATTACCACAGTAATCTTAAATGAATGGTGCATTAGACTTGTGTGACCAAAGTATCTGGATATTGTTGCTGTTTTTTTTGTTTTTACTAAAAAAAAATGTTACTGTCAAATGCATTGCTAGCATAGATTTCGATAATATTTTTTAGCCCATCAGAGCAAGAGTTGAGCTTAAAATGTGTGTGAATAGATGATCAGCATGACTAAAGATTAGCTGAAGAAATAGTGACTCTCGACTCGCAGTGGTATTAAACATTTATCTTTTGGCTTTTTAAACTGATCATATATTTTGAAATAGGTTTAATTTTACATGTGACATTGCTAGGAAGCTTGCATAATTCATTGTTAATTATTATATCATTCTCACGCGAGATATCGAGGTATTTTGTTCATCTCCTTTTTAGCACACATCTTGGAAGATTGGCTGCTGCTGTATCTGTGGCCCATGTAGTGAATATTTCAGAAGCGCCTTATTCATGGCCCTGTGATCCACAACCACAATCCAACACCCCTCCCATCTCTCTCTCCCCCTCTCTCTCCCTCCTGACACAGTAAAACATTGAGATAGATGGCTGTATTCCTGCAGGATGGCAGTGTGTGCAGTAGCCTGGCCGATAATGCAGTGCTTTGTCATACTGTCTGTAGTGTGTGTGTAATGACCTCTTATTTCTCAGCAGCTGTATCTCCACCATGCTGCCTGCACAGCTGCTCCCAGCCTAAACCGTGCACTCTTCACCCCCATTACTCTTTATTTTATCAGGATTATGTACACACGGTATCTTTGTATTAAAGGTTACCTGGCACAGCGAGGCAGGACGTCACGTTACGCTGCTTTTTTCCTTCTTTTTTTTTTTTTTCTTTCCCCTTTGCTCCGAAGGAAATGGATATTTGCTAGCGTCTGTTCTCATATTAGTTTACATAACGCTAGAACAATGGAGCTGAAATATAAAGGTAAAAAAGTTAATGCTCGGCTACACCGACCGGTATTGACCGGTGGATATTCATGTGCCTGGAAATGAATAAAGGCTGCTTCAGCTAAGCACAAGCAATCCATCTGGTGCGCAAAAGCTTTCCTTCATGAGGCGTGATCTTGTAGCGTTGGATGACGTGCCCCGTTGGTTGGGTTTTCTAGGACTGCAGGCCTGTGTGCTAGCATGTGAGGAGTTTTATGAAACAAAGCGTTTACTGTTCAGGCCTGGATCTTGCAAGCGCCGTTCTTCGCAATCCAAAAGTGAATAGAATAGAGCAGAGATAGAATAGAGCAGTATTTATGGAGGAAAGGGAGTCTTGTCCTGTTCTGACAAGATCCTTGGCAAGTACAAAAATGCTTAAAATGTTTTTAGATGCAAATGAGGTAAACAGATGATATAGAACAACAGTGCAGCATAGAATGCTGAACAATTTCTAATAAGAATATAAAATACAATAACTACACAATATCATGTGTCTTATTTGGCTATATGAACAAAAGTATTGGGACACCTGACTTTTTCAGCCATATGTGTTTTTCCTCTAGTTGAACTAACTTGTTTCAGCAATACAGTGATTTTTGCACAAGGTTAGCTCCATGAAGATATGGTTTACCTGAGTTGGAGTGGAAAATCTTTAGTGGCCTCAAACCCCTTTGGGATGAATTTGAATGCTGACTGCACCCTCACAGTACATAAGTACCTGACTTTACTAATGCCCTTTGATTTGAGTGAGCACATTTGTCCACAAGCACACTCCAACATCTAGTGGAACATCGTCCCAGAAATTATTATAAAAGCAAATGAGAACTAAATGTGAAATTGGATGATCAAATAACATATATGTATCTTTTATTGTCAGGTGTCCATAATCTTGTTTATATCGTGTATTAGAGTATATTATTATTATTATTATAGAACTAAGTATTTGACACAAACTAATAGCCAACTATTCATTAAATACTGTATGACCAATACATAGAACCTAAACATGACATCCTTGTTATTTGGACAAAAACATCCAAATTACTACAGTGTCCTGCAGATGATTTAAAATGTATAAATATAAAACACATCTACAATTTGTGCTTCTAGAATTATGAATCCAAAGTCTCTATTGCCACTTGGCTTTTGTCTTACTGCCTTCAAATACTTCCTTATGTGTTTACTTGCTCTTTCCAATTGGTGTGTGCTCTTGTTTTTCACGTTTGTTGGTGAACTAGAGCGATTTGTGGACTGCATTTCGAAATCGATCTGTTGAACTCTAATGTCTCTTTACTGTCTTATTCCCAACCAGCCTTCATAATTCACTTGGATTTAACGTGTGCATTCGGTTGTTTTTAGGCCCCGTTGGTGCCAGGCCATGCCGGCATGAAGTTTACTGTTCTGGAGACGTTGGACCACATTAAAGAAGAGTTCCAGCTTTTCCAGGCTCAGTACCACAGGTGAGGAGTGCAGTTAGTACTATTAGGTCCAGAGAACAATGGAAGGCCAAAAACTTCTTTTCTGACATATGGTAAATAAATGTTTTATTTTTTTTGTGTACAGTAAAAGATTTCATAAGCTACGGTTTTCTGTTTTTTTCTCAGCCTGAAGTTGGAATGCGAGAAACTGGCCACGGAGAAGACAGAGATGCACAGGCATTACATCATGGTGAGTGCCTTGTCTTTTTTTTTATTGCAGTTTACTCCTAAATGCAGTTTGGAGAGGAAGTCAATAAAAGACTTGAAAGACAATTGAGAAAATGCAGGCCCTCTTCCATTTTTACCACTCGTCTCTTTCTCATGGAATAGACTATGTTATAGGGTGTATGTTTTTCTGTTTATTAATAAATACTGCAGTTTTATTTTATTTTATTTTAGTTTATAAATCATTAGCATGATCAATAAGCACAGTTTCACTGGGGAAAAATAGCACTTTCTTTTATCTTCATGACATGCAAGCTGAGTAGTTCATTTAATTGGATCGGGGTCAACATTTTAAATGCCATATTTATATATTTATATCATTGATATGATTCTATAAATCTTTTTTTTCTGTAGTATTATGAGATGTCATATGGACTGAATATCGAGATGCAAAAGCAGGTAAGAACTGTTGAATGAAGTTACTCAACATAAGCATTTAAATAAGTTCTGTCAAGTATTTATGCTTCTTTTTTATTAAAAAAAATAGGAACACGGTCCTTGATCACATTGCGGAATGAGAATCTGAGTTGACACATCATTATGCATTGGAACACCACATAATAATAAAGTCAATAAAATTCCTAACCGACCAGACTCACCAAAATGTATTGCTGCCAAATGAGTCGGTCTAAACATCAATTCTTGGGATCTCAAACATGTACCCGAATTGTCACAAGCGAGCATAAGAAACAAATTGTCTGTCTCATAGTATGGTGTTTTATTAATGAATAAAATATGGCTCCAGGTTTAACCTGAAGCTAGCCTGAAAATAATTTTCCCCAAATCGAGTCTTCCCTTTTATACCATTCAGTGACTTGCTATCGGTTTTTACCTCACACATTGCAACAGTTTACCGTTATTTAATATCATGGAACCTCCGAGTTTATTTACATTTAGTCCCCATTTGCTGTAATAAATCCTCCACTCTTCTGGGAATATGTTTCACTAGATTTTTGAGAGATTTTGTGGTTGTGTTCATTCAGCCATAAGGGTGTTAGTGAAGTCAGGTACTGATGTAGGTGAGGTGAGGTTGCAATCAGTGCTCCAAATCATCCCAAAGGCGTTCAGTAGGGTTGAGGTCAGAGCTCTGTAGCAGGTTACTGTATAAGTGAAAATCTAATGCTACTGCATTCCAGACACATCCTACACAATTGCACGCCTCCAACTTTGTGGTGCCAGTTTGGGGAAGAACCACATATGGCTGGAAAAGTCAGATGTCCCAATACTTTTGTGTATGTAGTGTACGTTATAGCACCTTATAGTGCATTCCTCACTCTTACTGCCTATTATTTTCTCTGCAGAATGACAATTCTTAAGAAAATAAACATAGCAATTTATCTTTTTGGTATTTGGCAGATATCGTTCTTCAGAGCGACTTTTATCTTATTTTTATACTGAGTAGGTGAGGGTCAAGAGCCATTCTCAGAGTCCCAGGAGTGCGACTTGATGGTTCTAGGATTTGAATTCGTGTCTTCTGAGCACAAATCCAACATCAGCCACTGAGCCACCACCTACCTGGTTTAGTGTTAATTTCGATGATCTGTTTTTTGAAATTCTCTTGAAATAATTAAATAAAATGTAGTCAATTTTGCATAAGTGTATATATATATATATATATATATATATATATATATATATATATATATATATATATATATATATATATATATATATATATAAGAGCTCTCACACTGAGTTCTTCAACAATTTTTAGGACGTGATGTAAGATAGTGTGTTTATAACACTAGATTTCTGCTATGAATAATAAAGTGTTTTCAGGCTCATTTAAAAGTAGGCTGCATAAATATTAGGCTGCAGACATTTCGCTAGCACGATTGTTACATGGACTGTGCTTTACAAAGGAACACAGATCAATCTTTATCCACTTCATACATCATTAATTTATAGCTATAGCATTTGACTAGTTAGACTCTCAATCATTAAAATCTAAAAAAACAAAAAGAAAGATGATTCCCCTCCCAAAAGCCATATAGCTGTGAGCATGTTCTTATTTTTGTGGTAACAACTTACTCTGGACACTTTACATAACCAGATGTGTGCTTGTTTATTGGGAAGGAGTTGGCAGTGTCAGTGCAGCTTTTTGACTAGCAAAGAATGACTGGTCTGCAGGCCATGGTTTAGGGACCCCTGAATGATGTGATAACAGAAGGTTCCACAGCATTATAAATAACTATAATTGGTTTACAAGAAAAAAAACCTTTGACATTCTTTATGTATCGGTTGATGAATTGCTGTGGAATAAAGGAACTAAAACATGTTGGGACTGGTTGTGTTTTATTCCTTAATCAAATAATGGAAAAGGGTGTTTAAGTAAATGCTTGAGGGGAAGCAGAGATATTTTTGGCACTTAAAAACACGTTGCTGTTGAATACATGCTTAAAATGTTTGCATATTTCGAGGTTGTATTTCTTCTCCAGAAAGATGAAGAGTCACAGACTGGAGCAGGAGCAGTAATGCTTGCCCTCAATTGTCATGTTTAATATGTCCTCTGCTGCTTTATAGGATTTTCTCTGAGCTCAGTGTGTGTGTGTGTGTGTGTGTGTG
Organism: Silurus aristotelis; assembly: GCF_946808225.1. Lineage (NCBI taxonomy): Eukaryota > Metazoa > Chordata > Actinopteri > Siluriformes > Siluridae > Silurus > Silurus aristotelis. Next base: position 5,915,960 of record NC_139595.1, on the reverse strand, counting down.
TGTGTGTGTGTGTGTGTGTGTGTACACACGCGTGTGTGTGCGGATGTGTGTGTGCGTGTGTTTGTTTCCCTGCAGGCGGAGATTGTGAAGCGGCTCAGTGCTATATGCACTCAGATTATCCCTCTCCTGTCCCAAGAGGTGAGCAAAATTAATGGCACACACAGTCACACACACACACACACACACACACACACACACACACACACACACACACACACACACACACACACACACACACACAGCCTTTCACCACCAACATTAAAGTGTTACTTACTCCAGAAGGCCCTTATAATTCCTTTCACAGCTATTTAGACATTAATTATTTACAAGAGAGGTGGTCATCAACACACCCTAATCTCCCATCTCTTTCATCTATCAATATTTTATATAGCTTTTTTTTTTTTTAACCAAGCAAACAGAGAGCTTGCCGAGGATGTTCGAGCCATAATAACCCCAAATGAGTCCAGTAGGAGCAATAACAGGAAATAAGCTTGTTTGGCTCAACCGAGTCAAATCGACAGCATTTCTATAAAGCTGATGTGGCTACTATAGGCTGTGATGTGTGCTGGATGGGCTTATGTACAGTATTAATTTGGGGGTTTAAAGATTCCACCAGTTTAGATTGGTGCAGTTATATCAGCATCAATATGGTATCAGCACCAACGTTGGATCAGTATAGTCTTAATAAAGATTTCTTTTCCCACCTGCCAATTTCTTTATGCAAAACAATGTGATTCACAAAAATACAAGATCATCAATTATGGATGAAACCAGCTGAAATGAAATGTATGCCACTGGGCAAAAAAGAATTAGCAAAACAAGTTCTTAAAATTGAAAACATTTATTAGATAATAATTATGTATAGATGCTCTGTATAGACATAGAATTAATTAATTGGTAATAAGTTATAATTTTTATAAATAGCACGTTTTTAATGTAACTCAATTAACGTATTCATTTTATTATAATTTTCAATCATTAATTAATTCTTGTGTAATTAAAAACCACAAGGTAATAATAAAAAAAGAGATGTATATTTTAAATATTATCATAGTATGGTTATAGTCTACTTAACAAGCTGAGAATAAATGAATAAAAACGAATAAAAATTTTAATCACTTTGTATGGTTATTTTGCATTTCTTATAATGAGATGATTAAAACCATCTTGTTCTGCTGTCTAGAAGTATTAATCATGTGTTTTTGCAGCATTTCGACATGAATTTCCTGTCATACATTGCTGAGAAATGGAGTGTATATAAACGTTAATCGTGTATCTTTGACATTTCAGATCAGTGATTAATTATATATGACTTCTCAAGAAGATGTAAAATACTTTGTGTTTAATGTTTTAATGTTGCTGTAGTATGTTTATTTGTCCGTGCTAAAAAGATTTCATTCGGTTTTACTTTTTTTTATATATATATATCTCTGTAGCATCAACACCAGGTGGCCCAAGCAGTGGAAAGATCCAAGCATGTAAGCATGGCTGACCTAAATGCTATCATAGGGGTGAGTATGTGTTACTTTTCTCTCATTTCCTCACCAATCGTACACAATTACAGCATAAACATGGCCAGGCACAAGCATTACACTGTGTAAGTCCTACAAATAAGCTTTACAATTTTACAATTAATAGCATTCATCCCTAATGTATAAGCGTCACTAAAATAAGGTGTTTTTCATAATGAATAGCAAACAATTTAATAAATCTCAGATGTTTGAGCAATCAGTGACCTTTTTTTTTCTTTGCTTGCTCTCTTAGCAACAGCAGCTCCAACACCTGTCCCATCATGCTCCAGGCTTCCCCCTGACACCACACCAGGCAGGCCTGTCTCTTGGACCGGGTGTCGGTCTCATGGCTCTCCCAGGGGCTTTCCCCTTCCCTCCACATATGGTGCCTAAAGACGACGTGACTCACCCCGAATCCATGGATCCCAGAGGTACAAACGAAAACGACTTCTTATTTACACAAATTCATGTCTGTATGAGAACGATATTTTAGATATGATCGATCTTTTCTGGTCACTTTGTAAGTGCATTTAAACGAATCCACATTTTCATTTGGAGATGCTTTTATGCTCACCACAGTTGAGCTATCATAGCCTTTCTCTCAGACAAGGCATTTCCACCCAGAGAAGTGCTGCTCACTTGATGTTTTTTTTTCTTTTCTTTTTCACACCATTTTGAAAATACTCAAAAGATTTCTGTATGTGTTGTGTGATTTTAGAAAATCAGCAGCCTCTGAAATACTCAAACCGTGACCTGTGTGTACATGCGTTTATGCAATGCGCTGCTATCACGTGATTGGCTGAATAGCCAATTGCACCAATGTACGGGGGTTCCTAATGAAGTGGATAAAGAGTGTATGGTGATATTTTGGGGGGGGTGATTTCTAAACAGAGTCAATGCATCCCTGATAAGATGACTCGGAATTAATTAACAGACTACAGATTAAAGGGATTTATTTGGGTGAATATTTCATCCTACATCTATGTTTATGTTTTTATATTTCAAAATCACAACTCTGAATTTACAGCCATGGATTGTAGTAGGGTTGATCTGAATTCAAAATGACTAACGCTAAATCACAGGAAGCACGCTTTTCTGTTGTGCCACTGAGGAGGTTTTTAGCTGCAATGTAACACTAATAATGTTTAATACTAACGGGAATCCAATCGGTCTAAGTGTAACTGCTGCAAAACCAGAAAGAAATGTATCTAAAAATGAATAAAAGATGAACCCCAGATACAGGATTTAGGCCCAGGTGTGAACACAGTGCAAAGGATTCATTACTTTTGTGTGCAAATAGATATAAAAAGGATAAGGACAACATTTCTATAGAAAGAATGATGCTTAATGCTTCAATCACGTTTTATACAGTGTTTTCAATTTTGTGATTCTGTAAGATATGATTGTACTCTGCTCTGTTTAAGGTAATGTATAACTCTTTTTTTTCCCTGTATTCTTATAGATGGTGCTCCAAACAGGGTAAGTTTGAACCATAGTCATGCATATCAGTGTGTCTTAGCATGTAGATGAATGGCTACCTTTAGAACAAGAATTATTGTAAACTTCCATATTAATTGTTGCATTCACTACAGGTGAGTTTTGATTTTGTGCATGTCTGGAGCAGCAACTAGTCTGAATTCTCATAGTGTACATACAGTAGCCATAATATTTAAGCTTGTATTAAGTCGCTTGTTTATTTCTTTCCGGTTTCCTGTTTTCTGGCTTGTATAGTAAAGTGTAATGCACGCAGGGACATTCAGTATATCCTCCTGCATGAACACTGAAACAAACTTTATTACAGGCATAGCTTAAAACATGATTATAGAGATTGCATAATTATATGTATTGAGATTCTGTTTGCCAGTAATGAGCATGTAATACTGCCAAACAACTTGTGATATCCTGGGATGGAATAATAGGTAAGAAATAATACATGCAATAAAATTAATCAGCAATCGAGCAGTGTGGTGCACTTGATGTAAAGAGTGTTCACTTTCGCCAGCATTGTTTTTATTTATGACACCACATTCTAAAGCAATTCACCAACAATTATGGTTTTTAATTCATTCGAGAACAAGATCTTTTTTTTTTTTTGTATCCGATTACAATTTCATTTAATGTTAAACGTACACAAAACAAGTTCTTGTTATGACACTGCTGCATTAGTAGCCATAAAGACTTGTTTGCACACAAGCATTTCTCTCTCTCTCGCTCTCGCTCGCTCTCTCTCTCTCTCTCTCTCTCTCTCTTTCTTTCTCTTTCTTGAAGCAAATCAGGCCAAAAAATGAAACAGCTTTTCATGTTCTCACGAAATCACAAAGACTCTCCCTTGTTAGAAAATGTAAGTTTAACCCCAGACTGTTGCAGAGCGCTCAGACCGGAGACTCCTTCATAGAAAAAAAAAATAAACATTACTATATTAAACATGACAGTTATTTTAATCCAGTGTCCACTATGTGAGTGAGCACATTAGAAATAATGTATTAGACCTCCTAATGTAAAAAAAAAAAACACCTCCTGGCCAATCAGAATTGAGAATTCAGCAGGATTTGGTTCAATGAAAAACACCACTATTTTACCCCATTGTGGGACTTCTTAAATTCATTTAAATTGAATATGTATGTGATATACCCTTGGTTAATATGAAATGACACTTGTAAATATAAATTAAAGTACAGATAAATAGTGTGGTGTGTAAATAAAACAATCATGTAGTGTGGTGCTAAGTTTTGGTGTATATTCTCTCAGATTGTTTAAGAGAATAGTGTGACTTGTAATTGTGTTTCCTTTAAGGGAACCAAAAATGCTGGCATCATCCATGACAAAGTACTATGAGATTAACTTCCATATATGTTTAATGTGTTATGTGAGTTAATCCACTGTGTTTGACAGAGTTTTGCCGACTCAGCTGCAATGAGTCAGTCGATGGGTCAGAGGCTGCCTCTGCCTTTAGTCTGCCCAGCCGATTCTGCGCCAGACAGCAAAAGAAGCAGTGCAGAGGGAAAACCCCAAGTTCCCACACCCCGGGTACAGCTCTCACTTTTGCACACAAGCTCAAATAGTACAAGCACTGTGTCATATCCTGGGCTGATTGACTCATACATTTTTTTTCATTAGAGCCTTTTTATGGGATGCCAGGCTTTTTCAAGGAACAGTATTCAGAAAAGTGACCTCAAATGTAAACAATCTGTCAGCCAAGTAGGTTTAGTGTTGGATGTCTGCACCAGAGCTGGGAGGTTACTGTAGCTAACCGAAAACGCAATGTAAACCTTTAAATCCATATTTTAAATGAAATATTGAAACATTAAATCTTCATAATGTCAGCGACTATTGAGACATTTAACTTGCTGACTTGCTGCAGCACTATTGGAAAGATTCATGTGAAGCTTTTGTGCATTTTGTACAGCTTTCAGTTAGTCATACAAACCATTTCAAACTCTGTAAGACAGCGCCGAAGAACTCGCAGTCGAAGGAGATTTCATGGAGGACTGTTGAAGAGCCATTGGGATGAGGTAGCTCATTGTTTAAGACCTGATTGGTAGGTTGTGAGTTCAAATCCCAGCACCATCAAGCTGCCACTACTGGGCCCTTACACAAGACCCTTAACTCTGATTTGCTCAGTTGTATAAATGAGATAATTGTCGCTACGGGTGTCTGCCAAATGTCATAACTGTAAGCAGATGTTATACAGACATAAAGTCTCTATTATTTCATCAGCATATGAAATTTATTTTACATCAGTAGTAATGTATTCCATGCACCTCGTTATTGCATATGCTTGACCTTTTTAAACACAGCAGTGCAATTATAAATCACATTATACTGACGTATTAAATCAAAACTGATTTTATTTTCAAGTTGATAGCAAATTTACCTTCTTATAAGTTTAGCAGTGACAACATTTATATTAAATAGAGTGGCTTTTACATAGACAACACACCCAAGTATAGACACCGATGAAATATTAAAATATCATTTCACATAGCACTGGGTTAGCTGCGCGAGAAAAATGCGTCGTATAGAATATTACCGCTTCCTTGCGAGCACGCCTTTGGAATACTGATGAGACGCGGCATGGAAAGTGGAAAATGTAGATGATGGTGTATAGAATATCGTTCTCCTACATTAAATTATGCCTTCAATTATGCATGCTATGGTCATTCATGGAGAAAACAAGGTCAGCTAGAGTGCTGGAGATTCAGTAAGTAGCCTGGAATTAGCATGGGCTTGGGTGGCCGTTTGCATGAAGGGTTCTTCATGTGTTCATGTGGGATTCCTTCAGGTTCCACGGTTTTCTCCAACCTCACAAAAACATGTCATATAGTGGATTGACTATACTGACTTGCTCCTAGGCAAGTCTTCGTTTTGTGTTTTGTGTTACAATGGCTTGAAGTGCATGGCCAGGGCGTATTCCTGCATGGTACACAGTGTTCCTAGGACAGACTCCAGATTCAGACAAATGAATGAATGAATGAATGAATGCAATGAGTTTCAGCAGATAAATGTCACTCGACAGAAATAAAACCGATTTCAGGACACTGCGGTTCCTTATATAGACATACGCAGGCTGCTGATGAAAGAGGACGATAATTGATGACATTTTGCTTCTTCCTCTAGGACAGAGAAGTGGAAAAAAATGAGGACAGTTTGAAACGGGACAGCACTAAAGAGGTACGGCCTAATTATTCTGCTCCTGCCTCTTCCTCTGTGGTCCTGGCCTAACGTCAACATTGTGCCTATAATTATAAGCCCTAGTCAGGACATGCTTGAATTATCAGGTTTTCACAACTCAAAGCAGAAAGATTACAAGTACAATTAAAAATAACAACCACAAATCCATTTTCCCAGAACCATATAATTCATAATCTTGCACTTTAATTGCAAAGGAGTCGCTTTAACCCATGAAAAGATTTATAATCGTCTGGATTAAAGGCTTTTGTTTTTATATTCCACCAATTCAGTTTTTTTTTTAACTATTAATAGTATCAGCACAGTAGGTGTGTAACGGTACACTTGTTCGTACCGAAATCTTTCGGTACAGTGCTTTTAGTTTGGTACACACTTGTACCGAATGCATCCTTTTTTTTTACATGCAGAACATAGTTACAATCTGCTAGTGCTCTGGATTCTTTAGTGTTTTATTTCCAGCTTCAAGGATTTTTCTTAAAAGGAGGAAATCCTGACAATTCCACATATGGTGTGAGTGAATGAATGAAGGTTGGAAGGAATGAAGACATTTGTTAAAGTACGCTGAAATAAGCAGAGCAGTTAAATAGATTATATCATTGGAAAATTAAATATCAAATGTAAAACTCTCACACACACGCGCACACACACACACATCCACACACACTCACATTCATATCTGTATTATCCAAACGGGGTCTAACAAATGTAAAAGATTTTTCCTTTTATCGACTTGAATTTAATCCATTTAATTTGTGCCAATTTAATTGATTACTAAATTGAATCAATATAATACAAAAGTGTATTGCATTCATTTGATTTATTTTATTATATTTTTATAAAATATTATAAAAATATTATCTATTATTTAACCAAACAGGCTTTTTTATTTTTATTTTTACATTTTTTTTTAGAAATGTAAAGTGTTGATGTTCACAAATGTTAATAAAATAAACCAACAAGCAATTTTATGTTTTGCATTTCTTCCCCCTAACTGTACCGTAATTGTACCGAACCGTGACTTTAAACCCGAGGTACGTACTGAACCCTGATTTTTGTGTACCGTTGCACCCCTACTACATAGTGATTCTGTGTTCTGTTGACCAATCAGATGTAATTTTCCAGCAATATACTTGTAAAAAAGGTTGTCAATATGCAGTGTCTGCCTTTAAAGAGCAAATAAAGAGATAACGTAAAAGTCACAAAGGTTGGAATCATCTTTCAGTTGCACATCTAAGTTTCATTCAAAACTTGCGTAGCATTTAACGAGAAAACTCGACAAACTTTTTGTTTAGAATTATATAATTTGAATTAAATAAAATCTCTGAAGAAACATGTTTGATGATTTTACAATGAAAATTGATTCAATGTGGATAGTTTACTTGCTGCAAAAATATGTTTTTATGTCTGTTATGGTAAATACACCATATGGACAAAAGTACTGGGGCACCTGACTTTTCCAGCCATATGTGACTTCCCCAAATTGTGACCACAATGCTAAAGGCACACACTTGTATAGGAGGTCTTCGGATGCAGTAGCATTAAATTTTCTCCAACTTTAACAAGGAGACCTAGACCTGTTTGAGCACCATGCCCCTGTGAGCTCAGAGAAGATACATATGGTTTACATGGGTTGGAGTGGAAGATCTTGAATGGGCTGCTGTAGACCTTTAAACTCAACTCTACCGAACACCTTTGGTATTAATTGGAACACTGACTGCACCCCAGGCCTCCTTTTTTAACACCCTTGTGGCTAAATGAAATTTCACAAATCTCCACAAGCACACTACAAAATTCAGTGGAACATCTTTCCAGAACTGAGAAAAATATGACAGCAAATGGGGACTAAATGTGGAATATGGGATGTTCAGAAATCACATATTAAACTTATGGTCAAGCGTACACAAATTTTTGTCTATATAGTTACTGAACAATAAATGTGATAGTTTAGAAAATAATTTTGATTTTTACTATTATCAATTTAATCAATTATGCGCATATATTCTCTTAGATTCACGATTCAATTATAATAAACTTCCTGGTTATACAATTGCACTTTTTTATCATACAGTACACAAGAGATTGTTTAATAGAGAATTGCAATATTTGGTGTCATCTAGATGAGGACGGGTTTCCTTTTGAGTCTGGTTCCTCTCAGGATTTCTCCCTTGTATCATCTGAGAGTTTTTTTGCCACACCCCTGGCTCACTCATTTATTCATTTAAAATGTATATTGTCAATCTATTTCTTTTTATAAAGCTACTTAGTTATAATTGTCCAATTTCTTAAAAGTGCTATAAAAATGTTAACATTATAATCAAACATGTGATCCAAATGACTAATTGTGTGTTTGGTGTTGTGTGATTATTGTCTTCTTTTTTGTGGTTACTTTGGTTTGTCTCCTGTCTGTTGACGCGAAAGAAGAGCGTGTCTCCAACCGGAGGATCTCCCAGGTCTGCTGATGGGAATGGCATGGACAGCCGAAACTCCTCCAGAGACGCCCGGTCACCTTCCTCTGGCTTTTCGCACACCCCCACACTCAACCAGCACAAGAGTCCTCCTCAGGTATGCACTGCATATTATTATTATTATTATTATTATTATTATTATTATTACTAAGTATTGCAAAGGAATATTATTTTCTTTAAGCACCCTTTAACACAAACTTAAGCCTTCTAGCCAACTGTTCTCTAAATATGTTCAATACATAGAACATATAAACGTGACATAGCTGTTATTTGGACAGAACCATTTTCAATTTCAGTGTCCTACTAATTATTTGAATAAGTATATAATAATTATATAATAAATATATGATCAGGTTAATTTATACACACATCTGGTGTCCGCAAACATTTGTCCATATAGTGTTGCTTTAACTTTCTTTAACAGCAGGTTAAAGGTTTTTATTTATTGATAAATGGCACATACTTTTTGTTCTCTTAAAATCTATTTGATAATATTATAGAAACTTCTTTTCTAATTACATAATGACATAAGTGCCAGCGATTAGTTTTTCAATATAATGTATAAACAGTGTCATTCCCAGTTTTTTTGCTCCCTATTGAGGTTAATAGAAAGTTAAACAAAATGAATGCAACTTCTAACTATTGTATCCAAACGTTTTCTGTGCCCTAGTTATTGAGCGGCTATACGTATGTTTCTGACCAATCAGTAGCTAGAATTCCTGCAAAAAAAAATGCACTACAGTATTAATCTGATTTCATTAGTCAACTAAATGAAGGGAATATTACATGATTCACACCCGCTGCGCTCTGGAGGTGTTAATTGACGTGAAAGCCTTAAACATGTTTGGACGCCGTTACATGCAGATTATAGGTGGCACCTCTGACGTCCTTCTCTGTTCCAAGTTTAAACTTTTGTCTTTTTTAATGCTTTTATCAGTTTTTAATTTGCAAATGATTTGAATAGAGTCCTTGCTGTGGTTTTTGAGCACTGTGTTGTATATTAAACAGTAAAAATAAGTATTCAGCAGCAACTAGCACTGAGTTTAAGGGACGCTGAAACTTCAAACAGTAAATGGTGTTGGATCGCAATGATAATATTTATCTGTATGATGATCGCAAATGTTGAGCTATTTTATGAGTTGCTCAGTAGCTCCTGGTTCCATAACCTCAGATGACTGTATAAGACTGTAGAAAGGACATTACTCATAATCTTACATTCCAGTGCTCATGTTAGTTTTCACTCTCCAGTGTTCTGTATTGTTTAAAGTCTATAATCACACTCTTGATGTCACCCAAATGAGGATGGGTTCCAGTTTTGAGTCTGGTTCCTCTCAAGGTTTCTTCCTCATAACATCTAAGGAAGTTTTTCTTGCCACAGTCGCCATGGCTGCTCATCAGGGATAAATACACATTGTTCACCTTAACTGTTATATTCTCTAAAGCTGCTTTGAGACAATGTCTGTTGTGAAAAGCGCTATAGAAATAAACTTGACTTGACTTGACTTAAATGTATTTAAATGTCATGGCCACCAAGTGAAATGAATCATTTATCTCTATCTATCTATCTATCTATCTATCTATCTATCTATCTATCTATCTATCTATCTATCTATCTATCTATCTATCTATCTGTCTGTCTGTCTGTCTGTCTGTCTGTCTGTCTGTCTGTCTGTCTGTCTGTCTGTCTGTCTGTCTGTCTGTCTGTCTGTCTGTCTGTCTGTTAAAACAGTTCACACTGTTTGTATTTTTTATTTTTAGGAGAAAGCACGCTCTCGTTCTCCATCCCCGTCATGTGATGCTTCATCTCCTGCACCACCTCCGCCTCCTCCAGCTTGTCCTCTGTCCTCCCCAGCATGCGCTCCCTCTCCTCCTGTCCAGCACTAGGTGAGATACACCTACACTATCCACAGACAACACATGCTCTTTTTCATGCTTCCTTGTTTATTTGCTTAGAAATTGCAGTGAAATATTACAGGCGTGATCTGTCTAGTATAGTCAACATTACAGGCCAATTTTTACTCATAAACAAATATTCATTTTATTTATTTATTTATTTGTTTGTTTATTTATTTATTTATTTATTTATTTATTTATTTATTTATTTATTTGCTGTTTGATTTATATCTGGAGGGATGACTAATGTAAATCACTCCAATTATACCAATAACATATATGGAGCCGAGTGCAAAAGATTTTAGACCCTTTGTATTAAATGTATTAAATGTATTTTATTCATATCACATGAGGGTAATAAAATAAATTCAGGCCTCACACGTTCTTCCTGACATTTTTGTTGTCACACGTTCCAGCAAAATCAAATCAATACTTCCTTTTATTCTGTATTGAAAAACTAAGAGGGGTGCAACGTTGTGCACTTTGCTGAACATGGGCTGTGGGTAATATCTTTTCAATCAGAAATTAGTATTTTGTTTAAATACTTAGTTTTGCCATTCTTTTTGTTCTCCAAACTCTCAAAATATTCAATAAAAATCTTCTTCCTTAATAAAATGTGTTTTTTTCCCCCATTGCCTGGAGTCACACTTCTTCCTGTAGTATATAACCGGTTTGTTTTAAAAAGAATAAAAAGGAAGAATTTCATTTGCGGTGTTTTACTGCAGCTCTTTTCAGTACTTGTTTGTATTTTCACTTTCCGACTCCAACCTCGTTTTTTTAGAAAGCGAGACTCACGCTTGACTGAATAGAAATGGAAAGAGTGATATGTCACGGTGCAGCTCATTTTCATCATATATAAAAGGCGAACCGTTTTCACTGCTACCGTCTTGCCGTCTTCACAGGACCCACTCCGCTTTGTGGAGTGAGACGGGTGGGAGACGAAGTGGCCCTTCCTCAAGCAACCCACCCACCAAACCCAGCACACACCGGCTCCGTCCCATAGTGCAACGGGGTTCGAGGACCAGATGTCTTCCTGTGGAATGTGCATTTGTCCACCGAGTTTTGGAGCTGAACACATTCTGTATCCGCTACACTGCAGGGCCGTGTCAGGGGCACAGCTTAACATGCCAATCGATCAGCTGTTCTAGTGATTGACAGGTCTATCAGCCATTCAGGCAGCTGGAGTGCTGTGGCAAAGCTGAGAATTTCGGTGAGTCGCAGTTCAATTCAATATTATAGAGTCTACGTTGTGTATATTTTAGCTTCAGTATTTAATGTGATTCTCGTAATATCATATTGGAATTCAAGGATGTTGATATTGTCTGTATTTCAGCAGTAAGCAAGTGAGAGCGAGTCCTGTTGACCCTCGATAACCATGGGAAAATTCAAACCTACCAAACTAAAGACAGAAACTGAGACTGAGACCCTTTAACAAGTCCTGTGTAAACACTGACCTTTAAGACTGTTGTGTAGCAGAACCGGATCGTCTTTTGCAGAAGAAGGTGACCTTTATATTATCTTTTATACACTCGGATTATGCACTGGGAACTTGTGTTGTTGTTGGGTTTTTTTTTTTTCTTTCTTTTTGTGTTCCTCATAGCAACATGTGCACGAGTATGCATAGATCTGCTGGTGGACATGAGCTGCAGATGTTTGGCTCTCTAATAAAACTCTCAAAAAGACTCATACATGCTTTCTACATCTATTACTTACAAGCCATCCCATGCTCTAACTTACTCTCTAAACAAGATGATTTCATGAAGAACTTTTGATATTTTACCTTTTACCTGATCCACTGGGGCGTCTTCTACAAATGTCATTCGCATCAAATGGCCCAAACCCTCTTTATCATACAGTATATATATATATATATATATATATATATATATATATATATATATATATATATATATATATATATACCGTATTTTTCGGACTATAAGCCGCTACTTCTTTCCCACGTTTTGAACCCCGCAGCTTAAAAAACAAAGCGGCTAATTTATGAATTTTACCTGGGTTTTTCCCGGTTTCACAAACTTCAAGCCAAAAAACTGAACCCCATGACATTAGACCGATGAAATTTCCGAACGGAAACTAAAAAACGCACCTCACCTGTGCACGGCTTCGGGAGAAAAAACTTCCATCGGGTGATAGTTAACAATGACTTTCTTGGTCGGCTACTGATAGTAAACAATGACTTTCTTGGTACGCTACTGTTTAGATACAAGCCGTTGTAACGTGGCGAGTCAGGGTGAAGGGAGAGCTCGCTTCTGTTATGCTATTCCCAAAATACCGCTATGCTCCTAAAGGAAGCGCAACATATTTCACCCGTTACACCGTGTGTAACGTGTCTTTCGTTTAAAGCCTGTGTAAAGTACATTAGTGTAGACACCTGAGGCTTATAGACAGGTGCGGCTTATTTATGTTAAAAATAAAAAAATTCAGTGGGTGCGGCTTATATATGGGTGCGCTTAATAGTCCGGAAATTACGGTGTGTGTGTGTGTGTGTGTGTGTGTGTGTGTGTGTGTGTGTGTGTGTGTGTGTGTGTGTGTGTGTGTGTGTGTGTGTGTGTGTGTGTGTATATATATATATATATATATACATATATACATGTATATATATACATAAAATGTACATTCAAATGAAATTTGTAATGAAGGGCTAATGTTTTGAATGATGTCCTACCACCTTATAAAATGTATAACTACACATTGCTCTTCTACACTGAAGGTGAGTGTGTGTGTGTGTGTGTGTGTGTGTGTGTGTGTGTGTGTGTGTGTGTGTGTGTGTGTGTGTGTGTGTGTGTGTGTGTGTAGAGTACAACCGCAGTACAAAAACTCACAACAATGAACACACACCTGTGCACAGCCAGTAGCTCCTGGATTATTATATATGTGCTGTTAGATTGGCATGTCATATTTTAAACAAGACAAAAGCACATTGTAAAAACACATTGTATTATTAATGGGGGGCTACGTTTTTCACTCTTGGAGCGAGGTCTAGTTTTATTGCATTAGTTCTGGCACACATTTTTATGTGTATATGCAGGAAGGGTGTATAAAGCTGTTTTATACCCTAGCACATTTTAAATGCACACAAAAGTCTAATATTGTTTTTAAATAAAAATGAAATTCCAATCAATTTAATACTCATTTTCCACCGAAATTTGATAACCAATTTCTCCCAGTTTTTCTATGTGGGTTTTTTTATGTTTGTTTTTGTTTTTGTTTTTTGTTTTCTTTTACACGAACCAGCATTCGCTCTGAGCACATTCAGCTGCAGGTTCCATCTAATTGATGATGCTATAGAAAGACATATTACACTTCTCTAGGGATAAAAGGAAATATTTATTGGACACTAGATGACATTTTTCATTCAGTTGCTGGGTTTCGTGGAGGCAATATATCATTGGGTGTAAAGATTATATCTGTGTACCAGCCTTTGTATATGTGATACAGTTGAACGGATTCAGAACATTTTGGCTAATGCAACTGAACCATGTGCATGAATCTTTTTATTACTATTATTCAAAAATAGTAAATGAATTTCGCTTAACATTGTGTGTGTCTCTTGCATTCCTCTTTTCCTGGTTGTGTCAGTCTCTGTGAAGAAGGTGTGGCCTCTCAATAAATAGACTTATCTATTTATATAGACCAAAGCCTGAGCTATATAAATTGGTTTACCGTGATTCCGGGTTCAGTGATCTCTGGTTCATTGTCTGTGCAGCTGGAGATGGTTCCACATCAACAGCCAAAATATCCATCAATTTACTGAGCAACTCAAGAACTTTAAGGATGGACTTGGACTATAATTAATATCAAGAGTCTACTACAATGGCTCAGGACTACAGGTTTAATCAGCAATCACTGCACACCTTAAAAATGATGAAACTATAATAATTAGGCATTTGGTGGCACCCAGATGAGGATGGATTCCATTTTGAGTCTGGTTCCTGTCAGGGTTTCTTCCTCATACCATCTCACCACTGGTTTTCTCATTATAGACAAACAATTATGCAAACCTATAGATTTTTTTTATAACTTATATATCGCTTTAATTTCTATAAAGCTGCTTTGGGACAATGTCCATTGTTAAAAGTGCTATACAAATAAAATTGAATCGAACTGAATTGAATTCTTAGCTAATCCTGGTTATTAGTCAGCCATTATTTAAAAAAAAACCAAAATGTATGATTTTGTCATTTTGTTGAACTTGTATAGTCTTCTAAGTTTATTAGCACCTATTTTCTCTTAAAAAATGTTGAATACAAAATGAGTCCATTTGTAAAAACCTGTAACAAAAAAATCGACATAATTCCATTTTGTGTAATTTTTTTCTCACGACCAGTGGTGGTGCTGTTGCTCCTGGTTCTATAAGCCTAATCAATTTTTTTATTAACTGTAAGTAATCTGATGTGGATTACTGTGAAACTTATCATGTTTATATTTGTAAAACAAACAACCAAGGTAAGAAAGAGGGCTTAGCCACGTTTCCTCATCCGTGTTTATGGCCATGTTTATTGTAACATCTTTATCCACTAGGGGGCGTTAGAGTTATAGCCAGCATTTTAACGTTTTTTTTTTTGTACCACAGTGTAACCTGATCACGCCTGATTTATCATTAAAAAAAAATCTAACATGAGTTAAATCAGCTGAATAGTTTGCTTGGAAAATATTTGACTCATGCTGTGGCAGAGGATCAGAGCCAAAGTCAATACCCACAGAATATTACTGGTGCTAGCAGAAGTGCAACTACAGAGAGAAAGAGCATGGATGCATCACATATAAAAACTGATTTGTAACCGTAGAGTATTCACTTGAAATTAATGTCATGTCCCTCATATAAGGCAGTAGCTGCACATTACAGTACAGAGAACTAAAATAACCATTTTAGGATTTACAGTTTTTCTCGGTTGCTTTGGAGCCTTTCATGAATCACCCTTAACATGTGCAAACCAGTAGATACATTTCTAAAAAAAAACTTGTACAAACATCACTATACAATAGATTACCTGCAAAAGCCTGTACTTTTCTTAAAATCATTAGATCATCTCTTAAAAGTAATATTTTCACAAGTCCTTTTGCCATTGTTCACAAACAAGATCAGTAAAATGGTTAGTCATGTTGGCAAGCTTTCGGTATTTCCTGATGTAAACTACGGTTTGGATTTAATGATTGAAAATCCACAAGGCTGAATTTCTTCTGTATGGCGTCACAGCAGTTTTCACATGGCTGTATGTGGGATATTGATTGCAAGAGACCAAAGAGAATTCACACTTTTACTGTTTTTGTGTTTGTTCGTTTCCTGCTCCATTCATTTACAGAAATGATACGCTCACCAAATGAAGGTTATTAGGTTACTAGTTAATAGATACTAGTTGATCATTGGTCGATCTTGATGCCATGCACTTCCTTTCATTAGTGACATTCTTTAAGATTCATCTGCACAATTCATCTATTCAAGACTCATTTACCAAAAAAAATTCCAAAAACTAATTTAACCATTTTGCATTCAACGACATGCAATGAACTAACGATTAGATGTTTACAGTTTTTCCTCAGTTGCTTTGGAGAGTTTCTCAGATCCGAAATGAAATTCTAAATTCAAAACTACTTGTTCAACCTTCACATCATTTAGTCATTTGTGCTCATCATAAGAACATTTCTTGTCGCTTTAATCAAATGATGAATGCTTTTGTACATTCATTTAATCGATTGTGTACAATTGTATGCTGTTTCCTACATTATCAGTGGTTTGTCGTGTTGATCAAAATATATTGTACTGTTTTTTCCTGAATAGTCGTAACCCCCATCAGTTAATCAGTTCATTGCATCATTCATTGAATGCAAAATGGTTATCATCATCTGTCAACCTTAACTTTTTATTAAACTTCTTTTTGTAAATGTGTTGAATTGATGAATTGTGTAGATAAATCTTGAATGTCACTAATGAAGGCGAGTGAACGGCATCAGATCAACCAATCGACTAGTTCCAACCAATCGACTAATTCTCTAAAACAGGTCAAAGGTGAATCTCGTGAAACTTCAGTTGGAGAGTGAATACAGAAAGAGCAAAACACAGAATTATACATTCTAAAAATGGATGAACAACTAAGAAACAAACGAACACATTAGTACAGTAAAAGTGTGAATCCTGTCCGGTCTCTTGCAATCGATATAAATCAGATACACAATCAAATAAATGAATTTGTGCTGCTGAAATTCATAGATGCCAAACAGAAGGAAGTTAAATTTCATTTTTAGTCACTGTGATTCAAACCATAGTTTATATCTGGTACACAACTAAACGTTGTGATGATTTTGTTTGTGAACAATGACAAAGTGACTTTTCATTCTGATTGGAATGAGATGTTCATTCACACAAATACTCACTTTTGAGAGATGAACTAAGAATTTTGAGAAAAGTCCAGGCTTTTGCAAGAAATCCAATGTTTTGTGCTGTTTGTACAAATTGTTTTGAGAAATGCACTTACTGGTTTGCAAATATTAAGGATGATACGAGAAATGATTCAAAGCAACTGAGAAAAACTGTAAAACATATTTTGATCAACATAACAAACAACTGATAATGTCTAATTATAATGACTCTCTCAGAATGAGAGGTAAGTATTCTTCAAGGCTCTTCTCTGTTCTGGCACCGAGGTGGTGGAATGAACTTCCCCTCGATGTCTGAACAGCAGAGTTCCTATTTCAAGCGACGGTTGAAGACCCACCTCTTCATGAAACACTTAAACTAACACTTTCCAACTTTGCTTTGTAAAATCAAGATTTGTAGTCTGATTTATCTCAAGTTTGTAATCTAGCGTACCAGTGTAGATCTATTCATTGCTTGAGATTTGAAGCACTTTTGTACGTCGCTCTGGACACGGGCGTCAGCTAAATGCTGTGAATGTAAATAATGTAGAAAACAGAAGTCAATGACACAATCAAAGTACACAGTCAATGAAATTAATGTACCAAAGCATTCCCGATTTGTTCAAAGTGATGAGAAATTGCTTTTACGATGTGCACAAGTGACTACATGATGTGGAAGTTGAACAAATAGTTTTAAGAATTTCATTTCTGATTTGAGAAATGCTCCAATGCAACTGAGAAAAACTGTAATAACAGGAACAGAGATTTTCTCAGACTGAGGGGAAAAAAGGACCACGACTCTGTTTGAAATTAAATAAAAATGGTACACTTTCGTTCCAGTATTTTGTAACATTTTGCACTCCTGATATACCTCAGCACTGTTAAACCCTCGATTCTGATTGAATCAGCTTTGATGTAGATTTTATATGAATACATTATAATATGGTACGGTTTTTATATTTAAGGGAAAAGGAATAAAGATTGATGATAGGATTTAAACAAGGAATTGAAAGTATTAATAATAATACAATGTTGTGTTTATAGGACTGTGGTGAGACCTGCGATGTTGTATGGTTTAGAGACAGTGGCATTGAGTAAAAGACAGGAGGTGGAGCTGGAGGTAGCAGAGCTGAAGATGTTTTCGTTGGGAGTGACGAGGATGGACACAGGATTAGAAACAAGTTTATTAGAGGGACAGCGCATATAGGACGTTTTGGAGACAAGGTGAGGAAGGTGAGATTGAGATGGTTTGGACATGTGCAGAGGAGGGACATGGGGTATATCGGTAGGAGAATGCTGAGGATAGAACTACCAGGAAGGAGTAAAAGAGGAAGACCAAGGAGGAGGTTTATGGATGTGGGGGGGGGGGGGGGGGGTATGGAGACGGATGATCCGCTGTGGCGACCCCCTAATGGGAGCAGCCAAAAGAAGAAGTAGAACAACAACGATACAATGTTGTGAATATGTAATGCATAACGGATAAATGTATTGATTTTTCATAAAAATCAGAACGACATAAAAACTGGAATCCTTGACAGATTGCTGTTGTGGAAAATAATCTCTGTCCTTTTACAGATTATTTTCCCAAAACGCCACTATGTCATGGCATTATACCGGGAATTTATAATGCAAACACGACCCACATGCACAGCCTTCTGGGAGAAGGAGGACGCCATTGTGTCAAAGATGATAGATTCAGATTCTAACATCTGAACATTTTTGTAAATTGTCTCTGATACCACGAGTTTTCTTTCAGCAGTAAAAATGGAGCCAGTTCCCAGTAGCTACAGGTTTCACCAGTGGACTTCTTGACTGCAGTGCTTTGTAAATAAATAAGTGCATACCTTCCTTATGTTCATACTCAGCCATCTAATATTTCTACATGCAGTCCATAGTGTTTTCATAGTGATCGTTCCTCCTATGTGTGTCTACATTGTGTATTAAAGAAGCAGCAGATTTTGGTGGGGAAGGATGACATTAATAATGAAACGAATCTCGACAGACTTCCACAGTTGACTTATGCTTCAGGCTACTATCTAGTGAGTCTAGTAAAGTATCTTCATAATAGGCAGTTGAGAGTCCACAGCGCCCAGTAAAAAGTTTGTGGACACCTGATCATGAAAGTCATATGTGTTTTATAAAACATCCCATTTCACATTTGGTCACCACTTTCTGACCTCCACTCCTATAGGAAGATGTTCCTCTAGATTTTGGATTGTGCTCGCAGAGATTTGTGCCCATTCAGTCACAAGGGTGTTAGTAAAGGTAGGTACTGATGTAGGCTGAGGTGAGGAGGCCTGGGGTGTAGTCAGCATTCTATTTCATCTCAAAGGTATTCAATAATGTTGAGGTCAGAGCTCTATAGCAGGCGAGTCACGATTTTCTCCAACCAATGCGCCGTATCTTCATAGAGCTGGTTTTGTGCACAAGGGTATTGTCATGCCTCCAACTTTGTGGAAACAGTTTGGAGAAGAACCACATATGCCTGGAAAGTCAGATGTTCCAATACTCTTGTCCATGTAAACAATCCCAGGTTCCTTTTCAGTACAGTCGCTAAATTAACAACAAATCAGGGATCTGAAAAATGTGTTCCATCACAGTTTAGTAGTGAAGACTTTATGAATTTCTTCACTGAAAAAATAGATAACATTAGAAAAAAAATTGTGGCAGTTCAACCTCTGACAGCATCTCCTGACACAATCGTACTTACAACCCCACAACTACACTGTTTTACATGTATAGGACAGGAAGAGCTGTATGATGCTATTATGAAAGCTAAATCAACAACATGTCAGTTAGATCCAATTCCCACTAAACTACTGAAGGAAGTGTTATATACAGCTGGTGAGCCTCTTCTCAATATTATTACCTCCTAACTATCGTTAGGTCATGTCCCTAAATCCCTCAAGTTAGCAGTTATTAAGCCCCTCATTAAAAAACCTAATCTGGATCCAAACTCGCTATCGAATTACAGACCAATTTCAAATCTCCCATTTATGTCTAAGATTTTAGAAAAGATTGTCGCTGCCCAGTTATGTAACCACTTGCAGGAGAACAATATCTTTGAAGTGTTTCAGTCAGGTTTTAGGCCCCATCATAGCACAGAAACTGCTCTAGTTAAAATCACTAATGACCTGTTTTTAGCTTCAGACCAAGGCTTCATCTCGCTGTTAGTTTTACTAGATCTTAGTGCTGCGTTCGACACTATAGATCATGATCTTCTCCTCGATCGCTTACAGAATTACATCGGTATTCAGGGACAGGCATTAAGCTGGTTTAAATCCTACCTGTCCAATCGTTACCATTTCGTAGATTTAAATGGAGAGCTATCCAGGATAATGCTAGTAAATTATGGCGTGCCACAAGGGTCAGTTCTAGGACCCCTGCTTTTTACAATATACATGCTTCCATTAGGAAATATTATTAGAAGGCATGGAATTAGCTTCCATTGTTATGCTGATGATACCCAGCTATATATTTCATCCAAACCAGGCGATACAGCTCAATTAGCTCGCATAACTGAGTGTGTTGAAGAAATAAGAGATTGGATGACCCATAACTTTCTGCTATTAAATTCTGATAAAACGGAGATTTTGCTCATCGGCCCAAAAAATAGTACACAGAAGCTCCAGCATCTCAGCCTGCATTTAGACGGTTGTTCTGTAACTACTAGTTCAACGGTAAAAGACCTGGGAGTTATTTAAAAATCACATCAATCAAGTTACAAAAACAGCCTTCTTTCACCTTAGAAATATTTCTAAGCTAAGAAATATGTTATCTATATCTGATGCAGAGAAGCTCGTCCATGCGTTTATGACCTCTAGAATAGACTACTGTAATGCATTACTAGGTGGATGTCCTGCATCATTAATAAACAAGCTTCAGTTAGTTCAGAATGCCGCAGCAAGAGTTCTTACTAGGTCAAGAAAATACGATCATATAACCCCAATCTTATCGTCCCTACATTGGCTTCCTATTAAGTTTCGAATAGACTACAAACTACTGCTACTCACTTATAAAGCACTAAATGGTTTGGCTCCCATGTATCTATCCAGTCTTTTAACACGCTACAATCCGTCACGCTCCCTGAGATCTCAAAACTCTGGGCTTCTAGTAGTTCCTAGAATAGCAAAGTCCACTAAAGGTGGTAGAGCATTTTCACATTTAGCTCCTAAACTCTGGAATAGTCTTCCTGACAGTGTTCGGGGTTCAGATACACTCTCCCAGTTTAAGTGCAGATTAAAAACATATCTTTTTAGCAAAGCCTACACATAACACACATCACACACATCACATCACAACCTAATAGAATATATGATTACATGCACATTATCAACTTGTGCTGTTAATATCATGAACAGCAGCTACGCTAATTCCTCTCCACTGCTTCTCTTTCTCTCCCCATCCCGAGGCATCCTGAGGTTTGGCCAGCTCCAGTCACGTCCCACCTCGTGAAGATTATGGACCTATGGATGATCATGGAGAAGTAGATGCCGAGTGTTTAAAGGCCCTGGCATGGAGAAGCTGATGCTGGATCTATGATGATCACAAATTGTTCTGTATTGTTGAAAGATTTATGACCAAACTCTTGATGTCACCCATATGAGGATGGGTTCCCCTTTGAGTCTGGTTCCTCTCAAGGTTTCTTCCTCATATCATCTAAGGGAGTTTTTTTCTTGCCACTGTCGCCACGGCTTGCTCATCAGGGACAAACGCACACCATTCACCTTCACTGTTGTTTTCTGTAAAGCTGCTTTGAGACAATGTCTGTTGTGAAAAGCGCTATACAAATAAACTTGACGAATTGACTTGACCATGTAGTGTATTTTCTCTTTTTTTTTTCCTCAGGCTTTGCAAGGTCACTGAAATACATGTGCATTCCTAGTTTCCCTCCTTACACGTTGCCTTTGATTGTGGAGAGTTTATTCCCATTTTTTTTGCTATAAAATCAAGATCTCAAACTAGCCCAAGTTGGCTAGGTGTCAACCGTGTTACTAATTTTGCCTTCTTTTAAAAAAGGGTCATAAAGTGTTTATGCAGGGCGGCGTAAATCCTGCCCCAGTAATTCTCCATTAACGCTTATTGGAGTTCCAGTATATGATAATAAAAAACACACACAAATAAAAACAAGCATCTGTGAAACATCAGGTTAAATCAATAAAAGAGAAACATTTCTATGAGTCAACCTTTGAAAAGAGGTAGTATCCTGTGGTGTGCATACCATACTAAGGGAGTTCTGTAGATTCAGAGTTAAATGAGGAGTTCATGAAGATGCATATGCACACACAGATATTCTGACACTGTAGCCAAAAAAACAAAAGTCAGCACCAAGATGGTACATGAGTAATTGATTTTTTTATTTGTCTACAGTAGTAAAAGTCATACAAACTTGAAAAAAATATATACATATAGTAAATATTTGATGTGTGCAATGTTTAAGGCATACAATCAAAAGCTTTTGGTAAAAGTCAGCGTGCAGGCCACAGTATCAGACAGAACATTAAAATATCTCCTGCTACAGACGGCAGCTTCAACGCATTCACAGATGCAAATTCTGAGGCCTAATTAGTAATCAGTGGATAAAATTCCATATATATAGATCTCCTGTATATAAACTGTGCCATGACTATAAATCTCGTAATTGCAGCTTTGGAATAAGGCAGACAAGATCGATCGAATGATTTTAATTTCTTTTTAGTCAGTTTTTAACCCATAATTTATACAGCATTTCTGAGCTGAAGCTCATAGTAGTAGATTTTCTTTTCACAGATGTTCACTTCTTTCTATTTCATATTCACTTGAAATGCAGCTCAGAAAAGAGATTTCGAAAATATTCCGAAAAACCTGTTCATTTTACACAGTAACCGTGAATAATATAATTAGGGCTTGTGTAGGCACGAGAACACGAAAAAAGTAACATTCCAATATATTCGCTGGTATTTGTGCTGTAAATGTGCAAATTAAAGCTTAATGCAAAGGCATGAATGTTATACGCGTTTTCGAATCCGTTCCACATTCGAATTTAGTACACAAATATATAATAAAGATGCTTTGCAGTAAGGCACTGCTGGCCCCCCCCAAACACTGAGGCCTGCTCTATTTTAAGGCTTTTAGCTTTCAGCAGCTACACCAGAGAAACACAGAAAGGCTCTGTTTGTTGGAGCAAGAGGGGGGTTTGAAAAAAAAGTAATCACCTCATGCTTAGTAAATATAGAGTGCAATAAAAAATCGCGCAACCTAAGCAATGTTGATGAAATGCACAGCTCATGGTAGGAGTGCTTATTAGTGTAAATAATCGGAATCTGTGAGAGTGACACGAACTCAGACACGAGTCATATTTCTGTAAATGGAACAGATGGATCAATTTTGCGATCAATTTTGCAAAGGGAATCTATTAAAAAAAAACTAAGGATGGGCATATTGTTATTGTCATGTAAGAATACAAAAACGATACACAACAAATACTGCATAGTTTTTATACACAAAGACACACTGTTTTTTTTTTGTTTGTTTGTTTCGGGCATTAAAGAGTCATGGCTTCTCTTAATATGGTGCCGTTCCACAATTTTTTTGTCCCCCCCCCCCCCGGCTTCTGACCCCAATTTTTGCGATTACGCATAGAAAACAATCCAACACATGCTTCATATAAAACGGACAGAGAGGACACTGGTAGGAATTTTGTTTCAAGGCCTAGATGAGAAAGAGGCTATGCATGTAGAAATAAAATGCTATAAACATTTACAAATCCTAACCATGTGCCTCAGGCAGGATTTCAAGAGCTTTTTTTTTTTTTCCCCCCAACAGTGCCAGACGTGAGATCTGTCATAAGGTCCACTCTTAAAGCATTCTCTGCTGAGTGCAACGTCGCAGAAGCTTACTTATCCAAAAAAAGAGCATTGTTTTACAAAAGTTTAATGAAAGCCAGTCAGTTCTGACAGCAAAAAAATGTTGCATCCTAAAGCCTACTTTGTAAATATATAAATTTTTTATTAATTTATTTATTTTTGTATACTTTATAAAAATGATGTCAGGTATGAGATTATAGATATAAACTCCATTTGTCCATAAATTCACATTGAAAAAAAAGAAAAGGAAAAAAGCAGTAGGAAAAAATAACAAGCTTGCAAATATGCACTTGTTAGCTAGTGGTATTTGGTGAAGATATAGAAAATCTTAAAAAAAAAAAAAAAAAAGTGTAAAATTGTGTCACATTATGCAGTCCACCTAGTGAATTGAATGTCTTGGGATATATATATATATATATATATATATACAGTATATATAAAAAAAACACTACTGCGATTCACCAGCAGGGTCGGAACTAGAAATCAACCACCACAGGACATATTTGTATTTAAAAAATGCTTAAAAATGCTTACTTTAGAGTTCCTCATCACAACCTAGTGGATGAGGAACACGTCTAAACAACTTCTACCTTACGTTTTCAGTGGCATGGCTTCTTGAAATTTGACGGACCGACCAATGACCCATGAACGATGGATCTCCACGCCTTGACATCTGAGTTTTTAGGACTCTTAGAATCATGTGAAGTTGCTGATATGATTTAAATCTGTTTCTTTGGATAAAAGTAATAAAAGTTTGAGAGAATCATGTGCTTAAAAAACTGATTTATGTAATCGGTATAAAGTATAAATATATCAGACCCTCGACAGAAAGGACAAAATATAGGAATACTATATGATTCCTCACACACACACACACACACACACAGGCATATAGGAGAGATTATCCACGTGTGGAGGCGAGTCTGTAGTCAGTGCCACTCAGCTTTAGTGGCTACAGTAGCTGCACTGATGCCTCTGGGATGCAGATTTGTGGGAATTAGTGAGCAGCACTGCAGCCTGTCCAGTGGTTTTATATATACATACACTATATATATATATATTATATATATATATATATATATATATATATATATATATATATATATATATATATATATATATATATATATATATATATATATATATACACACACACATACATACATACACATACATACACACACACACACACACACACACACTTTCTGTTGTGTTAACACACCAGCCTCTCAAAGTTTCTCATACAGTCCCAGAAAAGCTGCAATGGTGATTTCTCTCTTGATCAGCTATCTGCAGGCTTGGTTTGCGCTCCGAATCGTCCGTCTCACACGTTTCGGGGTGCCGCTGCTGCGGAAGACGTTCCTTGAAAAAATCTGAGACGTATCGCACCTGTCGGGGCATTTCATCACGTGGTTATTAAAAAAATCTATTTAAAAATTATTATTATTATAAATTTTTATTTATTTATTTTTTTAAGTTGAAACTTACGTTGAGAACGGCGATGAGCGCCCCCTGCAACAGACCCACGAGTACATCGCTCCAGTGGTGTTTGTAATCAGACACGCGTGTGTATCCGACGTAAATGGCGAAGGCAACCAAAAAGAACTGAATTGTAGGTCGGAGCAGACGAGCCCATTTGAATGCCATGCGTGCCTGCACGTATAACTAAAGAGAAAGAAGGAAAAAAGGATCAGTGTTTGGAAAATACGAGACACTCCAATCTTTCAAACCTTTAACTTTAAAAGAAAAAAAACATCTCAATAATAAAATATTTATAATAGAATATTGGCACTAAAGGTTATCAAACATCTAGCTATAGTTTTTGGTAAATCACAAAATCACACAGTGGACATTGTCCCAAAGCAGCTTCACAGAAATAATTACGATCGATCAATAGCTAGACAGACAGATCGGTAGATGGACGGATAGCTGAAAAGACGGACAGATATTCATGTCCGAAATTTGTCCCAATAAGATCCCTGATGAGCAAGCCAAAGAGTATGAGGAAGCAGACTCAAAAGGAAACCAGGAATTTATTTCCCCCCAGAAAATGAATCCCGAACCAGTTTTTTTTCCTCAGAAACTTTATAAGGAAGCAAACATTCCGGCAGTTTTTTATCCACAGCATCCTGTGGATTATGTGGTGTGAAGAACATTATAGTGTTCCTATTAGCGTGTTTAAACAGGACAGGAATGCCTCTTGACCCGAAAGCTTTATCTGATACACATCCCCGGCTTGGCAAAAACCCCAGTTAAATGCTGATGTGAGCCAGTTTATAGTCCTTATGGAAAAAAATTCTGTGATGGTTTTTGCATAAAAATAACTTTTAATCTCTTGGGAAGTGAAAGTTGCAGATTAAAGGGGTTGTTAAAATTGTGTCCATTTCGATAAAAAAGAACATGAAATTCGGTCTTTTTACGAATATCTGAAGTGATGAATGATGTGAGAGTGGGTCAACTCACCGCCAAAAACAGCATGCAGTACATCCCAAAGGACGAGTGGCCAGAGTAGAAGGACAACCTGGAGCGGGAAGCGGGAAAAAAAGCACCATTGATAGCATCATTTATCTAATACTTCTGATCATGTATGTCATCAAATGGAGGTAAAAGTGTATAAATGAGAGCTTCTTTTTTTTTTCTTTTGGGGGGGGGGGGGGGTGACATTGAAGCTATTAACAGGAACGAGCTGATGACTTTATTTAGACTTCAGCAGTATTGTAGTCTACAGAATGCATTAAATTAAATTTAGAATGGCTTGCAGTAAAACAAACAAAAGAACCCTTCTGAGAAAGGTCAAGTCCTACAATCACACACGAGAGACAAAACAGGAAGCGAGAATTAAAGGTGACAACACAAAAAAAAAAACAAACACAGGAAGTTGGGTCAACAGCAGTGAGGACCTTAAGCCCTGGCCTTCCTGTCTCTCAGTGCGGTACCTGGATTCGGTGACGTTGTTTTTGCTTCCCGTGCAGTTAATTTGAAGCATGTAGCCTTCGCACACGATTGGCGCGCACACCTCCATGAAGTTGGGCCGCGGTCGTCCGATTGTAAACTTGGCCATTTCTGTAAGAGACTGGCTCACGCAAGCGCCGAACAGGAACGTGCCCACCACTTTATAGAGCGCTGCGGCGTACTGGTTAAAGTCCGAGTTCGAGTAGAGCCGCTTGCTGTAGACTAGGTAGGCTTCTCCTGTGGTAATCTGTATAAAATGGGAAAAAGAGAAAAGAATGCTACGACAGCTAATAAAATGGCACAGTAGAGAGAATTTCTATCTGGTCTGCCATACAAGGACAAAACACTATGTGCTTACTAAAATAAGGTAATTAAGTTTGGATCCACACTTATTGCCATTTATTACAGTCCTACCATGACCATGTCCTACCACAGATCATGTAAAATGGGGGACGAATTATTCAAATAAAAAAAGTGTCAAAGAAAAGCACAAGAAGCTATCTGAACTGCTTAGATACACCTTGCATTGGAGTATTAATGTACATGTACTTCCTTACTGTACTTAAGTAATTTTTTTGGCTACTTCAAATCAAAGATATAAGCAATTTTTACTCTCCATTCAGCTACATTGATGGTACAATATGTACTTTTTACCCTATTACAACTAAATTGACCATTACCAATTACATTTTGTTAAAGATGTCATTAAGGCTCAACACTCCCCTACCCGCATCTGCTGACTGTGAGATCTCGAATAAATTTCCAAAAGCAGCATTTGTTGAAGTATTGAAATATTGCCATTCTCTGAACCTGGCAGGTGCCTCAAATCACAGTCAGGGCTAAATACTTGGTTTTACTTCATCAAAAATGATTAATATTATTTGTCCATTATATAGTTATGATACTGTAATTGTATTTGTTAACTAAAGATAACTTTTTGACTTAGTTTTTTGATCTTTGTTTCATGTTGAAGAGGCTGTTGTGTTGATGGTTAATGCAGGATCGAGGTGTACAGTTCGATTTTTAATTTTTACAAAATAAAACCTTACAAATCAACAGTTTTTTGGCTTTTAATTAACGTGTCTTTATGAGTAAAATACAAGAGTATTGCTCAAACCAGACTTTTACCCAAGTCATATTGTAATTGTTGACAACTTGTCAAGTTTTGCAGTAAGGTATCGTATACAATTACTGTAATTTTAGTCTCAGGTACTTTTTACACCTCTGCATTGGAGGGTTGGACAACACGTTCCAAAAGATGTTCCTTTAACTGGTGTTGTCCAAAACGTCACTCCAAAATCTCCCAAAAGTATCCGATTTGGTTGAGATCTGTTGACTGTGAAGGCCATAGCACACAATTTTGCATTATATTTAAATCCTCTTCGAACCAGTACGTGCTCTTGTGCAGATGGGGGTGGGGTCAGCCTATAAGAGATCACTCTCATCACAAGAGAGCTGTTTGATCAATGGCTTTTTAGAAGAACTTTATGTTGATCTACAGTGGAAAAAAAAACCTCTACTGCTTCCTTCTTCCTTGAATTTATCACCCATCTGTAATTTGGGTAATAAAAAAATAGAACTGGCCATCTAATGAAGCATGTTAAGTACAGACTCACAATGATGATGGAACAGGTGATCGTGACTGCGGCCATCAAACCATGTGAGATGGTGTCGGACTTGTACGGGTAACGGATGCTCTCGTCGTCGCAGTATACACCTCGCTGGTACGGCTTGTAGATGATGGTCATGATCACGAACGGCATGGCTGCTAAAGGACAGAGAAAAAACGAAACGGGAAAATGGCAAGTGAGGCAGTGGCTTTACTTGAGATACTTATAGAAATATAAATGTCATGTTTAATTCAGTTTGGAAAAATACGTGAGTGAAAGCTAAAAGTTGAGATTTGCCATTTATCGTGAAAGGTTTTACACAATGTGATCTTAAATACATGAATTGGAACTGATTTACCTGACAAAAACTGATCTCAACCTCTAAATTAAATAAATAAATAAATAACCGATAAGTATACAAGTCCTCTTGGATTGACTGGTGGTGGTGGTGTTTTTTCTATTCTTAAAAGTATTGGAACAACAAGGAAAATTTTTTGGTTTTAGCTACACACTTAAAACATTTGTGTTTGCCATCAAAAGATGAGTACGAGACATTATATCAGAACTGCAGCACTCTTTTCCTCAGTTACAGCAAGATAGGTTAACAACTTAAAAACATGGCACGTTCGGCGACAGATCACCAAATTTGACCATCAAAAGAATTGGAGCAGATACTTTAAAAAAATGAAATCGGCTACTGCATGACACAACCTGCTGTATTCCGACAGTTCGTAAGTACAGTAACATGAACAAAAGTATTGGGACACATGACTGTTCTGACCATATTTGGTTCTTCCCCAAAACTTTACCACAAAGTTGAAGGCACACACGACTTTGGATGTGCTAGAATTAAATCTTGCCTTCACTTAACCTACAAGATACAAACCTGTTTCACCACGGCAATGCCCCTGTAACAAAGCCATGGTTTGCATGGTTTAAATTGGAAGATCTCATGTGGCCTGATCATCATCTACATCTGTACCTGACTTTACTAGAATGGGAAGTTCAACAAGCACAAACAAATCATATGGTCAGATGTCCACAAATTCCTGTCCATATAGCGTACGTGTTTTGATAGATACAATGGTTTATACACAGATGTCACTATATCCAAGTATTCTGGCGTTTATCCTGATCTATATCTGCCGTGTGCTTGATATCCTTTAACTTATAAACTTCTCCATCGATGGTTCCAGCAAACAGAGACAGCAGACAACATTTCTCTTGTGTGTACTTAATACAGTATGTCCCATAGACATAACATCAGCTAAGACTGTACTCAATTTGTATCCATGCTGCTGATGTCGAATCGTTAAAACAGATGTCTTTATCATCTGTGGCTTCTTCTTTTGCCTAAAAAGCTAAAAAGAAATCCACCTAAGCTGGATATGGGGGGGAGGGGGGGGGGGCATTTGCATGCGTCTGTGTTTCTCCAAGCTGTGCTTGTGTGCTGGTGAGCTTAAACATCAGAAACGGCATTGCTTACTTTTTTATTTATTTATTTTTTTTCAGAGTTATGGTGCATGTTGGAGAAAGTCTACAAAACGGGTCGATTCCTGTTTTCACAAACATTAGAGCAGCTATAACAATCATTCTCGCCCTGCCAGCTTCTCGTTTTTTTTCTTCAGAACAAAGAAACGCAACTCGTAGAGTGAACTGTGATGTCATCAAACAAAAGGACATCATAGAACAGCATAAAGATCGTTTTATTTTGTCCAGTCATTATATTTGAATTTAAGGTCATTTTTATGCAGTTACAAAAGGCTGACACTGAGGACTCCTTACATTAACTGAAATCAGTTCCACTTCACCGTATCGACAATGATACGTTTTCCCATAAATTGGTTGTACCATGCTATCTCATTTTAATACATGTGAATAAGCGGTTACTATAGAAACTATGCGTTATTTAAACGTTAACTTGAATGCAAAGCAAATCACAGGTTAAACTTATAAAGCCAGAGCTGATTGTAAAGCGAGGACAACTTCACCAGACACAAATGAGATCTTTGGTATGATAAGTAATCAGTTGACACTGTGGTGACATGTTGATTTGTGCTGATTCTCTGTGAAGACATCTTACCCTGTCCTAATCCGAATCCAAATGTGCCTCCAAAAGTGAAAGCTGAAGCATGTGATTACTTGTGCTTTGAGCCCCGAGATTCTTTCTTCTAATCATTTTAACTGGTGTGCGAGTGTGTGACTATAGGAGGTGGTCTAATCAGCTCTGTCAAAAGTGCATCTTGGCATACGGTGAAATATACGTGGACTAGGCATGTCACTGCACATTATCCTGACCGAACACATCATGTGACACTCAATATACAAATAAATCTATACAGCAAATTAATTGTACACAGCTGCTGCTCTGACTTTTGGAAAAAAATATTTCTTGACATACATCAGCACGCAAGAACTTTTAGTGCACACGCACGGGCCATTGAAGCACTCGCCCACCAAACACAAAGACCTGGTAGATATTTAAATCTTACAAAGCGAAGAGAAGGTCTCAGGAAATCTGGCTGCTCTACACAGTTCATAAACACCCAGCATGGTAGTAGGAAACATGCTCGTTCGGACCGAGTGTGTGACGATAAACCTGTCTCGCTAAACGACGTCTGGAACAATGAACAAGTTTTAGGAGTTGTTTCGGGAAATCGTTAAACTTTAAAAAAAAAAAAAAAAAAAAGAAAGAAAGAAAAAAGAATGTGCATGCCATATGACGATCTCTAGGGAGAGGAGGAGGAGGAGGGGGGGGGGCACAAAAGACGTACTCATACAGGCATGCTGACAATCAATGATGTCAGTACATCGCATAAAATCAGCCACCGAGTTAAACTGTGATCTCTGAGACCATCTAGAGTCTCTAGAGTTTACACAGAATGACGCACAAAATAAAAACAAAAAAACCCCTCCCGAGCGAGGTGAGAAGAATGACCAGACCGAATCGGGTTGACCAGGAGATCATGGTAGCACTAATAACAACGCTTCCCAAACGTGATGAGCAGAAAAAGCAGGTCCAACTGCACACGTACAGAACTGCAAACAGCTCCACATCCCAAACTGTTTATTCCGCTGACACTACAGCAATTTGCCACTGTTCTGGAATGTTCACAAAACAAGTTAGTTCCTGTTACCACTGATATTATAGGACATTTAATAACAGACATTCCACTAACCAGAATCTTTTTCCCCCCGCCGATCTTTAGAAACAAGAGCAGCTCGTCGTGTTGTTGAGAAACCGTGAAGCTATCGGTTCTGAAGACTTTCCCCAGGTGGGAAAAATAAAGGAACAGGATTACCAGCTATAAACTGTATCACTCAACAGGTGTCTTTTTCTCCTCTGTCTTAAAGACAGAAAAGGAAGAGAACAAAAAGCCCGTCGTGAGAAACCATGGAACCAAAAACTGCAAACTTTGATCTCACTTATAGAATGCACTGGACACTGGAGACTCCTTCCAAAAAAATGCTCAACATTTATTTTTTAGAAAACATCCCCATATTAGAAATCACCCCTTTTTTGGTGATTGAACTGTTCTGTTTTTACCTCAGGAACGCACTGATTATAAACCAGCACTGCTGCCTCAGCTGCTGGACCATCAGTCACAGCTGCTGCACCATCAGTCTTTTCACATCTTGACATTTTCAATTCTCAACAACTTTTAATCAAAAATAAATTCAAGATTTTTTTTTTTTTTAAAAGCTCATAAGTTTTTCCAATAAAATTAGCAAGGAAAGCACTTTTGCATTGGTACTGGTTGGTACACATTTTACACGCCCATGCTCACGCACACCCACAACTGTTCCTGAGGTTTCTGGTCCAACAGAATCAATCCTCACAGAAGCAAAACCAAGAAAGCAGAACCAGACATGCTATTGCAGAACTAAGATCTATCAAGCACCAGCTGTAAAATGAGCAGCGTAATCAGCTCATTCACATATAAACGCTTGTAACCTTCTTAACATACACTACCAATATACATATCTCACTTAATGCTTTGAACTGTGGGAGTTATCGTAATATTTGAAGATGTAGTCACTTAATATCAGTCACAAAGTGCAACAGAGTCAAACTGAGGACGCGAACAGTGTCGCGCTAATTAAACAGCAAGACTTAGCGGAGTAATGTCACTGACTATTCAAATAAAACGGTTCCAGATGTGATCCTGTAAACACACTCCTCACTATAATGGGAAATACGACTTTTTAAGCAACCGTCAGTCCAAAAGCTTTTCAAAAAAACAAATAATAAATAAAAAAAAACACGGGATTATTAATAAATGTCATTCATGAGGCAAATCTTCATAATCTGGCGCCCCTTCAAGTTCTCTCGAGTTGAATGTTTACTTCAGAAATACACCTTTTATTGGCCAATTGTTTTAAACTCAGCCAACTTCAACACTAACACAAATCCAGGGATATTTGAGGAGCTGCACCTGCCTCATACTTGGGGAAAAAAAAACAATTAAAAAGCCTGTTGCTCTTCAAAAAGCTTAATGTGTAATGAAATGGATGAAGTAGCTACAGTAGCTTTATTGTGCCATCAGGAAATGCATGTCTATACAATGGCGGTCTCCGTCTTGGTCTTTCCTCAGACTTGGTCTAACCTCTGTGCTTAGGAGTAACGGACAAACGGAAAATGTAGGGACGTCTGGATAAAATTTCCCACTTGGCTAATTTAGTTTTCCATATTCTAGGTAAAAGCTGACTGCAGCTTTTTTATCCTCTTCCTGGAATTATCCTTGGCCACTAATTTTCATTGGTTTCATTTCAAAGCTACACATGGTCACACTATACCGACTTTCCAACTAACCACAAAAGGTGGAGAAAGCAAACATTCCAAGATGCTGTTCGCAATTTTCAACATGATTCATACACGGAGGCAAGTAGAGACGGAAATGACGCCGTCGTCGATTTACTTTCAGACTCTACAGGATTCTTTGGTTTATTCAGCTCTCTGGTTTTTCCAGCAGAGATGTCAGGAGGGCTTCCACAGCCATCCCTGAGGAAATATCTGGAACATAGGAATGCGGAGAACAACAAAAGAAAACACTGTTGTGGGGAAATTTTGTCACTGGAAATGGAATGTGGCCAGTTATTTGGAATCGGGTTTAGAATGATGAGAGGAGGGAAAGATGATATCAGGGATGATGGATGTTTTTGGAAAATGAGAAAGGGTCATATACCCGTGTACTAACAAACAAGTACAATCAGTTTTGAATATCATGAGATGGTTTAGGATCGCAAAAGGAATTTGAAAAATGGTCTCTATCTTTCAGACCTCAAACTTATAATTTTGTCCATAAAAAGTAACAATTGTGACCAATATCTCTCGCTGTGTTTTTATATATACACACATATATATATATATATATATATATATATATATATATATATATATATATATATATATATATATAAAGTGTGTTATTTCACTTAAATGTTTTCCTTTAAATAGTTTTTAGTTTAAATTTGGTAATACAAGTTATGGACAAAAGCTTGTCGTCATAAGATGCTAATGCTTTTGAATATGCTATTTCACATTTACTTCCCATTCGCTGTTATAATAACCTCCACACTTCTGGGAAGATGTTCCACTTTTGAAGTGCGCTTATGGAGAGTTGTGCTGATTTAGCCACAAGGGTGTTAGTAAACTCAAGCAACTGATGTAGGTTGAGGAGGCCTGGGGTGCAGTCAGCGTTCCAATAATTCTCAAAGGTGGTCAATAGGGTTGAGGTGAAAGCTCTCTCTCTTCTTTCATTCCAACCCATGTCCACCATATCTCCATGTAGTTGGTTTTGTGTAACAGGGGCATTGTCCCGCTGGAACAGGTTCAGAAGGGAAAATTCATGCTTCTGCATCCCAGAAGCATCCTATACAATTATTTGCCTCCAAGCTTGTGATAACAGTTTGGGGATGGACCACATATGGCTGGAAAAGTCAGGTGTCCCAATAGTTTTGTCCATATAGTGTACTGAATACAACAGGTCATGTCATGGTGTAGCCGGCTCAATTCAGCGCAAAGTTTTCGTCAAATTAAGTGATCCGCCACCGAAAATGCCCTGTTTTTAGGTTGCTAAACATATCTAGATGTAAATATCAAGAAAGGAATGCGGAGATTTTGATCGAAAGTCTTTTGTTCTGTTAAACTTTTGTTTGCAAACACACTTGTTTTAAGTGAACAGCAATGTTTAATATGGCTGGAACTGTCAGCTGTCCCAATACTTTTGTTCTTATAGTGTAGGTTTAGCTTACATAGACATAAAACTAGACATGTGTCAAGGGACGAAATGAATATTGTTTCCAAAATGCGCAGAAAGAAATCGAAAAAGCATACCATTCTAGTGTGATCGTTTTATAACAAACACAAGTTTTTCTAGTCTTGTATCTTCTACTGCCTCGCAAGAATAAGAACGTGTGAAAACACGGGTCAGAGTTTACAGTGAAAAGTGAAAGTAAACGCTATCGGAAGTAGCGGGTTCATACCCGAGGCACAAAAGCGGGTTTATCAGTTTGAAGCTGCTGTAGTGAAATAGATGGAGATCAGATGCACTGCAGATCAGCTCATTATAACTTTTTTGTTTCTGCACCCTTTTAAAATTCACATGATTCTTTGTGAGCGAATTTATAGGCTGGACAAAAATAAGAACATATAAAAAATGTAATCTCAGAGCACCACTTTAACTACAAACATCTACCTATAACGCAGCAGACATACAATTGATGAACAAAGGTACTGGGACACCTGACTTTCCCAGCCATATTTGGTTCTTCCTCAAAGTGTTGTACAGTACAGTAATGTACAGTAAAGTCAAGTTTATTTCTATAGCGCTTTTCACAACAGACATTGTCTCAAAGCAGCTTTACAGAATTTTAACAGTTAAAGTGAACAATGTGTATTTATCCCTAATGAGCAGCCATGGTGACTGTGGCAAGAAAAACTCACTCAGATGTTATAAGGAAGTAACCTTGAGGGGAACCAGACTCAAAAGGAGAACCCATCCTCATTTGGGTGATATCAAGAGTGTGATTATAGTCTTTAAACAAAACAGAACACTGTCGAGTGAGAACTAGCATGAGCACTGGAATGTAAGATTATGAGTAATGTCCTTTCTACAGTCTTATACAGTCATTTGAGATTATGGAACCTGGAACTACTAAGCAACTCAGCATAATGGATCCAACACCAGCTTCTCCATGCCAGAGCCTTTAAACACTCAAAGAGGTCCAGTGTCCAAACTCCACATGAAGTGGGATCCAAATGGCGCTGGTAACCTATAGGATGTCTTTAAATGTTTTCCTTCACTTGACCTAGGAGACCCAAACCTGCTCTAGCATGACAATGCTTCTGTGCATAAAACCTGCTCCCTGAAGGTACGTGGGTTGGAGTGGAAGATCTGGAGTGGCCTGCTATAGAGATATAACATCAACCCCTAAAATGCTTTTGGAATTAATTGGAGCGCAGGCTTCTGAGAGAGGAATGAATGGAAATGGAGGGGAAAACTTTCCAAAGATTAAAAAGCCTCTGATAAAGTAGTACACATGCAGAGAGAAAAATACTTTGTCCATTACTGTTTTGGTGAAGTTTGTAGGTTCACTTCAATAATGCTTCTGGCTCAGCAATGCCTAACTACAGCCAAACTGCACAATCACTACTGTCTTTCACCATCTCCTTTTGTCTAAACACCAACACAGAGCAGATGGAATACAAGCCATGGCTCCAAGATTATTATTATGTTGAGTGATAGGGAGCTGGACAGATGACCCCTCTGTGTTCATTTAAACAAAGTTACAAGCTGATATAGAAAAAAAAACAAAAAACCCATTGTCTCCTAAGCCACATGTTGTCTCATCTGCGATAAAGTTTCAAGCGGGATGCCTTTAAAAAAATAAACAGGCAGAGAACTCACAACTGGATTTGCCTGTACCTCCTAATGGCCTTTGACTCCTCACTGCTTTTTCCCATGACCCAAAAGAGTCAAAGTGAGGAATTATTCATGTTTGGTTGTCGTTCCAAACCCTGACATTGCCAACATAGACACTAAATCACAAGCATATCAGCTGCCAAAAAGAGATCACCCCCCCTCCAAAAAAAAAAAAAAACCCCAGACCACTGCTGAGGTATTAAAGTCCACAAGGCAACCGTGTTTGTCTTTCTCTCCACAGCTTAACGAAAACGAGTTTCACAAGCACAGCTTCGTCCAAACTTCACAAGTCCAAGTCCCGTTAGAGTGCCAAACTCTCAAAGTGTAAAGATCGGGTTTTTATGCAGCGCTGGCTCTGGAAAGCAACCTTTCCCAAGACCTTTCAGAGATAAACCCAACTGCAATCTTTCAGCAGGATTCTTTACCAGGAAAGCTACCACAGATATGAGCAGAAGATAGGAAGGACGGAAGGAAGGAAGGAAGATGAGGGCAGGAAGAAAGATTGATGCTATTGTGGCTTTCACATACTGTTAATCTAAAATCCCTATTCAGTATGTTTTAGAGTGTTTAATCAGACTAAACACTAGTTGTCCTGTAGTGCCACTGAAAATTGCCAAAAAAAGTGTGTTTTGTGCTGATGTTAAAAATAAAACAGTATTTACTTATCATTTATTAAATGTTCTCACTGGAAGAACAAAGAAATCCCAGTTCTTAAGATTCCATGTACAACATAGATTATATGGACAAAAGTATTGGGTAAAAAAAGTATTTTTTTTTTTTTTACACACACAATCGAATAGAATGTCTTCGGATGCAGGAACATTAAATTTGGCCCTCATTCGAAAATTGTTCCGGCATGACAATATCAAAGTCAGCTCTATGAAGATATGGTTTAAATGGTTCAGAATGGAAGATCTTGAGTGGTCTGATATAGAGCTCTGTCCTCAACCTTACTAAACAGCTTTGCTGACTGAACCCCATGCCACCTTCACTCTACATCAGTAACTGACTTTACTCACACCCTTGTGTCTGAAGAAACCCAAATCTCCAGATACGCACTCCAAAATGTAGTGGAACTTCGTCCCAGATGCAGCAAAATGGGGCCTAAATGTGGAATCCAGATCAAAAAGCACATTCGAATCTTATGCTCAGGTGTCCACAAACTTCTGTGCACATATTCTATAATTTAGTGGGAAATACCAATCTTGAAAATCCTCCCACTCATCCAAGTCTGTAAATTGAAAATTCCTTTCACACAAGAATGTAAAAATCCGGCTCCTGTTTCTTTTTCCTTTTTCTCACCATGCTGCTGCTCATAGGAACAGACCCTATCCTTCTTCTGCAGGGTTTCTTCTGCTTCGAACCTGACTCGAGAACAGACAAGCCAAAGAAAGCAGCCAGAAAGTCCTGTCGCCAAATTTACCGCAAAATCTCTCTTGCAGATGTTGCGATTCGAATGGAATTAAACAAAGCCCTCGTAAAAAAGTTTGCGCGATTGTTTTTTTACTTATTGTGTTGTAAATCGCGCGGCGCTGTTTTTCCGGAAGTGTTAAAAAAACCCACTGTATTGGTTCAAGCTGATTCCAGGTTTAAACTCGGGTTGATCCATTCTGAGAATTCCCAGGATGGAAAAGATATCACATGAATTGTGGCAAAAAAAAATAAAAATAAAGGACGGTTTTCTTGATATTTATATCTAATCAAACCATTTTGAAATAACCATTATTTAGGCATGTGCAAATGGTGGTCTTGTGCATTATTTAAGATAAAATCCATATCTAGGGGTGAGTTACACCACCCCAGGAGACCCATTTATATCATGGTCACTTGCCAGCAGCGACTTAAAGCAGTCATTGATGTTTTTAGTGCAAAATATTATTAATATAATATATATATAGTTGTATATGAGCGGTCAGATTTAGAGATGTCTGTTCTAAATAATACACAGAGATAAAGTAGTACAATACGATTACATTTGTGTGGATTATGTGAGCTTGTTCCACATCCCGAATGATAAGGAAGGTGTTGGTGTAAACTCCTTGTTCCCTTGTTCGAGTAATTAGACCATGGTATAAAACAACGTAATCGTTCCACATGTTCCTACACTCTAACGTTTACTACAAGAATATTACTAGACCTGATGGCCTTTACACATTTAAAAGAACTCTCCAGAATTCTCCAAAAGAGCTGTCTTTTTCCGCCTAGTAAAATATATATATAGTATCCAAATTATCCAGTATCAACCGAGGCCACCTGATGGACCCTCTCACTTTACCTATATCTCACATTAACTCGACTGCAGTATACTCAGTATATACGGTTTTCCTACTACGTGTATGAAGGCAATCAGAGCAATATATAACATAGTCTAAAGAAACTTCTCGTTGCCATGTTTTTTTTTTTTTTACAAAACCATTTTTATTATAAGGAATTAATAAATTTTTTTTCATGGAATTGCCCTCACCAAGCAAAGCCCTTCTTCTTCTACTTCTTTTTTTGATAGTAATGTGCAAAAAAAAAGTGATATTTTGAGTCAAAGATGTGAGATATGCCAATTAAATTCGGTTTTCAAGAAATCTGAATGGAGATTTAAATCTTTAATGAACAACCCAGAGGTGACGGTGAGGAAAGGAGAATCTCCCTAAGACAGCTCAAGGGAGAAATTTTAAAAGAAACCAGGACTCCACTGTCTTTTGCTTGACACCCAATATTAGGATTACAAATCATTAGGTAAAGGCAAAAGCAAAGCATACAGTATACCAGGTATAAGAATAGAGTTTACTGTACACTTATAGTCTTAATGATCACAGCAGCACTTTTTAGGTATAGATCTATTCTGGACAGGCCATATTACTGACTGAAACATGAGCCCTGAGCACAAACTGTTCATGTGGATTAATGGAAGGGGGCGAGTTAGAATTGTGGATATTTCCAAGCAAAATAAAAACACGCCAGGATAAATATAATGGACCTAATTATAAGCAAAAGCCTGTTTGAGCACTTCTTGTAATCTGCCTGTTTCGTATATATCTAGCATTATTTCGAACTGTATTTTGCCCTAAGTGCTCTGCGAAGCACTGCTAAAAATATATCATTATTAAAAGTACAATGTGCATCGTAATGCGTTCAAGACACTCCAAGAAAGGAGCAGAAAGTCTTCTTTGTTCTTTACAGAAAACGGATTTGTATGACCTTTTCGCTATACAAAGACTCGTCCAACCTTTTCTACCGAACCGACGCGAGTGACTCAGAGTGCTGGGCTTTCCTCCCATGAAGAGATAGCGCAGAAGGGACACATAAACACTAAGACAAAGCACGATCAAGGCTAAAAAAACACAAAGCATTGTGATAAATGCTGGGAAATCAAAAAGGAAGTCCTCGCTCTGAACCGCACTTTGTTCCTGCTGTCTTTCTTCAGGAGGCCTTCCTTTTTGCACGTAAGCAACACTTTAGACAAAGACCACATATTTAGAGTGCAAGCTTCTCCATTCCGGTCAAATAAACCATAAGTTCTTAAGCGGCCACGCTTGCACAAGAAGACAACGGCGGTCAAGTGGGATCTTAGTTAAACGAGAGGTCATGTGGACATGAGGAGTATGTAACAACAGTCAGTAACATGCTGAGTGGTTTATTTGGAGAACATTCAGCTGCACATCTGTATTCCACAGTGTTAAAAACCTGGGGTTACTTCTGCTTGGACTCTGGGATGATCCTACATACACACGTTCCAAAACCACAATTTAGAAACAGTGCTTCAGTTCATAATCGCGCCTGAATAACGCATGGAACTGTTGCTGCAAATCAAAAAGCCTGTACTGCGCCCATTCCAGGACTCAATATACTTCTACTTCAGAACATCTTTTGAAACACTTTTAGCAGTGTGTCCTCTGTGATACAGGAATCGCTCTGGTGTAAACCAGAAGAGGACAGGATACCGTGTGACTTCACCTTTAATTTTTTAGCTGTATAATAAGAAAACTGTAAGTCGCTCTGGATATGGCATAAATGTAAATGAAAAGAGGCATTGAAATTTCCAAATGACTTCGGATACAGTGGTGTAAAGTATTTGCGTAAATGCACTTTGTTACCGTACTTACGTAATTTTTTGCCTACTTTCTAGTTTTACTGAGTATCAAAGATATAAGCAACTGTTACTCTCGATTCAACTACAGTTAAGATGCAATTTATGTACTTTTTGCTCCGCTATATTTTAACTGGCAACAAATTTTATCAATTTTAACAATTACGTTTTGCACCTGAGCTGAAGATGTCATTAAGGTTTAACACTCCCCTACTCACATCTGCTGCCTGTGAGAGAGTTTGAATAAATTCCCCCAAAAAAAGAATCATCTTTTGCTGAAGTTGATAAAAAATATTGCAATGAGCTCTTGAAATGCATCAAATCACAGTCCGCTCTGAATATTTACTTTTATCTAAAAGGATTTACTTGCATTTTATTTATCCATTCAATACTAATGGTTCTTTTACTTTGTGTTGTGATACTGTCATTTTAGTTGATAATTGAAGATCCTTTTTTGAAAGATTGCTTTACTATTTTGTCTTTTTTTTGACCCAAATTATTTAATCTTTGTTCCATTCTCTTGCATGTTGAAGAGGCTGTTGTGTTAATGGTTAATGCAGGGTCGAGGTGTACAATTTGATTTGGATTTTAAGAAATAAAACTCACAAATCGACTGTTTTTGGCTTTTGACTAACATGTGTCTTGGTGTTGCGGACTAATGCATGTTTGAGTCTACGGTGATTATTAGTAAATTATTAGTAGTTTGCTCAAGTCATATTGAAATTGGTGACTTACATTAACTTGTAATGGAGTAAGTTTTGCAGTCTATATACGTTTTACTTAAGTATGATTTTCAAGTATACTTTACACCTCTGTTCGGATATAGAAATGGCAGTTCTATTATATGATGGTTGAAAAGGTATCCGAATGTCTTAAGAGGGAAAAACTGGAATATTTTTTAGAACTGGAATTTCATTGCAGTTTCATGAGTATAGATTTGAGATTTGGGTGGGTTCAAGATCTATTGGATGCAAATCCAAAACCTGAGGGAGCTCGGCAATAAAATGCATTTGAAATAATATTAACCGAGTTGGGGGCAGAGGCGATAAGCGGAGGGAAAACTCTTTCTTTTAATATCACTCCTGTACACTATGTATCCCTAAACTTTACAATTTTTACTTTTTCTTCTTTGCTCATCTTAATTTTCGTCACAATCTTCGCTTTCTGGCTTCGATTCGCCACCTAGCAGCGGCGTCTCCAGCTCGTATCTCAAGTTTTTGCTCGCGTATCAAAGCAAAAAATCGACCGAGTGACCGCTCGTATCTCAAAAAACTCGTATGTTAGGGCACTCGTATGTCGAGGTACCACTGTATATATAATAAATAACTGCCAATGTCATCAAAATGATAACCCCACTTAGTTCACAAAAAAATAACAATATAAATGATGGTATATTCTAATTTACGATTAACAATGACCAGTTTATTGAATGCAGATTTTTCTAATGGTCAGCCAATAAATAGATTTATTTTAATACTTAACTATTGTTTTTTGTACGACTCTTTCCTGCACGTGTGACTTATGTTAAACTGCTACTGACCCCAGTCTGTGCTGCAAAACAATTCCTCTAAAATGCTGAGCAACAGAATAAACTGCGGTGAAAAGCCAACACTCTTTGATGACCCTCCTCGTGTTTCGCTGGATGGAGTGGTTAGGGGGTTAAAATGCAAACGTTTGCAACTGTTTTTCTTTAAGGAGGAAACCGGGCTGTCAGACTGGGGATGAGTTAAGGGTGAGCGCGAGTTCGGCTGGACGATGGGGTAACACACACTTAAGCGCCAGAAAGGACAGAACCGAGAAGCTCATAAATATACTTCTGAGCTAAACAGGGAGAGAATGAAAAAAAAGAAGGGGGGGTTGAGAGAGAGGAAGGGGGAGGCTGCTGAAAGATTGATAAAACTGGCTTGTTTTTTTTTTTTTTTGTCTTAGCATGAGTGAGTGCCTCTGAGACACAAAAAGCTGACTAAAGATAAATAAAATGGCCTTTTTTGTCTTACTGTGAGAAAGAGTTTGAAAGTTTTGGAGTGTATCTAGGAGAGTATCTGACTAAAGATAAATAAAACTGCTGCTTTTGTACTAAACTCTTTGTGTGTGTGTGTGTGTGTGTGTGTGTGTGTGTGTGTGTGTGTGTGTGTGTGTGTGTGTGTGTGTGTGTGTGTGTGTGTGTGTGTGAGTGAGAGAGAGAGAAAAAAACGAGAGTAATAGAATGAGTTAAGTTGAATGTGTGAGAGAAAAGCTGACTAAACATAGATATTATTTGTCTTTTTTGTTTAACTGTGTGTGTGTGTGTGTGTGTGTGTGTGTGTGTGTGTGTGTGTGTGTGTGTGTGCGTGCGTGAGAAAGAAAGAGCGAGAGATACAGAGTCACAAACCGAGAGAGAACAAAGCTGACTAAATTGAAATAAAATTGCCTTTTTGTGTTAACATGTGTACGTGTGTGTGTGTGTGTGTGTGTGTGTGTGTGTGTGTGTGTGTGTGTGTGTGTGTGTGTGTGTGTGTGTGTGTGTGTGTGTGTAAGAGACAGAGAGAGATAAAGGAAAAAAGAGAGGGGGGGACTAAAAGTTCACAAAGCTGTCTCAAATTGCCTTGCTCTGTGTTTGCATGTATATGTGTGTGTGTGTGTGTGTGTGTGTGTGTGTGTGTGTATATAAAACAAACCAACTGTGAAATCTAACGTGTTTATTCCAGAGGATTATTCTCTTAATCAGCATTTTAACTCTTCTTCTCTGTCCATGAATCATATTTCCCTTCACATCTTGTTTCCTGACCTCCACCTTCTTACTGCTAAGACTTTATTTCTGCTGTGTCCTTTAGTGATCAGCTATAGAGCTCTCACCTCAACCATAATGAACACCTATGGCATGAACAGGACGCTGACTGCACCCCCGGCCTCCTTAGCCCACTTCACTATGTCTCAGACTTTACAAACACTATGGCAGAACGGTCACAAACTTCCACAACCACACTCCAAGATCTAGTAGGACATCTTATTATATCTTATTATAACAGCAAATGGGGACTAAATGAGGAATAGGCTGTTCAGAAAACACAGAGGGATCTTAAGGTCAGGTGTCTACAAACTTTTGTCCCTATAGTGTGGATACTGGACATTGTTCATTTTCCATATAACTAGTAGAAACCTGAAGAAACCTGCTCTGGATCCATCAGACATCAACAACTACAGACTGGTATCACTTCTTTCTTTCTAAATCTCTGGAACGCACTGTTTTTAACCAACAGGCTCTTTTGGCCGTCTCTGAGAACCTACATACTGCTCGATCAGCCAAGCTGTCATTTGCACTCATCCTCCTTGACCTTTCAGTGGCATTCGACACAGTCAACCACAAGACTCTCTTGTCTACCCTCAGGATTCATGAAGCAGCACGGGAATGGTTTGCTTCCTACCTGAAAAGTTGCTCATACCAGCTAACATGGAGGGGGTCCACATCTGCCCCAAGGCTCGGTACTTGGTCCCCTCCTTTTCTCCCTCTATACCGACTCTATTGGTGAAGTCATATCCCTACATGGGTTTTCTTACCACTGCTATGCTGATGCCACTCCACTCATCTTTTCTTTTCTCGGATACCACAGCTTCTGCTCGGATCAATCAATCATCAATTAAAACTCATCCCAGGCAAAACAGAACTGCTGGTCATCCCATGAGATTTATCTCCAGGTCAAAATCTCAGAATAACTTCTTTAGCCACTGCTCACAACCTTTGGGGTAACTGTGGACAATCAGCTGTCCTTCTCCTCACAAGTTGCTAATGTAGCTCGTTCTTGTTGATATCTTCTCTACAACATCCAAAGGATTCGACTATTTCTGTCCACACAGGCTGCCCAGGTGCTTGTTCAGTCTCTTGTCATTTCGAGACTTAATTACTGCAACTTCTGCTGGCAGGTCTTCCTCTGAAAGCTATTCGTCCACTGCAAATGATCCAAAACGCAGCTGCACGACTTGTGTTCAATCTGCCCAAGTTCTCCCATACAAAACACTGATGCTTGCCTACAAGGCCAAAAATGGACCAGCACCATCTTACCTCAGAGACCTCATCACACCTCACACACTACACCATGCTGTCTGAGATCCTCGAGCACTGCTCAACTGGTACCACCTTCTCTCAGAATAAGAGGTAAGTATACTTCAAGGCTCTTCTCTGTTCTGGCACCTTCTGAGGTGGTGGAATGAACTTCCCCTAGATGTCCGAACAGCGGAGTCCCTGGCTATCTTCAAGCGACT
Source organism: Silurus aristotelis (assembly GCF_946808225.1). Taxonomy (NCBI): domain Eukaryota; kingdom Metazoa; phylum Chordata; class Actinopteri; order Siluriformes; family Siluridae; genus Silurus; species Silurus aristotelis. Next base: position 5,871,375 of record NC_139595.1, on the reverse strand, counting down.
GATGAAGACCTACCTCTTCCTGAAACAATTAAAACCTAAACTAACACTTTCCAAGTTTGCTTTGTTTAAAACGTTTAGGCTGATTTATCTTAAGTTTGTAATCTAGCGTACCCGTTTAGATTTATTCATTGTGAGAGACTCGAAGCACTTTTATATGTCGCTCTGGACACGGGCGTCTGCTAAATGTCACGAATGTAAATGTAAATGTAGTATTTCGCGTGTATACTCTCAACGCTTTAATAGAAATACACATGCACCAGCAGTCATTTAATCAGCCAATCGGGTCGCCTTGACGCAATACATAAAAACACACATGAGCAAAGGTCTCTGATTTGGTCTTTCAGTCATCAGTCTCATGGTTGAGATGCTTTTCGGCTCACCGTGGTAACAAAGAGTTTGTTATTTGAGTTATTATAGCCTTCCTGTCAGTTTCAAACCGGTCTGATCATTCGCCTCTGACCTCTTTCATCAATAGGGCATTTCTACTCACAGAACTGTCACTCATTTGATGTGTTTTGATTGTTTTGTTTTTTTTCACACCAACCTGCGTAAACTCAAGAGACTGTTGTGTGTGTGTGAGAAAGTCAGATAATTCTAGTAGTTTAGCAGCTTCATCAAACACTCAAACCAACCCATCTGATATCCACAACCAAACAAAGTCAGAAACGATTTTTCCTCATTCTGATAACTGATATAAACTTTCCCATTGCTATATACCATAAGACACACCAGCCACTTACCACTGCATGTAGTACCACCCCGCTAGCATCCATTTTTACTGGTTAGACTTGAACGTTGCTTTCACATTTCCAGCTCAAGAAACTTCCCCAAAACAGCATATGCATCCAAATTTCTAAAAAGCCTCTATCTCACAGCAGTACAAATGAACTGAATGGAATTCATCATGCCTTGGATGTAATGTTAAAACAAGCCAAAAACCCTTTCTTTAAGAACATAAATAGAAGTGGAACTTGTTCTCTCGCAAATTTGTGTAATGCTATTGAGCGGGTTAGTCGCTAACTGTAAACCTGCTACTTAATATATACCCAGTGTGAAGATATAATTAGAGTAAACTGGTTTAGGCAGCTCACAAGACACTCATTACACTCCTTGAAAATGTAACTAAGGTGCAAAATTGTGAGACGCTCACGACCAGTCAAGTAGTGAAAAAAATGTTTATCTTTAAGGTAGGACACAGAGAACATGCTTTACAGAGAGACTTATCACAACACACACACACTTACACATTCCCACACTTTAATCTAGAGACTAATCCAATAAACTGTTTCAATGGTCCTCAGCTGCACAGCTAAAGTTTGGACAAACAAACCTGAAAGAAATTGTGACTTGAAAGAAAAGAAAGAGAAGTGGAGAAGTGTCCATAAAACTCACCCTGGGGTGTAAGCAGAATGTCAGAACGCTTTAGAAGTGGTGAAGCAATGGATGTTCTGGCTATTTTGGATAAACCTGCATGAACCTGTTTGTCAGAAAGTTGCTGAACCTTCGAATGGCAAGAATTCACAAACCGATCTTTATTTTGTTCATTTTTGGTAAATTTCATTTGATGATTTCGACATTTAAAACACCACAATTCCTTTCAAACATTTACAAGTATATTTTGTCTTTATGCTGTATGTTGATTTGTTTGACTAATAATAACCATAATTTTTTTTTTTTTTTTTTTATAAAGCCTGTTAACTTGCTGCAGTTCTCCATTTCATTCTTTTTTATAGCACTTGTCTACTACAACAGCAACTTATCTGTTTATAAACGTGATTTACTGCGGCTTTACTACGTTCGAATGCTTGTTTTTAATTTATAAAGATATCATTTCATTATTAAAGAAGATTAAATTAATTATATATTCTAGATACCTAAATCTTCACAACTGAACTAAATGTCTGTGTATTTCTTTTAACAAAAATTGTCTAAATAATAATGTATAACACTTTACATACATTTTTTTTTTTTAAACATAGCTGTCAACTTTCCATCTGCAAAATACGATACAATTTATTTAATCATTATTTTTGTTTTGATTTTCTTTTCTTTTCTTTTTTTCTTACGGAAAGAAACAAAAGTAGGAATTTGTTTAAAAGGTGAAATCCCCCATGCACTCCTCAACAAGCAGCCACTATAAGATTTATAATGTCTAAATTATAGATCGTTAATCTCAGTATGTGGCTTTTGCATTCTTTAAGTTCATGACAAGTTTTTATAGTTATAATAAGCAAAACATCAAATTAAAAAAAAGATAATATTAAATAATTATAATCGATTATCAAAATAATTATATATATATATATATATATATATATATATATATATATATAAAAATTACTTAAATAATGAAGACAGTTTCTCATTCATTCTTCTGGTCACAGAACCAAATCTCCCAGATTAAGTTCTACAATATACACTCACTGGTCACTTTAATATGAACACCTTTTAAAGCTTTATTTATCTCACAATCAGGTTGAAAAGGCTGCAGTGTGTAAAAGTATGCCGATACAATTTAAGGGATTTGGTTACTGTTCATTCCAAACATTTGAATCTATTATTTTATATTTGTGCACTGCTGCTACATGGCTGGTTGATTAGAAACTGCATAACTATGCTGCTGTTACAAAAAAAATAAATAAATAAAATCGATGGTAAAAGTAAAAAAGTACTAAGTCAACAGCAAAATCAGTCCATTGCCTCAGTGTAACCGATCTAAATTTAGAGCATCTGAATCTAGTGTAACTCTGGTACCAAAGAATTATCAGATAGACCTGTAATAAACAATGCACCGAGAAAGTCAGACAAACAACATAGCTGTCTGTCCAAACTAGTTACTAATGAGTTAACAGCAAAAATGCAATAAGGACAAAAAACACTACAGGGAATCTAGCTATGGAAAACTAATCAGCATCAGGGTGAAGTGATGCAGTCTTTATAAATTCCTGGAACTGCTGCTGTCACTCCAGAACTTGATCTGTCACTTATAATAAAGTGCATTGGTTCTCTTATATCATGGCAATTTGGAGACAGCTATAAGCTTTAGCTAAATATCATACAACATAGATGTCATAATAGGTTTGTCCCTTTATACTTCAATGTTGTAGAAGGTCCACAGGATTTATTTCCTTTCATCCCTTCCATTATAGCAGCTATAAACAGTCATTCACCAGCCTTTACAGTATCTTTTACTTTGTCTTGGAATTATAAAAATGCTGGAAACCATTCAGTTTTACAAAGACAATGACATACTTAACATAAAAAACAAATGACATACTTCTGTTTATGTCTCATATGGTCAAAAATTATACATCGAATTGTTTATATTAATACGATTATTATTAAGTAAAACGTCCGCTATAGAAATCTCTGTGAATGAGTTGTCACTAAAGAAACAGTTGCAGTATCAGTCCAATAAATTGTATTAATTAATATAATTAATATTAACTTCAGAAACTAATAGAAACAATTTACTTCACAGTCAGCACATCCTGCCCCACCCCCGCCTAACTAACAACAAATGTATGCGATAATATATGCACTAGTATTGTAGCTCTATAGTGCGAGGATCTGTTCTCAACTCATTTGCACACAACGAAAGCAACCAAGCGACAAGTTACCAAGCGTAGGAACAATAAATCTTGTTGATTCATCAGTATTCATTGGAATCCTGAGGGAAAAAAAAAACGTGACAAAAGAAATCTCAGAAGCCTCCTGTGGGAAGGCAACCATTCAACACATGCACAAGAGCATTCGCAAGCTGATTGTTATGTTTAAGAGGTACGGATTGACTTTTTAAAAAACGTGGCGTGAATTATTTAGTCGATTGGCTACGCTGAATCATTCGAAACAAATGTCTCAGAGCTAAAAAATGTATCACTTTTATTTTTCAGTTTTTGTTTTCAAACCTCCGCCTTGGTGTTCATTCCAACAGACCTTCGTGATGGATTTGCCAGTTTAACAAGTGGAGAAACACTAATCATTAAAATAAAAATATATAGATTTCCCCCACTGCCACATGCACAACCTGCACAAAATCTTTATTATCTGCTGGTCTAATCGTATCTTTAAGCCCATACCATACAAAACCAAACAACAACAAAAAAACCAGACATAGACAAATATTTGACTGCATCTAGCTGACAGATATACAAATTTTTTTTTCAAAGACTTTTTCCACCCTGGCACAGTTTTGGCTCAACTGAAAGCATGTTTGCTGATTTCCCCCTGTTTTTGAGCCATTTTCAGAAATCAAACAAGAGCCAGAACAAAACTCCACACCACGTAATTCTTTCTGCAAGTCTTAACAAGTGTACAAACCTACCTAGTTTCTCTAAAACATAGACATACACACATGCAATACAGCCTTACACACACAGCAGACATAATTAACAATATAACGAGAGCATGGGTGAATGCGTGAAAGATTTGATGCAATACGTGAGCTGTAATTCCTGGTATCACGTTGACCATGCTATCATTTAAACATGGTGTCTATTATAGAAGGAAGGAACTGCTCCATGAATTTAAAATGAGATTTTTTTTTGGCTTCATTATTAGCAAAAGCATCCACATATTCGAAGCAGTTTCACTTTTGCCCTTTTACTGTGAGCCTCATTCATCTTGTAGCAAAAAAGAAAATGTGTGTCAAAGGTTGTGTTTGTGAACTCAATCAAATCCCACCGGAAAGAGATTTTCCATCGTCTTATTTCGAAATTAATGATTTTGTTTCGGAATAAATGCTTTCAAGTCATTCATACGCTCTCTGGACAAAAGTATTGGGACACCTGAGTTTTGCAGCCATATGTTTGCTTCCCTAAACTAAAGGCGCACGGTTTAAAAAGATGGCTTTGGATGTGGTACCTTTCTTTTTTTTTTCTCCAACACAACTAGGAGACCCGAACCCGTTAAAACACGATAATGCCCTGTGTACAAATCCAGCTCCATGAAGATAAGGTTTACACGGGTCAGAGTGGAAGATTTTGAATGGCCTGCTTTATAGCACTCAACCCTACTAAACAACTATGAGATGAATTGGAACACTGACTGCACCCAAGGTCTCCTCACCTACATCACTACCGGACTTTACCAACACCCTTTCAGCTGACTGAGCACAAATATTTACAAGCTCACTCTAAAATGTAATGAAACATTCTTCCCAGAAGAGTGGAGGTTTTTATAACAGCAAATGGGGAGTAAATGTGGAATAAGATTTGCAAAAAGCACATATGACTCTTATGGTCAGATCTACAAACTTTTCTCCAAATAGTTTATAAAGCAACCAATTTTTACAATGTGCAGGTTAAACTTGTCAAAGAAATCAGTATATTACAAAAAAATTGGTCATACAATGTAAATTATGCTATCCTATGCTAGAAAAACATTTTCTAGATTAGAATTTCTATTAGTATCAATTTGTATAATATAGTTCTTCATATCCAATTTGATAAATGAGGCCCAGAGGTTCGTTATGAACAAATCCAGAGTGCAAACACACTAGCACAGATCGAGCCTCACGCCGATCTTTGGGAATAGGCTAGCACAATTCCTGGAAAACTCAAGATAGATTACCATGTCAACAGAATAAAAGCGTTGGAGGAAATTTCTGGAAACTATTCTAAAAAGGAAAAACAGAGGACATACAGGTATTTTATGTGAGAATCAACAGCAAAATGAGTACGTCTGCGGAATGATCTCACTTTTCATAAAAAGCTTAAAGCCATACAAGATAACTTGTTTCTCCAGAAAGCAAGCCCCGCCTACTTTCATAGAAATCAACCAACCACGTCCGAAAACAAAAAGATATGATATCTCAATCACCTACCACAAAATGTTTTAAGCACATTACCTGAATACTTATGAGCGTAGCCTGCTGTGTTGCGTTGCTCAAATTTTTAAATACAATCTGCTGATAGCCGATCAAGATCCTGAAGCTTTAAGACAGAAAAGTGCTCAAAAGTTAGTCTATCAGATGCTTCATACTCAATGTGTGGACTGTCTAAAGCTCTGTCTACACATGCCGTCTTACTGGAATTTCACAACAAAATCTTCAAAAGTTCGAATAACGCAAAAGCCCAAACGTCTTCTATGTCTTCTAAGTGTGAAACATTTGGGACAAGGCAAATTCCTCTTTCAAAACTGGCGGAAGAACTTGGGTTCTGATGCCTGAAACCGGTCCCCAAAAGCCCCTTTGTTTGTACTCATACATTTTCAGGAGCCTACGAGGGCATGCAGAGATAACATCTGAGATTCTCTTTAGCTCTCGTAATGCGTACAATACCACATGCCTTGATGAAAATAGTTTAGATCTCATGACATGAGTAAGGATCTGATAATAATGAAAGGAAAGCAAATAATTGCACCATTAAATGCTTACACTTAAACGAGATGTCTGCGTGTCAGTGACAACTAGGTGACAGAAACATGTTAGAACAGACACTATTTGAACAAAAGTACTGGGACACTTGATGTGAGAAAAGAGGGGGGAAGAAGAGAGGCTGATGAGGGGAACTAATGTTTATTGCTGCTATAACATACAGTATGAGGACAAAACTATTGGGACACCGGACTTTTCTAGCCATATGTGGGTCTTCCCCAAACTGGTAGTTTACATCAAAGTTGAAGGCACACGATTGCATAAGACACCTTTGAACATTAAAGTGTTCACCCGAACCTATTCTAGCATGTCAATGCCACTGTGCACAAATGAAGACATGGGTTACATAGGCTGGAGTGAAAGATCTTAAGTTGTCTTCTCTAGAGCACTGACCTCCAACACCTTTAGGATGAAGTGGAACATTGAGTGCATCCCAGGCCTCTTCACCTCCATCAGAACCTGACTACTAACGGCCTTGCAGCTGAATGACCACAAATCTCCCAAAAGCACACTCTAAAATCTAGTGGAACATCTCAGAATAGTGCTGGTTAAACAGCAAACAGCTAATAGACATTAGATGTAGAATAGGACGCTCAAACAGCACATCGAACTCTTATGGTCAGAAACCTTTGTCCACTAAGACCATTGATCTGATTTTACTGTTGATACTGATTCTGCTACATTCTCTATGTGAACATAAGACTATTGAGGACTTTTCAGCCTGCTTAATCGTCATACCACAACCTCTTTTTTAACAATAAATGTCATTGGAAACGGTTCAATAATCTAAAACTGTGTGCATAAAACTAATGTTATAGACTTAGCTGTATTTCTTATATGTGGTTGGCTTTATATACTACATTCGGTCAAACACAAAAGGAATACACAGGAAATATTGGTCATATCATTAATTATTAATTGCGAATCGCTTGTGAGATAATGCTTTTTTGTCGTAAGACAACACAACACCAATGGCAGTCATTACAATACCTTTTTAGTCTTTTTAAACTCTCTAGCGATAGAACACATTATAGCAGACTGCAACTTCAACACACTTGAATTGAAGAGACCAAAAAATGAACCACAAATAAACATAACTGGCGATACTTGTTGGCTGTTGTAGAGCTGCCTGAATTCATATGCACAATAATGCTGAGTCTGCAAAGTAGGATCACTTGGAATGCTTGGAACAACATCCTGAAAACCACCCTGAGAGTCAGAACGCTGCAAAGTTTCCGTATCTGTTTCGGTTATTTGCATTTTGAACATGATCACTCACAATTTGCTGAGACCTCCACCCCTGATATTAGACACGACCTGGCATAAGATGCATCTCTAGTACCGTGTTAACGATTGGGCATTGTCTCCATAGCAACAATAATGGGTTAAATCGAGTTCAATTATATTATTCTGCGGTTTGCCTTGCAAATTGAAGCACTGCCCCGAAATTCAACACCTGCTGACCAATCAGAATTGAGAGTTTTGCCACAAAGCTGTGAAAGTGTGCACAGTGTGAAAGAAATGCTCATTTTCTAATAGTTTTTCTTTTTTTCCCCCTCCAGAGTTCAACAAATAATACACTATGAATCTTCAGATGAGATATATATATATATATATATATATATATATATATATATATATATATATATATATATATATATATATATATATATATATATATATATATATATATATATATGGGGGGGGGGGGTGTTGCTTTTTTCCCCTTTCTGGATTGGTAAATATAAGACAATTCTGGCAACTTGACAACACAGCATATTATGAAGGTGTGTGTTCTTCTGTTCCAACACACCCACTGTAACCTGATGAAGGGTTAGATGAGTTGATAAGTTTAAGTACAGCAGAAAACAACCAAAAATGTGCAGTCCATAAAGACTCATGCATAGAACATGATGTAACTGTTAAACTATATATTTTTATAGCTTCATATCAACGGCATACAATTACACAGGGAGTGAACCTGATCACACGAATTCACGTATTCATCTGCCCAAACCATCTGAACTGCCCTTTAACCCGAATAATACTGCAATCACGTTTCTATCTTTCTGTCCTCAATAGGCAGGTCTATTGTACTGAGTCACACCTGTGGTTGCATTGTCTGCATGTGTTGTATGCTGAAGGAGTAAGCCAAAAGTTTTCCTCATACCATGCACTGGTATATAGTATGTGCAGTACCAACGTTCAAAAACCAACTAAGCATTTCGTTTTTAAGACGATTTCAACAATCTTTCGGGGAGACGTCTTGCAACATCGATTGAGACAATCCCAGGCAAGTCCTGTGCAAATTCTGTGAGAGACCATGCAAATGATAAGTTCTTCATTCCAGACTGTGTAAGGAAGATCCTCCAACTGTGATTAATGATAACATACTATTTTCTGCCTATGGCATGAATCAGAGAACACAGCTACATGAACAGGAACATTCTTCAAATTAGGCTTGAGGTAAGAAGGATATTTTTACTCTCCATTTGCATGTGCGTTTTACGTTGTGTCATTTTCATCCAACGCCGTCTCCCTATTGGTGGATGCATATCGAAGCAGCAATCACAGATTTTAATACTATAATAAATTACATTTGTTATGTATTTAATATAATAAATAATATATCTGATTATGTTAATATAATTAATTATGTATACAACAAATTTTAAACACTATCAGGACTTTCAATCTTAAACTACAACCGAAAGAAGTCTTTTATGAGGCACAGTGTTTTGGCCTGAATTTGTATGCCGCCTGCTAAAAAGACTAAAGAAACATCAATGTTTCTACAATCTGATAGTTTCCACTACAAACACAGTTACAAGTCATCAGTTGTTAACCGTTCAAAGCATTGCCTAATGCGTTCCATGCTGTAGTCCGGATCAATGTCCAGTAGATACCTACATATGACCTACTACTTGCTCTATTGGTTCTTAATTGTATCTAGACACAACATGTCACCAATTAAAGTCTTTACCAGTAAAGACTCTGAAGTTTGTTGCACTTTGGGAGAATTAATTATGTGTAGGAAACACAACCTGAAGGAAATCTGGGGAAAACATGGACTTGTTGCCTAATATGCTCCTGCATTAAGCAGTAAAGAATTGAATTGAAGTCTTTAGCAGTAAAGAGTCATAAGGGACCATTACAGACTCCATTAAATTTAATACAATTCCCATTATAACCATTAGAAATTCTGTGAGGTTTTCTATTAGGTTTTAATTTACCCTGTTTAAAGGAGGTTTTCTAACAATCAGGTGAAGTCATAAGTAAACCCTTTTTTTTCCCCCTGACAATTCATTCAGCCACATTTATCGCTCTTATTTTGTGGCTTCAGTTTTCTTGCCATTCTTTATTTTGGAGGTTTGGTATGTAGTTTGTGCACCCGGAAACCACAAATAATACAATTTGGGTGCATTATGGATGAATTATTTTCAAGCAACACAAACTGGAGGAAACCTGAGAAAACTTAGACTTGTTGCCAAATATGCTTCAACTATAAGTAAATATTTTTAATAACTAAAAAACGCTAAAGAATTTAATAGGGACCATTACAGTCTACATTAAAACCAATACCCAATTTTAATTTTAATTTCTTTATATTGTCCCAACAGTTTTTTTAAACTGAGGTCCTGGAGGTCATATAAAAGATTTCTGCGTTCTTATCCGATTATTTCTGCTGATTTATACGAACATTTATTCTGCCACATTTTTTCGCTCATTTTTTGTTTTTGCTTTAGTTTCTTGGAATTCTTCATTATGGAGGTTTTTGCATCTGAATATATGAAACATCTGAACTTGGTTGCACTGTTAGAGAATTACTTATGTCCAGGAAACACAATTAAGGGAAACCTGAGGAAAGCTGGACTTGTTGCCAAATATGCTTCAACTATAAGCACTGGAGCTCCAGGTTTTTTTTTTTTTTAATGGCATAAAAGTCTGCAGTTGACACTCATATTTCTTTATAAACACTCATAGTGGGTTCATATAATATTATAAAATGTCTAACAAGGCTGAAGAGAGAGCTAAAGTGCTGCTGAAGTCACTAACGTGTCTAATGTAAGTGACACTCGTGTACTACAGTACTAAGTGTACATACTAGAATAGTGCGCATGGTGTGTGTTTAACATATTAGTGAGTATCCTAGTGAGCGGTTGGGGACGAGGCCCTTATCAGTGAGACTTACCGATTATCACACACAGGACATCCACGAGGATAAAGATCTTCCTTTTCTTTACGTCCATCATGTTGAACTCCACAGTGTCAGTACGTGTGTGTGTGTGTGTGTGAAACGTAGCAGGTAAATACGAAGTCCACGTTGGGAAAACTGCAAACTCGAAGTGCGAGTTCTTCCGGATCCTCTGCTCCTTTGTACCTGTGACGGCACTGATTTCTGCCCAAGGTGTTCCCAGGAAAACACGGAACTTCTTTACCTAGCGAGGAAAAAAAAACAGAGCTCGCTTAGTATTATGGAGGAGGAGGAGAAAAAAGTAGGAGCGGTGGCGGAGACCAACAGCTGAGGAGATGATGAGATTCGTGTTCGGTGTCGAGGCGGAACAGAGAGGAGAAAAGAGCCACTCTTGAACTGTATACACACATTGAGTTCAGCTATACCTTCTACTGCGCTCAGGGAAAACTACAACCGGGTCTACACTCCTTTCGAGTGACGTCACAATCCCTGCCCCGCGCGCGCTCTCGCACTCATTCACTCACTCACTCACTCACACACACACACTTTCCCCAGTTCGCTATCATTGGACATTAAAACAGTTCCACGCTCTCTTATACACACTTCCATTTGTTCCCTCTCTTTCTCTCTCTTTTTTTTCTCTCATACACACATTCCCTTGTTCACTGTTACTGTACATTAATACATACATTTCCACACTTTCTTGCCCATTGTGTTCTCTCTCTCTCTCTCTCTCTCTCTCTCTCTCTCTCTCTCTCTCACACACACACACACACACACACACACACACACTTTCCCTAGTTCACTGTTACTGTACATTAAAACAAAATTCCACGTTTTCTCATACACACTTCCATATGCTCTCTTTCTCTCCCTCTCTATCTTTCTCTCTTTCATACACACTTCCATTTGCTCTCTCTCTCTCTCTCTCTCTCTCTCTCTCTCTCTCTCTCTCTCTCTCTCTCTCTTTCCCTCCCTCCCTCCCTCCCTCCCTCTTTCTCTCTCTCTCCCTCCCTCCCTCCCTCCCTCTTTCTCTCTCTCTCCCTCCCTCCCTCCCTCCCTCTTTCTCTCTCTCAAACACACTTTCCCTTGTTTACTGTTACTGTATATTAATACATACATTTCCACACTTGTTGCCCACTGTCCATCTCTCTCTCGCTCTCTCTCTTACACACACACACACACACACACACACACACACACACACACACACACACACACACACACACACACACACACATTCCCTAGTTCTGTGTACATTAAACCTTGTACTTTCTCTCTCTCTTACACACACTTTCATTATTACTATTACTGTAGATTAACATACATTTCCATGTATGTTAACTTTCTCCTACATACTTCCTTTTAGCTCTGTCTCTCTGTCACACACAAAAACATACAAATTCATAGCCTCCCACTGTCACTTACTTGCACACTGGAACTTGTTCAATGAAATTCATTTCAGATTTATTTCAGCAGACATACAGTTTTCAATCTATTTCGATGTGTTTGAAAAAATGACCAAAAAAATAATGTAGATAGAATCAGCATGACAATGATCAAACACACACACACACACACACACACACACACACACACACACACACACACACACACGTTTGTAAGGCCAAAGGAACTGCTTCAATATTATTTGTATATTCCTCAGAAGTTATAGTTAAGTGACACGACATTTAAAATATTGATAACTATCAAAAAATATATCTAAAATAAGTTTTATATGTGGATATTAATATGGAGAATATTGGATTTAATTGTATACCATAATAAATCCAGAGTTATGGAACATTTGTGACTAATATGTTTGGCTGTGTAGCACCAATCTGAGCGGATGGATGTGTGTGTGACACCAGCATGTCTGTCCAAACAAAGAAGGACTCTGTCAGGAATTCCAGGCGCAGGAAAAGATGATGAACTTTGCTTTTCTTTGTGCTTGTTTATCTGACTTTCTCAGCTCAATCAGCTTCTGTAGAAACACAAAACCACTGTTTCCATTAAACTTTTACACTGTCCAGGCTTTCTCGCACACAAAATACACAAATGTAGAGATTTTGAAATCAAACCTTGTGTTGAGAGGTTTTCTCTTTTACTTAGACCGTAAAACTTGGACTTGTCTTATGACTTGTCTTTGACTTATGAGCATGTGTACTTGGACTTGTCTCAGTCTTGAGTAACCAATTCACTGACTGTGGCAAGAGCTTGTAAAAGAGCTTTTCTTTTTGCCCCCTTCTTGTCCAAGTTTGACAAGAAGTGATTTTTTCTTCTGGGAAACAGGCAATAAACGAATAAAGCCAATTTTTTTTTTAAAGAAAAGGCTTGCCTTGAAAAACGTTTGATTATTTTGGTTCTTGATCCTGAACTTAAACTTGACTTTTCCTGGATATGATGATCTTGATTGGAGCCCAACATACAGCAAATCAAACACCTTACAGAAGAAAACTCCAATTCAGTTCAGAACAGTCAAAAGCAAAAATGGCCTGTATGTTTTATGACTTGGACTTTACATGCAGGTGGTACAAAGATATAAAAATATTTGGACAGTGAGAGACAGATGGAAAGAAAAATGTGTAAATGTCAGACAGGAAACTGGTGCTGTCCATGTTCGCTAATACACACTTGATAAAGACTAGCAAAAAAAAACAAAAAACAATAGATTATAAACTATGATGCAACTCGGATGGAATGACAATTAGAAAAACATGAGAATCAGAAGAAAGAAAGCAACCAGACATAATTAAACACTACAGTACAGTACAATTATAAAGTCTTTTGTAATAATAATAATAAAAAAGCCACTAAGCAGGGACATGGATGATGGTTTACAAATTAATACTGTAGAAACAATAAATTTTTCAAGTGAATATTTTTTTAAACCTTGCTGTGCACATGGTTTAAACAAGTTTTTCCGTAATTTTGTTGGCCCGTGTATCCTGTTTGAGCTGAAACCCAATACCACTTGCCACCAGTAGGTGGCAATAATAATAATAATAATAATAATAATAATTATTATTATTATTATTATTATTATTATTATTATTATTATCATAACACTTTATTAAATTACTTTTTTAAGTCTGTAAAATCAAACAGATTCGCAACACAAAGAAAAAGGAAAAAAATCTAAATTCAGTTTCTTATATTCTATAAAACATTCTATACACTGAGTATAAACTATCATGACCCACAAAAAAGATAAAATCTGGATGAACAAAGTGTATTATTATTTGTACAGCTGTGTTTTGTTTTCACACCAATACCCAGTTGCAGCAGATACTATTTAACTTGCAACTATTCAGCTGGCAACTTCAGAAACAGAAGAGACAACAACCATTGGCTGCAAGATACTAAAAGCAAGTCGTCTTCCATCTTGAAATTTGGGCCGACATGTTTACTGACCCTCTTTCAGTAACCTATTTCATCCACAAGCAGGATTTGTGGTAGTCATGGTAGGTTGCTACTTTAAGTAATTACATTTGAGAAGAGGCCTCTTCAATATCCCCTGCATAGGCTTTGTTTATTTTGCTTATCCTAACAGAAGTTACTTGTGTTAACACCAGGAGTTTCCTACTCATTTACTTCCTTTTATTAACCCATTTAATCCTGCTTAAGGTTGCATGAATCCCAAGACTAGACTGCAAATACTAGATAAAAGGTGAGAATTGTCACGCATTGATTAAGAGTCAGAAACCAGAATACGAATAGGACGTTTATTAGCCTTGGAAAACAAACAGAAGCTAGGAAGCAGCATGTACCAGAAACCGGGTATATTCCAAAACACAGGTAGTCCAGGGGTAATCGCCCGAATGAACCATAGATCGGACGGTGAGTGAGTGCGAACAGGGGCCTTGTAAAGGGAGAGTGTAGATTGAAGAAAGGTAAAGGTGATTAGAATGAAGGTGTGGCGCTGCTAATGGGCTAAGTGCCGAGGGGTGACATGGCCGGTGGTTCCCTGACAGGAATAAATACTGAAAGAGATACCATTCTATAATAGGCCACCATGCACACACCTGCAGACTTTGGGGAAATTTAGCACAACAAATCGTTTTTTATTAACATGTTTTTGGGAAGAAACTTGAGAACCTAGAGGAAACCCATTGACATGGGGATAACATGTAATGAAATACTACCAGCTGTGGCACCGGGGTGTTTCCGTTCAGTTCATAAGCTATATATTGGTTTGTAGGCAATGGTATACCACTGGCATCAACTAGGATGTACATGGATCCATGTAGAGCCTTTACAGTAGAGGAATTTCTTTCTTTTACCTTTCAAATAGAATATCTAGATCAGTGGTGTCCAATCTTTTCCACAAAGGGTTGGTGTGGGTGCAGGTTTTCACTTCAACCAAGTAATGGCCTCACCTGAAAAAAATTCTTGTATTTAAACAGGTACAACTTGGTATTGCCCTTGCTTGGTTGAAATTAATACTTGCACCCACACTGGCCTTTTGTGGAAAAGATTAGACACCACTGATCTAGACAGAGTGCTATCCAGAGAATCCTTGGATGAAGGGTTGACCTTTTAAAAACTCAGAATCCACTTAGATCCTAGTTGATCCCCGCTGCTTACAACTGTCTACAGGATTCAGTACAGTTTTGTACAGTTTATGAACTTGTTTATTAAAAAACCCTGGTGGCACAGCTAGTAGCTTTTGATTGCATCTTAAATTCATGCACAGGGAATGTCCTCTAGGTTCCCCAGTTTCCTCACCAAAACATGCTGATAAAGTAGATTGGTTGTACAAAATTACACCTAGATGTAAAGGTGTGCGCATAGTGGCCTGTGAAGGACTGGTAGGTATCCAATTCACTATTTCCACCTAATATCCAGTATTCGCAATCTAGGCTTGGGTTTCACTGCAATTCTAAGCAGGAAGATGAGCTAATGAAAGGGCCTATTCAGAAGATATTAAAAGTATATTAGCGTGAACACCCGTAAGAGGCACTTATAGCGTCATATGACAAAAAAATATTGACAAGTGTCAAATGCTTTGAAATGTAATGACTGAAGGTAGCAACTGATGGACACTTAGCTACATTAAAGCTACCATGTCAAGATGACATGTTTCAGTATTTTAAGTGCATTTGGGAAAGTCATGACATTTACTACAGGGCAGGATATTTTTTTTTTTTACATCTGGTAAAGTTATCTTCAGATTCATCCTCCAGCAATTTGAATACGACATCACGCGATAGCGTCACTGTGGTCATTCAGGTGTGATCTTTGTCAATGCAGAGAAGCCATAAAAATAGGAGATGCAAAACAAGACGTCCCGAGTGTGCACACAGGCATGTTACAGCAAGCGTGAACATGTCCAGTGCTTCAAGATGGTGAACACAGTGCAGACTTTTCCACATTCTTTCCCTCAAAAAAATAAGACCACTTCCAGAGATCAGAATTTTAATCATCATGAATAAATAAAGGCAGTGCATTCAATTGTTGGTTTTGACACATAGAGTTATGCAAAATAGAAACACAACTGACATTTTACAATATGTTCACAAAAGCAATTTTACACACATTGTCCTTGGAGTTGTCTCCCAACATGGACTACTAGTATCTGCTAAGGAGTCTTGGACTTCTCACTTCTAAATATATAGCAGGAAGTTCGACTGAAATTGCAGACATGCAATCAGTAAACCAATCTTGATTCTAATAGGCCAGAAGATGTTGATTACTGGACAATAGAATAATTTATAAGTCAAGTCACAGTAGAATAGGTCAAGTCACAGCTTTCTACTAATGCCCTTCTTTTTGTGTGCGTTTGTGAGAGTAACAGCTCATGCATAAGGATGTGTAAGGCAAACGTTCATATAATTTAAAACTGTCTTTTTCTTCTTCTTTTTTCAGCTTCTCCCATTAGAAACAGAAAAGGGCTCAGAGCCGATCCTTGATGCAGTCCAACCTCCACCTTGAACCAGTCTGTCTTTCCTACTGTACACTTTACTGCTGTCACACTGTCCTCATACATGTCCTGCATCACCCTCACCCCAACACCTACAGTCTCCAATCTCTTTCAAGTTACATCTCCTACATAGAACATAGTCCACCTGCGTGTACCTTCCTCCACTCTTATATGTCTCTCTCCCTTTACCAGTCATAGTACCAACATTTAAAGTACCAACTATAACCTCCACTCTTCTCCACTTCTCCTTTCCCTGCTCTCTCTGTAGATGTCTTCCTCCTCTCCTTCTCCTCCTTCAGCCTAAAAACTGTAAACAACAAAATTGATATGCTATGTTCTGTTCTGCAGTGAGGTAACAACTGTTGATATTCTCTCCAATAGAAGCGATGACATACAGCAACTTGGAGGGACAATAAATGTTAAAATTTAGGAAAAAAAAGATTTGAAATCGGTAAAAAATCAGTTCAGAAGATATTAACGTAACATTCCATGTTTTTTTTTTTTTTGGCTGTGAAAATAAAGAAACTTGAAAAAGTTACACTGAGGTAGACAAGGATACATGTGGGGGAAAAAAACATTTCAGAGTTTCATAATAGCATTTGTTCACATTTTCTGATAAGCACCTAAACGCAGCATAACCTTGAAAAAGCCCTACTAGCAAACCAGGACTAGATTCTCAACTTTGTGCGTTACAAAAAAACCAAAATGAGGTGTGATTTCTGGTTGTGACCTACACACATATACACTGATTCATGTCAAATGTCCCCTGCTACACCTTGTTAAACACTAATCAGTTGCTTCATACACCATCATGCAACATCTTGCAAACCATGACACGTGTAAATCTATGTTTGTATATTGTGTTTCTTTTACATTCATGCTGTGACACCATTACCACCGTGTTGTTTCTGTATGGAAAACTGCAAAGAATGAGGACATTCTTCAGGACTCAATGATCTATAAACATCCTCTATTTCAAAATCTGGACAGGATTTTTGATAGCTAATCTGTTCATCGTTGTAGATGCAGGACTTTAATCCTGAATGGTTTTCATAAATATGGTCAGTGACATCTGCTTCAGAATGAGTCAAGGAAAGTGGTAGATAACTGGTAGAAACGTGAATGTAACCGTGAGTCCTCTTTTGGGGAATATGACTACTTTGATTGAGAAAATCAGCCTTGTTCATGGTCACAAAATCGGTGTAAGCCAGGGATTGCTCAGGGACAGGAAGATAACTCGCTGAAACATGGCTGTAACAACTTGACTCCTGTGTTGAAAAAAGGTTACTTTTATGGATAAGATTGTTGGAATTTTCCGCCACTGTTCTAAAGTCAATATAGGGATCAGCATCTGGGAGATAACTGGTAGATACATGGGTGTAGCAATAGGCCTTTAATTTGGATACAGCACTAGTTCTATTAAATAAATTGTCCGGGTCTGGTGTGTTCGCTCTTAGACTGGACTTTGAGAGTCCTCGACCATCAGAGGAGACATAGGTTTCAGAACAGGATGCTAATCTTTCATACGTGAACTCTAAGCTTGGTACAATGTTGCTGTTATGGAAAACGGAATCTGTTGGAGGTGTCCCAAGGTCAGGAACTTCTGGACAACTAGAAGATAATTGGTGACAGTACTGTAGAGTTTCCACAACAGCATTCTGATAGCTGAGGACGGTGGTTAGACCACTGGTGAGTTCTTCAACTTTTGGTTCACTCAACGTTTGCTTAGTAACTTGTAAAACTTGTTTATGAACTTGTTTACTTGTTTGCACGCTGAAAGCCTTAAACTTCCGGTTCTCATGGTGGTGAAGACTAGGCTGAGCTGTTATTCCTCCTCCTATGCAGAGAGGCTCAAAGAGAGAGGAAGATGGTTTGAAGTCCACAATAGGTAGTTTGTGCTACAGGATAGATAGCAAGTGAGAGGCAGAGAGAGAATTAATGTCAAAATATATATCTATACTTTCTAAATGATAATTTCTCATTCATTGGTATTAATGCTAATTAGTATTCATGTCCTTGTGTAATAAAATCAAACTACTTATCAATTACTGTGTAAGATTACTTGATACTGTGAGAAAAAAATTTATTCGGAGAAGCGATATGTATTCAAAGTGTGCAACTGTACACATTCACAAGTCATTTATTTTGCTCTCAGCATCGGATTACTGTTCATTCTTGTGGTCATGAGCTGTGTTTAAATTTCGATAAGAGCTTGTAGACAGACTATATCTAGACAGTGTAATTTACACACGTAACCATGTCTCTATTGTCTGTGTCAATTAAAACATAGGAAAAACCTGGGAAACTTTGTTACCTGATGTGGACATAAAGGATGCCAGGTGGACAGGCTGCTCTTAGATGGGTTAGGGACAATTGGGCAGAGACACTGCTGAATCCTAATCAAACCAAACACAACATGAGTACATACTTAATAACACAAATAAAGGTAAAATACAGCATATTTCCTTTTACCCTTTTTATATATATATTTTTGTTTTGGATTTAAATAGGAATGGAAAGCAAAATCTGGGTTGAAAAAAGTCTGCATCAACCTGAATATATAACCAAATGTAAAACTGGTGTGCATTTATATTTATATATTCACCAAGCAGTGTGAAGTAGCTGATTTACCTTTCAGCCTGGCTGAGCAAAATGACTAAAGCCAACAAACTCCCAATAGCACACAACACTATAGCCATCACTGGTATGTGAAAACTACCTGTACAAACACACATAGAAATAATCTCAATTGGACTGTGTAATGACAATAAACAAGTCAACATTGAGAGATAATATATATTAATTGAATTCACAACATACCTACAGTCACATTGACCCATAGACTCTCAGCGCTTCCTGCCAGTGTATGGGCCTTCACACACATGCTATACTGTCCAGGAGACAGACCTTTCATAGAGAACTGCTCGATGTCACCACTAAGCACTTGAGCTGCACAACAATGTAAGACTATTAAGGTTATATTAATTTACACTAATATTAATATTAAAGGTTAGAGTCTGAATGAGTTTCTGCTCAAATCCACTACCAGGAATCTCAAAACTATTGCCAGTCTCTCTACATTTTCTATGATTTCTGATAAAAACTAACAGTAACAATTGAAGCTTACTGATTGTGAATGCAGAGTCTTTAAAGACGCCAAAATGCTAAAGTTAAAATGATTTAGACAAGAGGTTTACCGAAGTGGAAGCTTAGGGGTTAAGCCTTAGGGTTATTGAGCAAAAGGTCAGGGGTCGCCCCAGTATCGCCAAGCTGCCACTGATAGTCCCTTAAACCTGACCCCAGCTTTCTAACAAACTGCAATATGTGTAGAAAGAATTTCACTGTGCTGAAACGTATATGTGAGATATAAAATCCCTATTCTCTTCTCTTCTACAGACAGCATAAATTAAACTGGAACTTGGCCTCAGCTCTGCATAGAGAATATCATTTATAACACTATATAAGCATAAAAAAATTATAAAAGAAATACTTGCCTTTTAGTTTACCGTTGTATTTATATATGACAGTGTAGTTTTGAATAAATCCACACAGTTTCTCCAGAGCAACAGGCTTCCAATTCAGAGTCACATCATTACTTGAGGTTTGTAGCACGTCCAGCTTTGGACCAGCAGAGGGCGCTGTGAAACAGTAATTTACATTTGGCAGTTGGGAAACAGAAACCAGTGGTCGAAGTGGAAAAAGTGAAAGTACTCTACTTTTTGGCTTGTTATGGTGGGAAATGTGTGTTTGTTTGTGTTAGGGTTTTTCTTTGGAAAGCATTACATTTAAAAATCTTCACCAAATTAGGCACAAAACCATCTGTGTTGGAAACAAGTGTCATAAAAAACAGATTTTCAATTACTACAAAAATTTTAATTAGGTGTTGATATCAAAATTACAATATAAATGGGAACAGCCCTTTAATATAATCTTAAATCTCCTTTAAATAAAGTTTTGCAGGTTTTTTTACTTTTTTGTTAGTATTACTTCTAAATTAGTGAAGTATTAGTATTGCTTCTCTCTTGATCCTGATCATTACCAACACACACACACACACACACACACACACACACACACACACACACACACACACACACACACACACACACACACACCATGTTGGATCATAGCCATAATGAATCATGGCTATGTAGCAATCTATTTAAAGCAATCAGATATTGCTTCATAACAATGATTGATTATAGAGTCATTAAAAACGTGCATGTTAACATTAAATTAATGTCAAAGTAATTCAGTATAAGTATACAGCAAATTAATGTCAAAGTAATTCAGTATAAGTATACAGCATGATGAGTCACAAATCATGAAAGTCATTTTACACATTTTGGTTCCCTTTCAACCCTCAAACACTTGCTTAACCTCATATATCCTTTCTTGTGTAAGTTTTGTGCAGCTCTAATACAAACCTCCTTGTCTGGTGAAGGCAATGGCAAATCTTGCAGCTCCAGCGGTGTTATTTTGAAGGATCCGAACAGAAACATTATATGGGATCTTGGGATACACTCCTTCTAAAACACACGCACACATACAAATAGTGACCCAGAAACATTTCAGTTAAACAATAAAAAATAAAGTACTGTGCAAGACAGTTGTGATAAAATGTAAGAAAAATTCAAAATAATAGTATTATTATGTTTAACAATTAATGACATGGAAAGTAAATGAAAAGAAGAGAAATTGAATTAAATCAGTATTTGGTGTGACCACGCTTCGGCTTTTAATTCTTACTTTTCCACAAATTGTACTCTTGCACAAAAGTCAGGCATTCTGTAGGATCAACGCCAGGTAAGAGATTAACCAATATTATACCAGCAGGTATGTAGGTTGAAACACAGTCATTAACTGAAACAGAAACTGGCTTAAAACTGGCTGAGGAACAGCCAAACTGTGCTACATGTTACAGGTCATACACCATTGCAAGACTGGGCACAGCAACATGACACAAGCTAGGAATACTGCATCAGCAAGTCAAAGAATTTAAAGCAGACTGATATTTCAAGATCTGCTGTTCAATCTATTTTGAAGAAGCACACAGAAATAGGCAATGTTGTTGTTGTCATACAGTATAGTGGATGAAAGACACATAATGCTTACTTCCCTTCAACACCAGGAGATGTCCAGCAGTGCCACTAGCAAAGACCTGGCAGAAACCAATGGGACTCTGTTACACCAGTCTACTGTCTGGAGAAGTCTGGTCAGAAGTGGTCTTCAAAGAGAAACTGCGGCCAAAAAGCCATACCTCCAACGTGGAAACAAGGCTAAACGACTCAACTATGTCAACTAGGTGCAATAATGAGTGTCTGCAGGCAACAGTGAAGCATGGTGGAGGTTTCCTGCTAGTTTGGTGTGCATTTCCACAAATGGAGTTGGAGATTTGTTCAGGATTAATGGTGTCCTCAATGCTGAGAAATACAGGCAGATACTTATCTATCATGCAGAACCATCAGGGTGGTGTCTGATCAGCCCTAAATTTATTCTGCAGCAGAACAACAACCCCAAACCTGCAGCCAATGTGATTAAGAACTATCTTCTTAATCTTCAGCATAGAGAACAACAAGCAGTACTGAAAGTAATAGTTTTGGCCCCCTCAGATCCTGCTCTTAACATCAGACTGTCTGTCTGGGATTACATGAAGAGACAGAAGGATTTGAGGCAGCATACAACCACAGAAGGCCTTTGGTTAATTTTGGAAGATGTTTGGAACGACCTATTTTCTATATTTTTTTCAAAAAACTGTACTTAGAAGTGCAAGTGTACTAAAAGAATTGATGCTGTATTGTAGGCAAAGGGTGGTCACACCAAATATTGATTTGTATTTCTCTTCTGTTCCTTTACTTTGCATTTTGTTAATTGAAAAAAAGAAACTATTAATAATTTTTGCACAACTGCCTAAAATATTTTGCACAGTAAGTATTTAGAATTAAATTTATTTACTGGAATACACACCTGCAATTATGAAGCTTTTTTCAGTGCTGTTTAGGATTTTCCAGTACAAACCAGCCACTGTGTTGTTTGGTATTGGAAACCACTCAACCACAAAGCTGGAATCTGATTGTCTCACTGTTGCTGTCCATTCCACTTTCAACTGGAAGTCATCCAAAGAATTGACACTGATGCTTTCAGGGGGTTGGAGCTCTATTTTGAAGATATTGTATTTATCATGTTCTATCATAACTTGGCATAGTTACTCATTTAATGGTCCAATGATTCGTCAACTTTGTATTACCAGTTTTATGAGTCACCATCTAACAATATCTCAAAGTTACATCTCTCTAAGCTTTTTCTGTTTTTCTTTCGAGTGCTCATGTTGTCAAGGTTTATAATTATACCCACAAGTTAGACCAACTTTTATACAGATATGAAATGACTTGTTTGTTTTGGCCTATTCAAATGAAGCATCTAAACAATCGAAAGTTACTCTGAACTGAATACATCGGAATTTCAATGAAAAGCTTGGAAGAGTAGACATAAAAGACACAAAAGCTTTGATGAATAGATAGAACAGACAGATGAGTGGTTGAAAAGACATGAAAGACATAGAAGTTTAGATGAACAGAATCATTTTGCAACAACATTATTATTATTATTAGTAGTAGTAGTAGTAGTAGTAGTAGTATTATTATTATATAATTTTTAGGTAGCAATGCTGAATTTCTTTTTAGAGGGTGTCTGCAAGGATCCCCATCCTCGAAGATTTATTAGTGACATTTTAAATGTAATTTATGACCAACTTTGCAGAAACAAATGACTGAAGCATTAATAGCAAGGATGTTTTTGTCCAAATACAAAAACTACTGTAAAAATATTTCCCTATTTTAAGTCCATTGATCCCATTTGACAAGCAGCATTTAGAGAGTTCTGATATCATACAATAGCAATGTACACGTTAATGTATAAACTGCTCGTATTCACTAAAATAATTTAAATTCTAGTGAAATAAATTTGCATATAAATTGCTACTGCACGTACTACAGGCTGTTAGTTCGCAGTGTGGCATGCCAATATGCAAAGTTGTATCCAGCTGTGTTTTTTGGGAAATATTTTTATCTTCAGAGCACAAATAAACAAAATGCTTGGTCATATTGTATTTGAATGGTCAGTTACTCGATGTTTACTTTGTATTGTACTATAAAAGCAATCATACCTACAGTTTTGATGTTCTCTTACGTGTGCAATGTTGCCTAATTATACTATTTGTGTTAAACGCATCTCTTTCCAAGCAGAAAGTCTGATTTTAAATTGCACTATAAAGTTCTATATATTTCTGCTTAATAAGGTCTAGAAACCTACAGTTTACACTGGGTCTATCCAGTAAAGCTGACCGCATTAAATTAAAATGAACGTGCTTCAGGAAATATCCCTTAGAGCCACTGCCACTCACAAGTCAACTAAAGCAATAGCACCAATTTTTCATTTTGATTACACTTAGAAATGCAGCAAAGAACATTATTGATAAATAATGTCTCATCCTTTGCTTATGGAAACATCTGCCCTCAATCAAAATCTGGGAACATTGTTTAAAAATGCATCATTGTTTCCATTGTTGGATCTGTACGGGAAATGGTCGCTCAACATTCTTGAAATCCAAACTACTTCTGCTTTGGTTGCTGGCATCCAATCACAAAAAGAACTGTCAAAAATGAAATTAGAAACGTCAGATGTTGCTGCTGTTGATGATTAGGATGTACGAGAATGTTCTCTTGGGGCTTTGGCTGAAGACAACGTCAGCATACCTGTGTAAACTAGTAGGCAAATGTTGCTAATAAAAACTCTTCTTCTTTGCATATCTGATTCCACTACATTGATGCTCATTGTTCAGATTTGTAACAAGCATAATTGCAGCCAGCATAAGTATGTGCTCTTCTCCAGACATTCTGGGTTACATTTAAATATACTCAAATTGACTGAGAATGAGAACAATAACATTTGATTTGTGCCACATGAGCAACCAACTCACAATAATGTTTGTCCAACCTGATGTTTGTTAAATAACCTCTCTGAAGCTTAACATTTTAGCCCATGGGAAGTGCCAGAACAGCGGTTAGGACATGCTGATCGAAGGTCATGAGCTCAAATCCTAGCACCACCAAACTGCCACTGCTGGGGCCAAGGCCACTAACTCTCAACTGTCAGTTATATAAATAAATCAATTGTATAAAGTATACATTGTAAGTCAGCAAAAATGCCATAAATCTACATTTATGCAGTTTTAAGACCTATGAAAAAATTTAAATTTGCGTCCCACAGACACCCTGCATTTGAAACAAACTTTCACCATTTGGAATCTAATAACTTTTAATTGTTCAAAAGCACAAACTTTATAATGTAACTCTGAGTTCACATACACACTTTTAATGTGCACTAACTATCATGAGATTGAGACCATGACTATATCTCACCTGCATCCCTGTCTCCGGGTATGTATATGTGAGCTGATGGTGACTTTCCAGCTGAGTTAAAAGCAGTCAAGTTGCAGTTACATGCGTGAGCGGAGACAGAAAGGACGCAAAAAGTGC
Organism: Silurus aristotelis; assembly: GCF_946808225.1. NCBI lineage: Eukaryota > Metazoa > Chordata > Actinopteri > Siluriformes > Siluridae > Silurus > Silurus aristotelis. The sequence goes on along the minus strand of NC_139595.1, from coordinate 5,846,344 downwards.
TGTAAGATTCCAGATGTCCGCAGTCCCAGTAGGATGAGTCCGGCTCATTCCAGCACGATGCGGCATAGCGCACGATCATGCCATTAGTGTGTGGCCACAGGAGAGGCTAAAACAGAAGAGCAGTTAGCTGTCAGTGATAAACTTTACTGAAAAGCACTCTGTTGCTGGACCGCTTACAATTATACAAGCATTTCTAAGTCACAGAAACCAAAACGACTCATTTGTGGCCAGTTTCAGCCACACTGGAAACCCCTTTAGTTCAAAGCTCTTAGACTAAAAATGCAACGGGATATATACACATAATTCGCTTTAATTCTGTAAAGCTGCTTTGAGACAATGTCCATTGTGAAAAGCGCTATGGTAATAAATAAACTTGAACTTGAAATACATTTCATTGGCCCTGTACTTGTACTCTGCACAATGACAAAGTGGAATCTAATCGAGTCTAATCTAATGTAATCCAATCTAAAAAAAGGGGGCTGTGAACATATACTTTTCGTTTGTATCGACAAAAAAAATTCTTTAAAAGAACTAATCACCTCAGAGCATGATTAAATCCACACTCAACCTGGTGTCTACATAGTTCATAGACTTTCACTGCTAAATTTATTTTTAAGGCTAAATCAGAGATGTCCCAGTACAAACAAAGTACAATGATTAGATCCTAAATTTGGTGCATACTGTATACATTTCTATTCGCTATTTCTATATTTTAAATATATGATTATACATGATTAAATCTCAGAAAGTGTTGACTCATTTCCTACAACAGCAATACTCTCACAGAAACATATTTATAAAGTCATACAAGAAAGTGTATACTAATGCCCTCTGTTTTTGTCTCTTCTTTTAGTAACAGTTTAGTCACAGTACCTTATGACACTCCACATAATCTAAGGCTAATTATAAATGGGTTTTTGTTAGTTAAAAAAGAAAATGTATGCTGATTTGATTTGGTGATCTGGTAATGTTTTATTAGCTTTATTGGAAAGAGTCCAAAGACAGCACTTTGTAGCTGTCAGTAAGTTTCCTGATACGTTTCAAGCTTTAAGGCTTGGTTTCATGTAACAAAATGCTTTTTTGAGTCTTATTAGCTTCAAAAGAGAGAGTGAAAAAGACACACTGGCAAATTTGCTTAAGATTGCTATTAAGTTATAACAGGGACTAACTTGTTAATGTAACTATAAACAGGTCAAAAGCATTAAATATGTAGCTATTCTTAAAATTTGCAAGATTTCTGATTGCAGTCAGACCCCGACGTACGACGTATCGACTAATTAATTTTCAGAGATACGACGGTCACGTAAAAAACAAAAAAAAACAAACAAACATCAAAATTTATCAAAGAAAACCCACTTGCGCGGTCTACCTATATATGTATATGTATGCATGTATGTATGTATGTATGTATGTATGTATGTATATATATATATATATCTTACATTTCAGTCTTTTGGATCCATCAAAGTCAAATACTTTGTCAAAGACAAAAGCTAAATCTTACTTGGCCAATCAATTTATTGAGCTTGTTTCTTTTTCCCTAACCCACACCCTGAATTTACGAATTTACAGCATGCAAAAAAAAAGGAAAGGAAACTAAAAGAAAAAGGGAAGGGTTGTAGTCGTTTTAAAGGTAAGCATGAACTTAATATTTTACATTACTGCATATATTTATTAAATCTAGCCAGAATTCCTACTTATATAATAATTCATATCTTCAAATGTATAAACTAATCTAATCTGCTGGCTTTTGAGTTTTTTTTTAAATGCTTACAAAAAAAAAAAAAAGGTTTCTCTACCCCACATAAACCGCTACCCTAAGTGGGGCCCATTTCCTGATGTTTAACCTCATGTTTGTGTTTTCTTCAGAAACTGACTGAGCAATAATAATGCCAATTATTTACATAGATTAACGAAATACAACTCTGCACCCAGCCTCATTAAAAAAACGAGGTGTTATTAATCATGGGAGGCACTAAAGAGATGAGTCAACTGCACAGGTAATTAGATCCTATATGAAATAATCAGCAATCTTATTTACAGTGTTCATTATACTGGTGAGCAAGAGGGGATAGTTTAGAATAAGTAGCAAAGAAACATTAGAACAATGAGCTCTGTGGCTATCTTTGAGTTACAGACATTACACAACGTGATGTTTTCGAGGGATGTGTTGTCCATAATGGTGTGCCATTTTTCACTATACTGTTAATGTAATCCAAGTGCTAGTAAATTAATACATTTAATCCAAGTGCTTCATGTCAAGATACAATCAATGCACAACTAAGTTACGATTTCACAGCACATTTGCCACCCTCAATTTATTCACTGCCCCATCAAGATGCAATATGCCAAAGTGGTTTCGAGTGACGGAAGTGGTTTACAAGTTTCCAAACTATCAACATGCACAGGAAGTCAAAAATAACACTTAAAAAAAGGAAGAAGCTTGCCATGTTCATTAAATGACACCTAAGGAAGCTATTTGGCCACAAAGAATATAAGAAAGAAATTGGAAAATTCATCAGATGTTCACGTTCACATTTAATTCTTAATCTCCTAGAAAATAAACACCTAATTTGAAATAACTTTATGTACAGTATGCCATCCACTACATTCATGCAGTTATCTAATCAGACAATCATGTGGCAGCAGTGCAATGCAAAGAAACGTGCAGACCAGGAGCGCACACACTTTTTCAGCATGCGAGCTACTTATAAAATGACCAAGTCGAAATGATTTACCTACTATAAAAATGCATAAATAAATATCTATTTTCTAATTTCATGCGTTCTACCCACACTACCTTTGTACCGGTAGATCGCGATAGACGTATTGGGCACCCCTGGTGTAGACACAGATGAAGGTCCTGAAGTCAATAAAAATCAAAATGAAGAAAAATTTCATTTCTGTGATCGTGGGTTTTTTTTGGTGCCATTTAGGATGGTTTTGAATATTATAGTATAGTATACAACGTACTTCCATGCTCCTGACTCCGCTTCGGAGAAAGCGCTCAAGATAGGTTTGCCATTAACAGTTCACAATCTTACCTGGACTACACGCATTACGGATTCTACCCGCTCTTCGGTTTGCACTTCTCAAGCCTCTGCCTTGTATATGTTCAGACTAAATAAAGACAAGGTGTTTAACCATACTCCGGTTTCCGACTCTTGGTCTATCCGTGACAGATTTAAAAAAAGAATAGCAACAAAAAAATTCGAGCTCACTGGTAAGTGGTGCTATGGTGAACTATTTTTACAAAAGACCCGCGGGCGACTCGTGTGGTCCTTGCAGGCGACCTGGTGCCCGTGGGCGCCATGTTGGTAACCCCTGATCTAGACATTGTCACTTAAATACAATGATAACATAATAATGTGTTTTACATGTTTAAAATGCTATTCCTGACGTTCCAGAACATTCGTTCCCGCTGCAGATTCCTTGCGAATTTTAAGATAATCTGCAACTTGCTGTTAGTTTGGTTCCGAATGGGAACCAGCAAATCTTCTGAGCCATGAATTATCAGGGGTTGACTGTATACTATATCCTTCCTACATTCTGCCTTATAAAAAAAAACCTTTCCATCCTCCTGGATTTGACATAATTCCTGCATATGATTATAATCCTTTATACAATTCCTTCCTGTGTTTGGATTGATATGGCTTCAGCAATATTCCAATTTCCTACTGTGATTACTATAGAAATGAAAAACGCAGCATACAGATTTTCAAATAGGAGAATAAAGTGTAATGAGAAATGGCAGTTAAACATGCCTATATTCAAAAAGTGCAGTGATTACAATATGAGTATACCTTCCAGAGCAAGGTGATGCGTCTCTGTCTGCTCCTGTCTCCTGGCTGGATATGTCTCCAAAGCTCCGGAGTGGCCACTGGGGCTAAGAGACACAAAACATACACATCACTCTCTTTCTCTAGATCTATCACACACCTTGCTTGATCTTTGCATCCCCCTCACCAGCCTCTGCTGTGGTGGCCTCTGCAAAGCCACTCCAGGAACTCCAGTGATTCGCTGCTCTCAAGTCCTGAGCGCGAACCCTTACAAAGTGCTTCGTTCCTGGATATAAGCCACACAAGTCCATCTGCCAGTCATGAAGAACTGTGTTCACTTTAGGAAAGTTGGCCTGAAATATAAGGCAAAAAAAGTTGAGACTCTTAAAAGCACATGGGGTGATGTTTTCTATTTATACATTTATATTATGATAGTAGGCATTATAAGATGAGGGAACAACTCTGGGTGTTTTACCTATAGGAATAAAACCAGCAAGATGAATTATGTGCTAATTTTTTATTGGTTAGTGACTTTTGGGATGGACAGGTGCACCGAGATGTTTTAACTTAGACTTTTAAATTCAGACAACCAAATTATCTATAGCTTGCATAAGAGATTATATTAAATATTGTGCCTCAAGCTAGAATTAAATATGACAGAGCAACCCTGAAAAGAGTTATGCTAGTGTTCTTGGGTTTTAAGTTCTCGACATTTGTATTAATCCTGAAAGTTGTATTTAATACTTTTTTTTGTTTGTCAAAAAAAATCAAATGTAACACTGCCAAGAAACTTATGCAATAAAACCGCAAACCACCAGACACATCCCCTCCTATATGACTAACACCAGCAATCTGTGAGAAGTGACGATTCTAACAGTGTGTACTTAAAAATCTTACTTGTGCTGGGATTGTTAGTTCAATACACCTTACATTATTAAAACTTTAATGAAGAACTACAAGTTTGCATTTCTACCGTCACCAATACCATGAACATGGCATTACAGAAGATATTCGAACCATGTTATATTTCAGCAAGTGCTAGTTTTGCAACATGGTTGGTCAGATTGTGTTCTTTATATGATGTTTATTGCAAGCTTTTGAGTTAAGTGCAAAAATGAGGAACTAGTACTGAAAATGTGCACGACCAATTAAATACAGACGCATATGTTTGTTTGATTTAGATTTTTAAGTCTTTTTTGTGCAATAACAAAATGATCAATGAAATGTTCTGAACCTGGATACATCACAATAACAACCAAACCATTCACGTGCAGCATTAAATACCATACTCAAATATAATTGACATTATGAATACATTTCTGCCTCACGGATTTGACCCAGTGTGTGTGGAGTGTCTGCGTATGTTCTCCAAATTGTCTTTGTTGAGTTTTTCGATGTTCTCAGGTTTCCTCCAACCTTTAAAACATGACAGTTGGTGAACTGGTGTCAATATATTTTTTGTATTTTTTTAAAAGGTGTGAATAAATGTGTGATTATACAATGTGTCCCATCCTGGGTGTTTTGTCCAGTCATTCCAAAATAGGTTACGGATTTAGTATGATTCAGACCAGGGTAAAGCAGCTACTGAAAATAAATGCATAAATAAATTATGCAATCAGCCATTTATAAAAGCCTGGGGATGATTTTTTTATTCTGTGTTGAACAACAGAGACAAAAGCTTTTTGTGTGAGGGCCAACTTTTCTGTGACTGGAATCGGATTTTGTTTATTAGAGTTGGCAATATATTTAACTGCTATGATGTATTTAGGTTTTATTTATTCTAAACTGTAATTTTTATTGTCTCTTGATTGGCAGTTGGCAATTAAAAAAGCGATCTGATCTACGCGATCGCATCACCGCCAATGTGCTATTTTTGTAGGCAAAAAACTTGGCAAAATTAAAGGTGTAAACTGTTTGCACATGAACACGCCACTCAGAATTCCACCTGAAGCACATAACATGAATCGGAATACGTATGGCTTTGAACATGACACACAAGTGTTGACATTGTTTGCAAATTCATATCCATTTTTTCCCCTATTGAACAAACACCAGGTGCCTGTTCTTACCTGCTGTGGAGTGTGGTACTCTATCTGTAGGACACGATGTTTTCTCTCGGATGGCACATATTCAGATCGTGGCTCTGTCCACTCCAACTTCAGACAACTGGCATTTTCTGGCAGCGTGGCAAGCATTGTGATTTGCGGTGGGTACAGTTTAACTGTGCAAAAAAAAAAAGTGATAAGTTAAATCCCCTTTCCTAGTGTAATGATACACATCGTGGAAAATTTGCAATTGATTACGTCAAGGGGTGAAAGAAGACTGGCTTGATTATTCATAAAGTTACAAAAAACCGCATGTAGATTGTGGGTGGGTGCGAGGTTAAGGTCGTTCTGATGAATGATGTGTCAGACACAGTGGGCTGAATAAAAAATGATAAGTAAAAGGCAGTAAATGACAAAATACTAGAAACCATACCTAAAGTTAAGATCGAAGTTCAGAAAATAAGTGTCTAAGAGTGCAGGATTACCTTCATTAATCCCGTTGAAGCAGTAAGGTGGTAATCTGGTGGATATGGAGGAAGTGAACACAAGCACGTCCACACAGAAGCAATGAGACACTGATCCGATTTTCACAAAGCACTGCGTGTATGTGGTGTTACAAGAAGCCGTAGAGATATGCTGCAAACAATTGGTCCTGAAATAAACAAAACGAACAAAAAAAAAAAACCACAAGCGCACCTTAATTATGTAATGCTTTTTATTCGTTTATACAGAAGATAATTGCTGTATCTGGCCCGGTTTATACCTCAGCACTGATCAATTCATTACTCTGATTGATCAGAGTTGTGCATTATTTTTTATAACAACCTGGCATTGCAAGTATGCTATTAATAATGTGTTTATTCTAATACATTATTGTTTTTCATAGTAACAGCTCATACACAGGGACCTCTATCAGGGACCTCTGATACGGGAAAAGGCTATAACAAGAGTAAGAACAGGAACCAACTTGTCTCTCGAATGTTCCACTTTGTTAAATCTAAATAAACTATTTAACTTTATAATAAATTCAATAAATGGAACATTGCAATCGTTGGAAAATTGCTGTAAAAGAAGTGAAATAACACACCACGCTATGCTGCATAGTCTGTCTAGGTGGTATTCCGTACATATCAGCAGTTTTGCGAATGTTTGCGGATAAAACCATTTATATTCATATTTCTCTATAGATGAAGACTTTTCGTTTCTATAATAAAACTTTTATAACGATTTATACTGTCTGTAATTGTTGAAATGGGGGTGTTTTCTTTTTTAGTGTGGTTATTTTGCATTTATGGTAAGAATCTGCAGTGACTTGTACAGAGGTAAAGCTGTGAGTTGATGTTTTCTGACATTTCTGAAAGACCAAAGTCTTTCGGCTTGAGGGAATGAAGGTGACAAATAAGCTGTGTTTTTTGTTTTTTTTTTACTTCAAAGAACAAAAATTAATGATGAAGGTCTAATTGCTCTTATAATGCATGGGAATTCTTTTGCAAACATTCCCCAATATTAAAAGTAACTATAAATAAGTTATTGTAAAATTATATCATTTTCAGAATAATGGAAAACTGCTAATTCTATAAGAAGAATAAAACACTGCAGAACACTAAAAAAAAAATTATGTTTTGCGTATTTACTTGGCACACTTTATGCAGCTGTCCATTACAATAATTTGATAATAAGATACAAGATCTTGGTCTGCATGAAAATATCAATTAATGGATTTCATTTGAACTATAATGTGTTCCCAAATAACCTCAAATAAGTAAAAATTTCTATTTGCCGTGAAACAAAACAACAGTGTTCCATGTGACGTCCTTATCAAACGCTTAAAGGACCTTACAGACACTCCTTCAAGGCAGATACTGAACATGACTTTTCCCTGTCTCAGAATGCTGGTGAACCAGATTTTTATTTCTTTATATCACATAGGCCAAATTAGGTTGAACAAAGTGTACGTTTGGCACAGCGCAGTCTTAAACCGAAACCAGCAGGCTCTCTGTGCTTTGGAGCCGACTTTGCAGTTTTGTATGAACATGAACATGTCTTTCTTTCTTTCTTTTGGCTTTTCCCATTAGGGGTCGCCACAGCAGATCATCCGTATTCGTGATCCGCATGTTCGATTTGGGACATGTCTAAAAGTCACAAAATGTCCAAAAAATGTGAGAGATAATCATATCATTAATAGAGAAAAAACATGGAATCTTACGTGTTAACCCGCATCATGTAACTGGTGTTTCCCGAACTGTGTGCAGTCCAGTAACAGGTGAGGTTTTCATGCTCCAGGAGTTCACATCCTGTAATTTTAGGCTCAGGAGAGGAGACTGCAGAAGAAGAAGAAGAAGAAGAAGAAGAAAAGAAAATGCATACACTGGGAATTTCTAGGTAAATCACATGTACATCCACTACACATCAAGTCCAAATGATATGATTCGATATGTGATTTTAACATATCAACCATAAGGTTGTGACCCTCAATAAAGGGTCTTTTTAATCATTTCAATGTTTTATCAAAATATCTTTGAGTACACAAGATATTTATAATGAATACATTAACTACATAATCACTACACAGAAGCTTGATATGTTCTAGACCTGGTTTCCTGAAGACGTTGAGTCTTTTTAGAAAAGCAGTTCCTCAAGGGTTCTCTTGAATTCTGACATATTTTATGTTTAGTTTTACTTAGAAAAGGAAATACTGTCGTAAGGTCCGGTGGAAGATTGTTAGTTTGTTTTTTCTACCACGAAGAAAAATCCTTCTATAAAATACAGTATTAACTGCCAAAGATGCAGAAGGTTCTTTAGGACAGATGTTCTCAATGTTTTTTTTTTAATTACTATTATTTGTAGACAGAATTTTTATACGCTACAATTTTGGACTCTAAGTAGATCAATCTGAATCTCGATCCTTGCTTTGACTTTCACATTCTTATATAAAACTCAGGTTAAATTTTAGATCCTAAAAGGTTTTTTTTTTTTCTTTGTTAGGTTCTGGAAAGCTGTTCCAAAATATATGGTTTCTTCATTTATTATAAATTTCGACCTGTTAATTATAACCCACAGAAGCTCAGAAGAAAATGTTTTTCTATATATTTTTTTAACAATTCAGATTACTTTGCATTTGCTTACCTGTAAACAACAGCATGGAGATTCTGCATATCCAGGAAAAAAGTGTCTCACAGGTGTGCTTCTTCACCTCCATTCCACCTCTGGGTGTCTATCTGTGTCTCTCTCTCTCTCCTCCTCCTCCTCCTCCTCCTCCTTTTCTTCTTCCTCCTTTTGTGCTGCCAAAACTGTAAAAAAAATAAAAAAAATAATAATAATTATAAAAAGGGTTTAGTTCCAGGTCTTTCTTCAAAACCCACACATTGCAAGAGGTGTCTTGACACATTTGCAGAACTCGGCATATCTTTGCACGCATGAGACACGTTTAAACCTGAAGACTTATTTATTTACTCTGAAACCATGTAATCTTTCCGGACACGCCACAGGTTAGGGGGCAGGTGGAGCTGAAATCCTCTTGTTGCTCGGAGCTCAGCCAGAATCCCCACGCTTCTGCTTCTCATCCAGTATAACAATATTCTCCGAAGCGTTTAACGCCTGCTCACACGCTCTATCACACACGCCTGGCATGCGTGTTAATTACGTAGTTCTCATTAGCATATCAAAACATGACATCATATGGAGCGGCACTCTGTTCACGCGCTTAAAAGTGAGTGCTGAAGAAGTAAATAGGGATCATAGCTTAATTATAAGCGCTGTGTGTTTAGTGTCCTTATCTATAACATTTATATAACACACACACACACACACACACACACACACACACACACACAGAGACAGACGAGATCAGAGTATATATTTGCATAGTAATAATTAATTGGTCAGCCGCGCGCGCGAGTTGCCAGTTCCACGTTGTTTAACCGTTTTAACCGGTTTCTGAACGCGAGAAGGTGTCGAAACTTTGCTGTGGATTTTTCACACTTTGCACGCGACACTAATGCTAAATCCCTTAAACAGGTTGAAAAGACTGGAAGTGTTTTAGACCAAAACAGTGACTGATAAACCAGTGATTGATAAACCACTGACTGTCTGAGACACACATAATCCTCTATGGCTGCAGACTTCAGAGTATCAGGGCCAGTTCTAGACTTTTGGAGGCCCTAGGCTTAATGTATAATTTGAGGCCCAGTGTCCTCCTAACCGCCACCTTTCAGAATAAATAAAAAGCACAAATATAATCTCTAACCTTCATATTTGTACAAAAACTTTTATCAGTACGTTTATACATTTCCTAAGTGTGTACGTTTATACATTTGCACTGTGTATTGTGTACCACTGTGTATAGTAGAAATGACAATAAAAGCCTCTCGACTTGACTCTTGACTTGAAGTGTGCATATTAATTCATCTTTAACTAAGGTGAGCACTAAAAACTAAGAAAAAAAATGAAATGACGTGGAATATCTTTTCTTCGTATTCTTTGCCCATGGCCGTATGTGATTGCCCTTTTATTATTTACAAACTACATGTAACTGTGCAGTCGATCAGCTCAGATTCAAAGCATCATACATTCACAAATTCAAAGTATTATTGAACTTTTGAACTCAAAATAAACCTACTGCTGTTTATTTACTTATAAAGTGCTCATTTTAATAATACTTAATAATAAAAAATACATCATGACACCTCACATAGCTTCATCACGAGCTGCACTTTCTCCGAGTGCCTGTTTAGCTTCTCGTTAAAGAACCTGACGAATGCATTTGTTTTTCGACGCCACCAGGTTTGTATGCAAACATGTTGGACTTTGTTTATCAGTGTACACAGTCTCTTTATGCATTCAGAGGGTGGGCACACACATTTAAATTGTGGTATTAGCTGGTTTCAGTTCAGGTGATTGATTATTGTTTTAAAGCTTAGTCTTATTCTGCCTGTCTTAATTTTAATTAATTAATAAATTAGTCAAGTATTATGGGAGGGTCTCCATGTGTTATGTAATTCATATATTATTTTTACAAAAATAATTTAGAGGACCCGCCCCGGCGTCTATTTGTTACTTTTCATGGGGGGGTCCCCACGATTATTTTAGTAAAAATCTATGAATTACATAACAAATAAAGACGCCCCCATAAATTATTTTGAGCACTGCACTAGTTCAAAAAATAAGATGGGCAGAGTAAGACTAAGCTTTAAAACAATAATCATTTACCTGAAATGAACCCAGCTAATATCACTATTTAAATGTGGGTGCCCACCCTCTGAATGCATGAAGAGACTGTGTACAGTGATGAACAAAGTAGATCATGTAGATCATGTTTCAAGTCCAACATGTTTGCATACACACAAACACTTCAGTTTTCCTGTTTGGGGAATTCTGTGGCCATCATATCCTCAGATTCTTGTTCCTGGCTGACAGGAATAAATCTTGAAGTGGTCTTTTGATGTTATAGTCCACCCATCTCAAAATCTTTATTTAGAAATCTTTATTAGATCGTTATTATTTAAACAGTCATATCCATCCTAGTAACCCTACCTTGACACCAAAAAGCCATTTCCACCCACAGAACTGTCACTCACTCATTGTTTTCCACACCATTCTGTGTAACCTATGTAAGACTGTTGTGTGTGAAATTCCCAGGAAATCAGCAGTTTCTCAGATCAGCCCACCTGAAACGCCTTCAACTTCTTTTGTTTCTACAGAAACAGAAAAACAAAGAAACAGGAAAAGACACAAAAATAGGGGAAGAACCTGTAGGGTTTAGGAGCAGCAGCCAAATTTATCAAGTTTATAAAGCATTATCTCTCATCCAGCTCTTTTATTCCGTGAAAGGCTAGAGTTAAGCCAATTTCTTGCCTAATTGTTCGGTCTGATATGAGTTTATATTATATTAAAGCATATTGGCTTCTGTTCTACTGATTATTTAAAAAAATAATTAAAAAGAAATCATAAAAAACAAATACTGATCAAAAGTGTGACAAACATGCAAAAAATAAGAAATCAGAAACCAACACTTTTTCACACCACTGTATAGGAAGGCCTTCCTATACAGTGGTGTGAAAAAGTGTTGGTTTCTGATTTCTTATTTTTTTGCATGTTTGTCTCAAGGCATTTTTTGACATAGTCATAAAATTGTATTTATTTACTCTTTTTTCGTGTAACTGAGGACGATTTTCCTACCAATGTGTTTCAATAGGAAGTATTTTGGTGCCTCTGCCTCATTTTTTTTCGGCCACTGGGTACCACAGACGTTGTATTGTTTTTTTCTTATTTCTATTAGATTTTTTTTAAATCTTCAAGCACTATTACTTAACATGTATTTAGGAGATTTTATCCTTGTTTCTATTGCTTTATATTCTGTAAGCTACTTGCTATTATAAACCATTGTCAGGTTAAATAAGAAAACTGTGTTAATTTAAGACACACACATTTATTACAGTATAACTGTAACCCTAGCCCTAAATTTTCTGCCTTATTTTCTCATAAAAATAAGGGAAAAAAAAGAATACATTTGGCATTACTGTCAGAAATACCTATGATTCTCAGCCTCCGTTGTTATGGAGATGGAGCCAGACAGAGCCAGTTGTGTTGAGTGGCACGAAAAAAGAGGGAAATTCGTGTCGATGAACACGAACGAATAGATTAAATATCATGACTAATCATGAAATGCCGCGTGACTGGGATCCCTATACATATACACCATTATAACACAATGCTTCTGACATCTTAACTTAAATGAATGATAACATCAATCGATCAATTATTAAACATTTACCAATCTATATATTAAAAATCGCGACCATATCACAATATGCTGTCAGATTGTGTTGGTATAGCAGACACCTGTTGTTTACTTTTTCTTATTTTATTAAACAATAAAGCAGAGATAACTTTCACCCATGAGCATCCATTTAAGAGCTATTGTTCGTCGATATCAGAAATAAGGAAGTTCACAAATTTGACTTTGACTTACTGTTTGAATTTTGATCTATGTCAATATTTTTCATAACTTACAATCATCACCAAAGTGCTAAATCTGCTCAGATAGATATTCCACTACATGCATAGTTACACCTTCCCTTTACATAAATGTATTGCATTGTATTACATATACTGTAATTGACTTACACCAATCAGCCATAACATTGAAACCACTAACAGGTGAAAGGAATACCATTGATTCTCTCATCACAATAGCAGCAGTCTTTAAAATGGCAGGCTTTTACTGTGTTCCTGGTATGCACTTGTTAGTACAGGGTGGCAAAGGCAAACAGGAAATTTTGGAACTAGAAAATAGTGACTCTGGAACCGTCCACAATTGTTTGGAAGCAGTGCGACGGGTACGCAACGAGCACAAGCTGTAAAAGCCTTTTATAAGAATGCTCATAGCGTGAGGGATGCACAAAGGGAATTTCATTGTTGTAGGCAAGTGGTTTGAATGTTATGGTTGGTAGTATGTGGTTTTTCATTTACTGTAATTACAACTTGTGCATGCCCACACTTTTATTAACATTTCAATAATTTACAAACATAAATCAAGTGATATTTTGTGTCACAGTTAAGGCTAAGCAGTTGAACAAACAAAAGAGACTGTATACACAAAAAAATAGCATTGTGGCAGTTTTATTGATTTGACAACGCTTTTGACATTTTGTTACAGAGTGCTGGCACAGTGTTCTAAGAAAAAGGTGGTTATTTGACTTTTTTTACAATATCTGATTTACCATTAAATAATGGAAGTGTAACTAGGTGTTTTCATATTCTGGGTGCCATCAACTTACATCCCATTTGGTCCTTTGTTAGAGCTTGTCCTTGTGATTCTTGCACCTGAGGCAATTACGAATTTTTTCACCCACAGATTTTGTTTTAATTTTGTTGTGACAGCCTTGAGATGCAGAAGTCTAAAGGCTTTACTTCCACCTGGCTTTTTATTTAAAACATTGCCCGTTTCTGAATGGGAGATGACATTTCTCTATTGGGTTCATCATGACCAAAAAAAATGGAGGACACTCTGGCAAACAAATCAGAATCATGGCTTGAAAATGTTTTAAATGTACTTAATGAATTTTAAGCATATGTCTAGTTAGGCTTGGCTAGTTAGCGATCTACAAGTAAAAAATACAGTGCTGTTGTCAATGCATGAAATTCAAAGCTGTAAAAATATATCTTTATGAGCAAAGAGTACAGATGAATTCGAGAGAGATAAAGCACTGCTGCATCACTCACTTTAAGTAAAGACGAAGCAAAGGCTGAATCCCTAAATTAGCACAGAACAAAATGTTGCATTACATTTATTTAAACATTTAAAGTTTAAATAGATCACCAAGTTCACAAAAAGATTAAACTAAAAAAGTCATTACAAAATTAACCTTCAATTCCACTGAAGATCACATCTTAATTGTAAAGTTTCATACGCACATAGTTCAGGGTGGATTTATTCTTTAAGCAGCAACTTCTTCTTCTTCTTCTTCTTCTTCTTCTTTCGGCTGCTCCCATTATGGGTTGCCACAGTGGATCATCCGTCTCCATACTACTCTAACCTCTACATCTGCCTCTTTCAAACCAATTACCTGCATGTCTTCCCTCACCACATCCATAAACCTTGGCCTTCCTCTTTTTCTCCTTCCTGGTGGCTCCATCCTCTGCATTCCTCTACCGATATACCACATGTAACTCCTCTGAACATGTCCAAACCATCTCAATCGGGACTTTCTCACCTTTCAAAATCTTGTTAAACAATCTGGTTAAAAACTTCACTGCCTTCTCTCCTGAACATCTAAATGCATCTACTGGTATGACATCTGGTCCTACCAACATTCCACTTTTCATTCATTTAATTGCTGCTCTTACTTCCTCCTTACTAATCCTATCCACTTCCTGATTCACCATCTCAACATCATCCAACCTTCTCTCTCTCTCTCTCTCTCTCTCTCTCTCTCTCTCTCTCTTTTTTTTTCTTGGCTTTCACCACATCCCTCTTCACCTGCTGCAGCATCTGCTCACTTTTCTCCTACATCTCCTACTTTTCTCAACACTCTGTCAATCCCAATTCTGTTTTGCCAACCTCTTTCTCCTTATGCTCTCCTGCACTTCCTCATTCCACCACCACGTCTCTTTGTCTTCCTTTCTATTTCCAGAAGTCACACCAAGTACCTTTCTAGCTGTTTCCCTTATCACTTCACAATTGTCTGACCTCTTCTCTGAATCTAACACTACCATCACTAAACATCTTATTCTACTTTCAGTCCTCGCTCTCTGCCTCTTCTTCTTCACCTCTAAAGCCATCCCACAGACCAACATCTGATGCTGTCTAGCTACACTGTCCTCTGCCAACACCTTACAGTCTCCAATCTCCTTCAGGTTGCATCTCCTACATAGAACACAGTCCACCTGTGTGCACCTTCCGCCACTCTTATACGTCACCCTATGTTCCTCCTTCTTCTTAAAATAAGTATTAAAACCTGCCATTTCCATCCTTTTAGAAAAATCTACCACCATCTGCCCTTCCACATTCCTCTCCTTAAGGCCATACCTACCCATCACTTCCTCATCACCCCTGTTTCCTTCACCTACATGCCCATTAAAATCTGCCCCAATCACCAATCATTCACTCCTAGGTTCACTCTCCACCACTTCATCTAACTCACTTCAGAATTGTTCCTTCTCCTCCATCTCACAACCCACTTGTGGTTCATAGGCACTGATGACATTTATAATCACCCCTTCAACATTCAGCTTCACGTTCATCACCCAATCAGAAACTCTCTTCACCGCCACTACACTCTTACTGTACTCTTCCTTCAGGATCACCCCTACACCATTTCTCTTTCCATTTAAACCCTGAAAGAACAGTTTAAACCCCCTCCAATGTTCCTGGTCTTGCTTCCTTTCCACTTGGTTTCCTGAACACACAACATATCTACCTTTCTCCTTTCCATCATATTAGCTAACTCTCTTCCTTTGTCATAGTACCAACATTTAAAGTAACAACCCAAACCTCCACTCTCCTACACTTCTCCTTTCCCTGCCGTCTCTGTACACTTCTTCTTCCTTTCCTTCTTCTCCTTTGTTCAACAGTAGCCCAATTTCCACCAAAAAGTGTCTATTCTTGCTGTTTTATTTGATAGTATCTATTAAATAAAATGGCCAGGAATTTAAATCTTGCTGTAAAATAATTCTAAAATATATATGATTAATAATTCGATCTGTTTCATTTTCCTTTTTTATAAAATGATTTACTACGACCATATCATTCTATATGTGCCTAGATGAGCCTGGAAAGATTGCAATCCATTAGTGAACAGTGCTCTCCTAAGACCTATTCCAGTCCAAAGGAAAAAATTAATCTCCCACTTATTCCACATGCTTGGTAGAGTCCTGATGCAGGGTTATAATTCATTTGTGGATATAAAAATAAAGTATCAATTAAAATCATGGCTAGACATTAAAGTTGGACTTGCTTTAGTAAATAATGAAGATGAAGAGTGAACTAACTGGTGGTTTCATTTCATACTTTTATTGCTCCTCCAACTTTGCTTAGACACTGATCAATATGACAGTGAGTACTAACATGGACTATTACAGCTACTGTGAAGATATTCACATGCGGGCTGATTTGGTCCTGCACCAGCGTGGCGAAGGTAGTGACAGTTCCAATATTCTTGGTGATGCAGTAGCAGAAAGGGCAGCTGGGCTAACTTTATAGGGGTTGCATTCATCGAAAAGAGGCTTGCGGGACTTCGGTACGGCCAACTCCAGCAGTCTCTCACTGGCTACAGCCACTAAGACGGACTTCGCCACGTGCCATGACAATGGTCGGTTTGGAACAAAGTCCTGATGTTCCTTTTTAGGAACTAACAGCAAATAATAATAAGAATAAATAAGAAAAAAATGTAGTCCTATTCATTCAATAACAGGATCAGGTGTTACAATAACTCACCAGCCAGAAGAAGTATGCGAGAAGAAGGTTCAGCTTTTGAAAGATTTTTTAAAGTGAAACTTGTTTTTTCAAATGATGGTGCCCATATTTTTTTCGGAACAGCCAACTGGCAAATCCGTGGACTCGCTTCTGCTATTCTTCTTAATCCTATCCCGAGCTGAATAAAAGAAAGAGAGAGAGAGAGAGAGAGAGAGAGAGAGAGAGAGAGAGAGAGAGAGAGAGAGAGAGAGAGAGACTACAGCATTGGATAATAGAATGGAGACCAAAGCTTTAAAAATATGAATTCTGATAATTAATTAATAAATTAATCTAGGATGAATGAGCAACATAAACAATAGCAAAGGTTTAATTTAAGCACCAACAAAACAGAGCAACTAAAATCCATTGTAGGTTTCAAAACAAAATATAATAAATATAAATAATAAATGTAACAAATACAGTTGAATAAATGATAATCAAAATTCAATTAGAACAGGTAAAATTACATTTTAAATGTTTTCCTCTGATAAACTATATAATTTATTAACTATTCAATGGAGATTGACAGATTAGAATGGAGATCGCCTACTTAGAAATAACCAGACAGCATCTTACATAACAAAACATTACAGGAATTTTATTAAGGGTTTTATAAGTAATGAATGCAGCCAAACAGGCACACAGGAATGCACCGATATAGAGCACCTGCACATACACATTTGCACACTCGTTCACACCTACGGCCACCTCTATACAAGTTATCGGGAGATACGAGAAACCCAGAAGACATGGAGGAAACCCACATAGGATCCCAGCCTACTTGGCCTTCAGCTGGACAGAAAACAAATACAACAGAAGACAAAGGCATTATCTTATAAACTCTGTAAGCCAACCTGGGCACCATGCTGTTTTTTTCATCCATGCAAATATGAAGTTGATGCATTGAAGAGAGCGCTGTGGCTTTTTCACACTGGAATTTGTTTACAACAGCATCCACACTGTATAATAGGCTGCACCATGGCCACTTTGCCTACCTGAACCTCATCTCTTATACTAATATCAGCATGGGGAACTATTCATGTGTACTAAAAACAGGCTCTGATCCAAGTAACAACCTGCCCTGAAAGGGCCATCTAAGAACAAATAGGCTGCTACTTATGGGCACAGTTGCATACATGATAATACTGGCTTCAAGACCACTGCTGTAAACATGCTACGTTTTCTTTAGATCAGATGAGGCAGTATCCAGCCTCCCTTCTACCATTATATAAGTGTAGCGTATCTTTAAAAAAGATTTTATCGCATCCTGGACACCAGTAATACAGCTTGCTTGTACATATTGATTTCTCTCTTAATCTGCCATAGAGATTAAGTCTAATATACTGTGATTCGCAGAATTTTTCAAAGATCTTTGTGTAGTTCCTCCTGCACATCTTTGTTCTGTGTAATGTGCCATGCACTACAAAGTCAACAAAATCAGTGAAAAGCACTTCAAAAAGAGCTGTACATTGAGAGACAAAACCTCTGATGTACAGATTCTTGCGAAGGCACCACAATCCTATTTTGTGCTTTGCATAGTTAAAGGTTGATTATTGCCCCTTTTTTCAGTATTACAGCAAATGCACTTTCTTCTTCTACAGTGTTCCCTTCAAAGCTACACCTATAAACCTGCGCATGCTGTCTGAGCTTAAACACCTGAATACTAATGCCAGAGGGGGAGCTTGCCAAACTCTCACGCAACATTATAAATAAGTAAATAGATTGTGGCATTTTTCATTTTCCTTCTGTTTGCAGCCTGGGGTGCAACACAGACATTGGTTCCTTTTTTGAGCACATATCATCGTTAGGTATTAGGGGAACCTTGCCAAAAATTTTTTAAGAAGCTTCTGATTGGGGAAATCACTGGGCCCGCATTTCTTAATTTTATCTTAAGATCAGACTTAATTATATGCACTGTAAGGACAAAAATATTAAGACACACTTTTCAAGCCACATGGGGTTCTTTGCCAAACCTGGTACCATATGTTTGAATTTAGTAAAATTATATTGTCCCTTCACTTTAAATAGAGGACCCAAAAACTGACAATATCCCTGTGCCCAAAGCAAACTCCATGAAGATGCAATTTATGTGGGTTGGAGTGGAAGATCTTGCAATAAGTCATAAGCACAAATCTGCACAATGCAGGAGGTACTTATAAAAGCTAATTGGGTCTAAATGTGAAATAAATGTTCAAAAAGCACATAGGAATCTTATGATCAGGTGTCCACAAAAAAAAAGTTTTTATGAAATATCACTTCAAGTGAAAGTGAAATTGCTCCCTTTAAACTTTCAACTGAGTAAAAGTACAAAAGTATTCGCCTTCAAATGTAGTTACGTATCCAAAGTACTATAATGTATTATGGCTATGATGTCCTTTTATTATTGTGTTAAGACTTAAGAGTTGGCCATGATAACTGGAGTTTAGAAGCAATAAAACATTGCTACTCCACCCTCCTAATTGTTTTCCCCATATGGAAAGTTTACAATTAATTACGCAGTTCTTCTCCATCCGCTACAGGCAAACATTTTGGCATGCTACATGCAGATCCTGGTTGGTGTTTGAGGTGGTAAAATGCCTGGGGCAGATCTGTGCATGCTGCTGTGCCTTGTGAAACTAGTTATTGGTTGCCACCTGTTTTTCCTCCCCCAAGTGGCTTGTTTTCTAGCAACAGATACCATAAATCCTCATCACTAATGTCAAAAACAAACACTGGCAACAGGTCATAAAAAAGACCCTGTCAATTCATAAAGGCGTTAATTTATCGCTAAAGAAATTCAAATATGATCATAAAAAATGCTTGGTTTTCAAACTTATATAACTGTCTGTTATGCAAATGTTGTTTTATGCCGTGTGAAAATGATCAAAAATGATAAAATGTAGCCGCATGTACACATAAAAATTTCACTAAATTTCAATAAAAAAAGATTTTTACAATAATAGACTAAACAATAATGTACTAAATACAACACCTACTTATATTCTTTATTTACTTAATATATTTTTTTATTATAGCTGACTTTTCTTCAAAAAAAATTAAAAAATTAAAAATTAAAAATTAAAAATTAAAAATTAAAACAATATCAATCACTGTTTGATTGAAACAACTTTTTGACCATCCCATTCCACATTTGTTTCTATTTGCTGTTATAATAACCTCCACTCTTCTTGGAAGATGCGCCACCATTTTTTTAAGTGTGTTTTTTGTTTATTCAGCCACAACATACAGTATATGAACTGGTGAGGAGGCCTGGAGTGCAGGCCACTCGTGATTCTCCACTCCATCCCATGCAAACCGCATCTTCATTGCTTTGTGCACAAAACTTGTATTAACTTTAAACAATATTTTTTATATTTTTAATCATTTGTGTATGGAAGGGTTAAATGACAACATTATATAAATGCAAATACAATGTAATACAAGAAAATAAATATGTAGGTTCTTAAGTTATTTCCTATTTGATGATGATACTATATTAATAATAATAATAATAATAATAATAATAATAATAATAATAATAATAATAATAATAATAATAATAATAATGGGGGGGACTATAGTTAATAATATAAACGATTAAACATAAATTAACAACATAAATTGTATCGTGTAAACATTAATTTAAGAATTCACATAAAGTGCCACAGTGATTTAGTTGATTTGGTTTGACATATCAGCACCATGGCAATATTTGAAATGTTCTAGCAAAATTGTTTGAAGCCACAGTGGGGGGAACAAGGAGATGAAAAAGCCACAATTCTGCATATACAGAGAAGAATGAAAACCTGTGTGAACTCACTGTGGGCGATAGGGGGCGATCAGGCTGCCAGCCAGGTGCAACCTGGCGGGGTTCGGCGAGAAAGCACAATCTTTCAGAGGGGCAAGCCTTTAATGCTGCTGCACTCACCTTCCATTCAGGAGACTCCCTAGAGAGAGAAAGAGAAAGAGAACTGAACTAAAACATACATTAAAAAAATGACTTACACTATATAGTGTATGGTACAGTATTGAGTAAGTTAAAGGTACACAATTGTATAGGATGTTTTTGGGTGCAGTGGTATTACACTTTCCCTTCGCTTGCATCAGAAATCCAAAACCTGTTCAGGCATGATCATGCCCCTGTGCACAAAGCGAAAAATATATCTGCTCCAGGGCAGTAATGTGTGTGTATGTATGTAAGTGATTTGTGCATAAGCTTCTGGAGCCCTGGAGCAGATATAATTTTCATGATCCCGCCAATAAGATTACCATTAACCGTTTTTCCCTTCAAACTGTATTCCTGCTAAGCCACTACCATTATACAACAGCTGTTATCATTCCCTCAAGTAAAACCGTAGTCTGCTGTTCTGTCTGAACTGTACACACTGCTCTTCCCAACACAGTATCGACGCTTCACATTTAGCTGCTAATTTATTCAATTCCACAGCTACATTGATATCTCGAATTTCTATGGCGAAAAGTATTAAATAATTTCCTGTAACTGCGGTCCTGTTAATAGTTTTGTCTGCAAGTCATATCACAGGTTTATATTAACGCTAATGGTGATACTATTGTTCCTATAGTAACGACTCATTCACATTGACACAACATTTACTGTAAGCCTAGGAATAAACAAACAAAATTGTACTTATTAAACAATGTTATTTGTTCCTTTGGAGACTTTAAAAAAATATTTTCTCCAGTTTCAGTGCTTTGTACTAAATGGGCTTCTTTTAGCACACCTACTTGTGTTATTCCTTTCAAAACCTTTATTCTATTCTACTCAAATCCATTTCCGGTTCCTCTTATTCAATGGCTTTACATTCATAGAATGTAAGAATTCGATTTTTGAAGCTGTGCCATAACACCGTATATAATGACCTTTGGTTCTCAAAATGAGTGCTAATCTTGGGCCTCTCGAACAGCAGGAACTCAGAAGGTACGAGTTCTGCCATGAGACAAAGACAGCATTTAAAATACACATCGCAACCATTATTTTTATTCACCAATTGTCTGATTAAAAATGATTTCCCACATGCAGACTTGATGTAATGAGCTTTCTAAAGTCATTTGCAATGCTTTCAGCCTGTAGGTTAAACATTGCATTTCATTGACTTTGTTCATGGACTCTGCCCAATGACAATAAAGCTGAATCTAATCTCATCTTATCTTATGTTTAATTGATTTGGGAAAACTGGCACATACTTAAGGTAATTCTATTTCTTTTCAATGCTATATGACATTCAAATGAACAAATGACAAATTGTTTTAGTAGACTATAGTTTTCCATGTAGCAAAGTCCTCATTTGAAATGCAATGATTTTATCGAAGGTAGTGGTAGATTCGTTGGAAGCTCATCAAACCAGTATATGGAGCGCCTGCAAATACATAATTTGTTTATAGACCTTAAAATCACCAATCACTTGAAGAGGAACACCTGCACAGCTGCTTGTTCAGCCAATTACCCGATCAGCCAATCATGTGGAAGCAGTGCACCGTGTTAATGAATGCAGAAACAGGTACAAAGCTTTGGCTTAATTAAAAGTGTTAGAATAGGAAAAATGATATATTCTTTGTCAATCTGACTATAATGTTGACTTTGGCATGGTTGTTGGTGCTAGACAGGATGACATGAGTAGTTTAGAAACTGAAGAGCTGTTTTTTTTTTCCTCACACTCAAGAGTTGAAACTGTGAATGGTGACTAACGAGTAGCAGTTTTGCAAGCAGAAGGACCATGTTGTTGAGTGTTTATTGAGAATAGTTTAGCATACAAAAACTCAAATAATGTTTTTAACTGCAGTAAGCAGAAACGGCATTCCAGAACACTCTACCACATCAGGTTTCCAGTGCTAACAGTCAACAACAGGAATCTGGTCCATCATAAATAGTTAATGTTTGGATAAAAAACAGGTGATTTCCCAGTAAGTATTACACAAAATAAATCAAAGACAGACAGACAGACAGACAGACAGACAGACAGATAGATAGATCATCCCAGTGGGGAAATTTACAGCTTCCAGCAGTATCCCCAAACATAGGCAACAAGGCATGCAATAATACTTCAAAATACAAAAAATTTAAAGGTGCGTTTAAAAAAAAAAGAGTAGGGAAAAAATAAATAAATAAATACTGGAGGTCTCTTTCTGCTCTATCAATTCTTAAAATGTTATCAAACCTTTTTATCATCTTTAAAAAAAATAAATAAATCTCATTATGTACCTTTTTGAATGTATTATTATAATTATAAGCAGGACCCGACCTTTGCCAAGTCATGCTAATCTGACTTGTCCAATGTGAAAAGCACTGTAAAAAATAAACTTGACTTGACCTTTGCATCTCTATATAAGCAATTGTTTTTATTATTGTTTAATTCTTGCTCATTTCTGACTAACGATTTGTCCATATGAAGTGACCAATAAAAGCCTCTTGTCCATATTTGGGCTCTGTCTTTTTGTTGTTAATTGTTAATGAGTGAATAAATAGAAATGTATGACAAATTTATGACAAATATTCCATTTCCAATATTCCAAGGTTGCACTGTATTGTACTGTAACTAAATATAACAACTGGCTAAAGCACTTAGGTCTCACAAAGAGATTCTTGTTGTCTTGATTTTTCTGCTAATGAAGCTACAGTGAAGGAAAACATGCACCTCCTCATATCCAGTGTTGTAACAGTGAGTGTAAAAGCACACTAGGTTCTGTAAGTATTATGTTGGGGAAACTTACCTGTCAGGGAGTCTGAGAAAGTTCGGTTTAGGTCTGGCAAGATATTCAATTCTGGTTGTCATTGAACAGCCAAGATGTGTGCTAAAAAAACAGATGACATGCTGGGTCAATATGCATCTTCAGAGCTGTGACTAATGAATCAAACAAGCAGGAATGTGAATTTCTTGGTTTTTCATTAAAGCTGGATGATTTGATCATAATGACATACTATAGGGGCATAGAGGAGGAAGGTAAAAGACTACATCTATAGAAGAATAGTCATACTGAAATCATAATACTTTCTATCGATTAAATCAAACTGAATGAGATACTAAGGTATTGAAAGTAATTAAAGTTCGTACATTTGGTTGTAATGGGAAATTTAGGTTTGATGAGTGATTCATGACTTGTTTTAATGATCACTACTTTTCCGGTGAAAAGAAATTAGAAAAGCCTTTATTTGTTATCTATACATTACAGCACAGTGATATTCTTTTTTCCGCATATCCCAGCTTGCTTGGAAGCTGGGGTCAGAGCGCAGGTCACGCAAGTGAATTCATTTTCCAGTGGAATTATTATTACTCAGTGTCAATGTATGTATGTGCTGTATGTATTCTAACACTGGGAGTTTAGCAGCTCATCAGTCTGTACTATCTGTGCATTTCTATTTCTAATGTTCTAATGCAAGCTTTAACCTTCTTGCTGTCATGTTTCTCGATTGCATTATCTCAATTCTATCTCAGTAATTTCCCTGTATGAGCAAAAAACAGCACTTCCTGTCTCTTACCTTTAATGCTGCTTAGGCAGACTGGAAATACAGGATTCAGCTAAATGTTAACCAAGACAACACTCTTAGCCGAACACAGGCTGCTGATCCCATATCTGCTTAAACAAATCGTGAGGACGTCTTGCAAACCAAATTTAGCCTTTTCATCTTAAATTATTTTGAGCAACACAACAAAACCTTTGTCCACTAAACAGAACAATGGTACTCAGAATGATTTCCTCAGAATGCAAATATTTAAAATCGAAGTACTCCCTTTAAATGTATTCAAATAGGAAACCTTGGTAGTCTTAGTGATCTTTAGAGCATAACACAACAAATGCCTAAAGAAAATCAAATCAAAATCAAACCTACATAACAGGTCAGATTCACTTAACAACTTTTAAAAGCTGTTGGATTTAGTAGATTATTATGCCATAATAGATGAATAGATTATTTGACCAATCTTTGCTTTAAGAGCCTTTTAAGTTTTAGTTTCTTTGTGAAGGGTTTGTTCCACTCTCCTGATTATTAATGGAAATGGACAGGAAACACTATATGGACAGAGGTATTGGGACCCCTGACTTATCCAGCCATATGTGGATATTCCGCAAACGGTTACAACCAAATCGGACGTACTTAATTGTATATGATGACTATAGTATAAATGCCTATCTAATAGAATCCCCAATCTAGTAAAACATCTTCCCCAAAAATATTTTAGCAGAAACTGTAACAGCAAATGGGGACTAAATGTGGAATGGGATGTTCCGAAAAGCACAAACGAACAGTCAGATGTCCACAGTAAATATGCAATAAATACATTATAATTTATTCTTGAATAACCGAGGTGGTGGTTGCCATGGATAAAAAGAAATTCAAAATTTCCTTTTCTGATCAGAAAGATTTGATTCTATATTAAAAACTCTATAACACCTTTCTTTAAAAAACAAATATTCTAGGAGCAAAATGCAAATTCAGATGTATTTAGACATCATGGTAATGTTATTAAGTTTCTACAGTGGAACGTCATTTGTGTGATAAGCATTTTAGGCATATATTATATACAGGTAATGAATATGCACAGTATACTAAACTGTATACAAAAATAGACAACTGTAATATAAGACGCATTACATTTGAAAAGCTCGTTAGTGACTGAAGTGATTATGAGTCATTTTTACTTTAGAATATGATATCTAATTTTATTGTTGGGTATGTAAGAGTCAAGATATTATGGTCCAAGCTCCCAAAATGGCCAAATGTGAAGCTGTTTATCGTTTTAGCAAGAATTGAGCAAATTATCTCCCGAAAGCTCATGCGCCATCATTTTCTAATTTACTTTTGCTGCAATGAACAGTTTGAGGTAAAGCTAAAAAAAAAAATCATTTATATAGTATCGTATGCAAAGGGGAAAATGTGATAACAGATGTTTGATGTTACATTCAACACGTCTAAAATGCTATTTTTCAAAAGACTTATCAACTGTTAAAAGGGAATCGATATTGAATGGAACAACATTGACTTCTCTCTTGACTTCCAAAACATTTAAAGAAACACTTAAAGGGTAAAATCTATCATCACCATATTACATAATTTTTATCTTAATTTATTAAATTTTACAAAACAATGATTTGTTTTTAGAACTTTTACAGTCAATATTTTTTTGGCCAGGAGTGTACAACCTATAATATTCACAAGTCCAAAAAAATTGCATGTACTTTGTCCAGGTGTTAAGTATAAATGCGATACTATTTATAACCAGCAGATGTCAGTAAAACACAACCTTTCATTAAGCATTGTTCAGGTTTCCTTGTTCGAAGGCTTTTCAAATACACAATGCGATGCAAATTGACACCACATTCGACCTATACTTTGACTATGTTTACATTTATATTAATTACATTATTTTTATTATTCTATGCCAATTGTAGTACATGAACTATAGCAAACCTAGCCGTGGGCTGAGGCATGGACAACATTTTTTGTGTTAATATTCAATTTGTCTAATTGTACCAACGTAATTTCGAAATAAAACCTAAGAATAAACTTTTGGTTTAACGTAAAAGTTTCATTTTTACTCACTGTAACCTGTGTTTTCGTTTTTTTTTCTTTTAAAGCGCAGGTTTCTGTAAAACCTACCGTTTTGTTTAGGCGTTTGCCACCGTTATCGCTTGTGCTCTGGCGTTACTATAGTAACGCCGACGCGCAGAGGAGCAACTTCCGGTTCAAGTGTAATGGTGTAATGGTGCATGACAAGCATCACTATTACAAATGTTGCGAATTCTTTCTGACAAAACGTCGCCGCGTACCTTAAATCGTGCGGGGGAGATGTGCGATTACTTTTCTAAGGATTTGCCCCCGCCGTTTTCGATCACATGACCACAAATTTCTCATAGAAAATTAATGGGGGAAGAAAACACGCGTGTCATATCTCGTCCCTCGAGCGTCCGACATGCACATATGGCATATCCACTCGTAGGGGGTACAGAGTGGGTCGAGTGAGGAAACAGCTAGAAACATAATGGAATCTGGATGCTTAATGATGCTGGATCACTAAGATGCTTCTAGATGCTCTTAACATGTGATCTTCCATTGCCAAAAGCATTCTAATGGTCCTTAATGATGGCTCCTAGAAAACACCAGTAGAGAGCAACAGGGGTTATTCAAGTCCCCGTTAAAGCCAATCCCAATATACCCAGGAGGGTTTTTTAATTTAGCAATATAAAGTGTATGTACACTAGAGATGATTAGGAATGATAAACCCATGACTATGTTTCAGGCATTTAAAGGGGCTCTACTTTAGTAGGCAACTTGAGAAGTATAATGGGGTAAGTGGTGTCTGGGTAGTGGTCTGGGGAAAAGGGGACGGGGGTTTCCCTAAATGTTTAAGGAACAGCCCTGTCCTTGGTTAAGTGCCAGATGAAATTTGAAGCACTACCAAAAGCCACTAGGTCAAATGTCTAATGGAAACAGTTGGGCAAGGTCTTGAAGGTAATCGCAAACAGCTGAAGGAAGTATTCTGTTCCTTCTTGGTTTTCCTTTTACTTTGTATACTTCCATACTGTGATTACCGATTAGTTACCCTCGATTTCTGTCATGAATGTGCTTTTTTCCCCTAGAAGGACCAACACAGATATCTAACATGAGCTGAAACACTTAAAAACTACTAGAAAACCTGCACGCTGGTTCTGTGTGTTCTGTGGATCATCAATCCAATTGTTTTATTGTTTTAACACTGAGACTTGAGGTGTTCAATGGTAGGACTTTGGAAGTCATTTTCTCATGTAATACTGTAGGTTTTAATACATCATTTATAATTTAGATTTGCTTTAAAAATGTATGACTAGATCAGGCAACAGTTCTCATAGTAACCATGGCCGCTTCTGTGGCTATTTCGGAGTTTTCTTTGACCCGTCACTGATGAAATGTTCCTGCTCTTTCTGCTTCAGTGCTCTCTACATTTCACACCTGCTCTCCCACAGCAGGCAGCAAACACTCACACATACAGCATTATAGCACCACACCCACACTTTAGCATACCTCTGTATTGGAAAGGACTGGGGGGGGAAAAAAACATTTTGGATTCTAGAAGTCCAGAACACAATCATGAACACAATGATAGTTGAACAATACTAGGATGTGACATGAAGGAACAATTGACAATGTCTATGTAGTCTTGGAGAAAAAAAGAGAGAGAATGCAGGCCCTGTCTTCAGTGTACTACATTCACACACTTCACATTCTCTATGTCGCTCATACACACCCTTATCTCAGAACACCAACAATGCGGTACACGGGAATCAGGCGCACACGGGAATCATGACCTAGTTTTCCGTTTACGTTGTTCGGAGCTTTATAGGAACAGCTTTCCATTCTGCTTAGACAGAAAGTGAGGCAAAAATGCAGAGGCAAAAATGCAAGCCGTGCAATTACATTAATAATACAAAATGACAAGGCAACCACTATTTCTTTATTAAAAACAGCTTATTTTATTTAAAAGAAACAAAAAGTACAGAAAGTCAGTAAAAGTAGTCAGTCATCATAATCAAGCACAACTACAGTGTAGTTCTCTCATATTACACTCTACTGCAGAGTAGATCTGGTGATAATGCCAGCGTGTGCCATAGGTTTAATAACTCAACTCAGGGAGACGCCAGCGTTTTACACCCTAATCTTCTTTCAATGCATCTGTAGCCTGTGTGCAATTGCCATATGACATACGATAACATTC
>NC_139595.1:5620382-5812882 GCF_946808225.1 Silurus aristotelis | reverse complement strand
AATGTCTGTGCAGGATTAGCTGGTGATTTAGCGGATATGAGATGATTAACATGCAATAGCAGCTGAGGTCTAGGACTTCATGGGTGACTCAGTGGAGAAACAAAGGGGGCCAGAAAGATTCCCACGAGCACATTAAGCAACCGAGTGGGATTACAAGTATGTCACTGTGGGATATAAAAGATTATTTGATATTACAGCATATAGAAAGGGGTATGTATAATAGCATATGAATGACCTTTGTTGATGGTTAGTCAGAAGGCATGTCAGGAAAAGAAAAAAAACCCTGTGCAGTACCTGAGAGAGAGAGAGTAGTCGTTTCTGCTTGTCTGACTGTTCCTCACCAGGTAACTGCATTCTTTACACAGTGTCAGCAGACTCTCAGCTTCAGATCGCGTCAGTGCGCCGTGGTACCACCTACAACACGCAGACGTGCACTTTGTTCCAAAAGAATATGCCACTGTATAATTATGCAGCAAAAGCAATGTGCATTGAATGCAAAAAGTGATTGTTGTTTTAGTTAATTTAATATACCATTAATGTTTCATTATAGATGAATCGAATGTAACAGCATTAACAGTGGTAATAGTGCTAATCTTTTGTCCGTACAGTTTTTCCTTTTTTTAATATTAGAATATTAGATCATTGGTAGCACATCTGCTATTTCTATGGTGAAGCATGTTATAGTTTATCAAATAAAAAATAAATTGACTTTGAATAAAGAATCAACATCGATCCAAGCGCTTCTTTCATATTAAACGTACCGATGTTGTTCACCGTAAAAAAAAAAAAAAGGATACGTTTTATTATTATAATTATGTCCAGAAAATCTCTAGTCTACTACTGTTGTAAGAATAAATAAATTATTAAACATTGGTAAAAAACAAAACAAAAACAATAATCAATCCTACTACATACACTTGTTGCTCCAAAGGAAATTCAGGGTCTACCCTCTCCCCCAAGATGGCGTGGAGGTCACTGGGTTTGCGTAAACTGGTGGCCTTGCTGGAAGGAGGACTGGTTCTTCTCCTGTGCTGGTCCGTGTGGGGCAGTGTGGAGCAATCCCAATCACCACCATCAAATTGTACTAAAACCACACAAGAAAACCACCACGTTCAGCCAAGTCTTCAATGGAAAACAATGGCACAGTTTACGTAGAAATAATTTCTATAGTAACATGACAAAATAAAAAAATAGGAAGAATGAAAACAACAATGTATTTTAATACCTCGGCAATCAAACCTAATGAAGCCTATTATTATTTGAGGGACGATCCTGTCATCTTTCTCTCTCTCATTATGGCTGTTCTTCCTCAAGGCTAACGGATATTCTGACTGACAGACCATCAGTTACGTTCAATCTGCTTAATACTATTAAAGCCACTTGTGCCCTTCTGAAACTCATCTCGCTTTCACTTTCACTTACTCACACTTTACATTTTCTCTTCGTCTGGTTTTATATTAGTGACAAATTCATATGAGAAAAGTGTAGACCATGGATTACATCAATGTAGGGATTTTGAATGTAGCTGAAGCACACAGACTAGTCCACCAATTGTACAGAGTTTTATAACTCCTGCTGGCAAATGAGCTTAACTGTTGTGATTACACATTATTCCAAGAAATTGTACAGGAAACAGTCTAACTTGCAGTCCGAGAATAGAGCATCCATACTGCAAAATTCTTTGGACAAGCCCCTTCCTGATCCTGATGTGACTTATGGCCCTGGAGGACTTTCAGATTTAACACCTCTGATCAGACAGGCACATTCTGCTCACTCCCTGAGCTGAGATCACATCTGTATAACAGCTCTTAAACACTCAAATAAGTACAGAAACAATACAAGTAAGCCAATAAGATGCTTAACACTTGCAAAGAGATCAAATTGTGAAATGACTTAAATGCTATGCTAGGGCAAAACTTAGGGCTTAGCTCAATTTTGAAACTCAAAGAAAGAATGTATGAAAAACGATGAGTAACAAATCATCTGGGGATTTGATTCGCAGTTCTGGTGTTTGGCAGGGCTCACCAGCTAATGCCTTGGAGATGTTTTCCTTCTTCCACTCCCAGGGCTGGTCATACTCATCTGCAGGCCTCTCATCGTCCTGGGGCAATCGGCTCTCCCTCTCATCATCTGCGAAAATGGTCCTGTAGTGTCCGCGTTCTTCATATGGACTGTCGTAGAGCTGTTGGCTTCCCCGAGAGCTGTGCTGCAGCTCTACAAGGAAACATATGCTGTTAGTTGGCTTTCAAAATGCCAAATGGGTTTTCTCTTATTCACAGGATTAAGAAAATTACATAACGGGCCAGAAAGTGACTTATTATTTGATGCTTTATCACAGTTGATTTGAAGCTACTACTAAAAGCATTTGACAGATATTTTATTAAAAGATTAAGTAATAAACGGTTTAATAATAAAGTCTACAAGAATTACAATAATACAAAAAATTTAAACCTGTAAAGCAAAGTAAAATCGCCAGCAGTCTGGTAACTCCTGTCCTCCCACAGCCCTGCCTAAACGCCGGTAATGCGTTTTTGTGCTTTTTAATGACTCCATATATAACCGTGTTCTCTGTATGGTTTATTAACCATATTGCCTGGGGAATAGTGAAAGCAGTTCACCTGTGATGACTCTCTGGGCTTCAAACGGTTCCATGTAGCTGCTGCTATTTTCCACAGAACCGGACTCCCAGCCGAGATGGGCTCGTGGGTCTGGACGAGCATCAAATGGGTCTGAATAATCGGTGTCCCCCACTGCTGGAGCGGATGGAACAACCTGGGGGTGGAGGGCGATAAAGAGACACAGAGGGAGAGATTAAGCACTGTCTACAGACAAAAGATTGATGGGAGAACAGAAGACTATGGGGGTGGGGGTTAAGCGCTGCCTGGGGGTGGCTGAGCAACACAAAAGGTAAAAAAATACAAATAAAAAAAAGAAATGTTGAGCTCATTCTTGGTACTTACATTGCTGATTACTGGCGTTGAAACACTATAATGACCTGGAGAACGATGAATGCAATGAAAGTGCTGCTTACTAACAAAACAAAAAATGCGAGAGAGATTCATCAGTGCCAGCGCTTGTTGCTGATCTGGTGCTCCAGTGTTGACTAGGGTTTTATAAGCTCTTTGCGTGCCTAAGCCTCGTTTTGACCGTCATGTTCAGCAGCAATTTGGTCTAATTTGGGCAATGATGCGTGCAGCTCATGAGAGTTCGGTGACGAATTTTACCCTCTTTTTTAAGTGTGTGCTTGTTTTAGCCAAAGACTGCTTTTGCTACTCTTCCAAGTTTTGCTTCTGCTTCAATTTAATCTTGGCTTATTTCGGATAACGGAGTAAGATCCTTAGCAGGGTGGTCAGTGCATTGATAACTTCCCAACAGCCAGTAAAGATGTCGTATTTGCTTCAAAACCGAACTGGGTGACGAATATTTACCTTCTACATCTAATAAAACCCTACCAGATGGACATTTTTAATGGTTTGAGAAGATTGCAGAATATAAAATATTGCAATAAAACCCAGAAGAGATCACAGTGGTGGTCATGTTGCAAAGCATTATGTTGTGGAGATGCTTTTTAGGAGCATAAATTGAGGAACGTGTCAGAAGTATGGCCAAGATTTAGACATAACCAATTAATGAGCAGTCCTAGAAGAAAACCTGTTATAGTCCATAAGACTAGTCCAGAGGTTTCATTTCCAGCAGGATCAGCAACTCTAAGCAGAGCTGGGTTCAGGACCTCCTTCACCCCTCAAGTAGAAATTCCATGGCTGAGGGTTCTGGGTATGCATTCTTTAGTTTGCTTTAGGTGGCATAACATTAGCACTGACTTATCAAAAGTGCATCAACACTACATTAAAGTCTACTTTTCTAACCAGGTCTAATGATTGTGAATTACAGGGCCTTTGGGCTGATGAGGGGAAAACTGCACAGTCTAATCTAATGCATGCATGAGCTCAATAGCCTTCGTCTTCAAATAAAAAAATTTAAAAACCTAACGTGGATAGTGTTTCCTCCCTGATCCAACAGAGATTTTATATTTACAGGTGTCACTTTCAAACTGGATGTTCATAAATCAAAACTGCAGTTGGTTCAGCTACACGTGGGACAATACAGTTTGGTCAATTTTACAGGATGGGCTTGATGGTGTAAGCGTTGAATAAATGTAACGCTGAACTCGGCTACCGCGCCCCCACCCCCACCACCTTAGACAGAAGACCATGGTGGTGGTAGATCGAGTCACAGTGCTGTGTCTCATTGGTAGATACAAGAAAACTTGTCAGGATTAAAAGAAATTTTGATGGAGCCAAATAAGAAGTA
This sequence comes from Silurus aristotelis, assembly GCF_946808225.1. Classification (NCBI taxonomy): domain Eukaryota; kingdom Metazoa; phylum Chordata; class Actinopteri; order Siluriformes; family Siluridae; genus Silurus; species Silurus aristotelis. Next base: position 5,808,571 of record NC_139595.1, on the reverse strand, counting down.
ATCCTAAAAGAAAGCCTGTTCCCAGTGTAGCCACATTTCAACCACAGGAACTTTTTCAGGAACACTGGGAAGTAATTCAATTTAAATTACTCATTCAGTGAATGTCTCTATCTGAAGATCAAGGATTACAAGGGCAGAGCTTTGCCATACTGGTCGCCACAAGTTTTACAGAGTGATTAGGAGGAAAAACCCCTAAGGAAATTAATGCTATACCAGAGATGACACAGCAGGAGATTCTTGTAAACCTTTTCGATGCCTAAAAGAGTGAGCTTTCTTTTTGTGCTTTTGGAGCAGGGGGAGAACAAAAAAGTGGAGATGAATGGGGACAGTCCCAGCTGTCGTGTTGAAGTGAAAAGCAGGAACTCGTTCGAGTATCATGCAGTTTTTGTTTAGTTAAAAAAACCTTTAATTGTTTTAAATGTCCGGGACGTTTGCGGCCCTTTAGACCATAAAAACACTTTCCCTCTACGTTCCGCTGCATGAACACACACCAAATGGCTGTTAACTAAATGAACATTTTGACTTCAGGAAGTATACAGGGTTATTCAAAAAGAATGAACCGATTTCATTACGCAATATTTTATTAAGGAAAAGTAATACAAAACTCCAGCCAAGTCACAAATATTGTACTCACAATCAACTTTTATGTAAATGACTGATTGACATGACTGAAGCAATGAGTCATGACATCGGTTCATTCTTTTTAAATAACCCTGTATTTTGGAGCAGTGAATATAGATTTGTATATTGTTTTATGTTGAGGTTTACAGGAAATGAATTGCGTCTCAACCAAAAATTGCATTTCATAGCGTCCGAGGTCAAGCAGCCCTGTGAGGAAAATAATAAACTTCTTAAACTTACAGCCAGTAGACCAGACACATCACAGGCTGAGCTTTCGAGATCAATCCGCCTGTACCGCTGCAGGCTTTTACATAGCATCTGTTACTAAGCACCTGTTTAAGTGCATCACAAATGTAATTTATAAGCCACATTTAGACCGTGCTTCAACCTTAAAAGCACTAGTGCACTACTATTAGGCTGAGGTATACTTTGCCCAGGCTATATTTCATTGAAGAAACTTTCAAAGCACTTTCACACTGCTTAATAGGTAGCACAAAGGAAAGATTATTATTAAATCAATGTGTCAAATACAAAAATGAGCACATACAGGAACATGCGGCTCCTCGAGTGAGACGATGCCTAGTGGGACCTTGCAGCGATTGAATTCCTGAGATTCCACTTTGATCAGTCGGTGCTGAGGGGAGACCATCTTGACCTCCATGCCATTGGACAGAACAGTTCCGAATGCAGGAAACGAGTCAGAGCCATTATTTGCTCGGTTTGAGGGTTCATACGGGTCTTCAAAGTCCAGCTCCTTCTGGGCACGATACGCACGAAGTATCTCACTCTCGGTGTAATCGGGCTTGGGCGGCTGCGGAGGTCCTTTCCTGCTGCCAAAATTCAAATAATCTTTCAACCACTTTGCCATGGGTCTGTGCAAAGAAAGAAAGAAAGAAAGAAAGAAAGAGAGAGAGAGAGAGAGAGAGAGAGAGAGAGAGGAGAGAGAGAGAGAGAGAGAGAGAGAGAGAGATTTTACCAGAGTTGTCTTTGTTCTAGGTTGATCACTGTGCATTTGCACATACTTTCTAGTAAATGTCATTGTGCATACTTGTGTTGAAACTGCTGGTATATTTCCAGATAGTCCTGTAAAGTCTTGTTTGACAGAACGAAGTAATAAAACACGACGAGGCGTGTGCTTATATGACAATAAATTAAAAATTGAGCTATGTAAACCTGCAATTAAACTGAAAATCATTTATTCCCAATACCATCATGCCTTTAAGTGTTTCATTTTTCTAATACCACAGCAAATTCTCAGTCTGTTATTTCTTCCTATTAAATAAAAAAAAACATCACTTTTGTTTCAATTATTTCTACTCAATAAACAAACAAAAATACAGCATGTTATGTTATATCTTTACCTAAAAAAAAATATATAGATATATAAATAAATACATTTAAAAAACGCAGACACCGAGAACTCAAAAATTGTACAATAAATGTCTCCTGACAGAAAACTTCATATAGACAGATTTATTTAATTTTTTTGTTTAAAATGTGTCGTGTTCACCAGTCAAAATACCTGTGCAATTGTATTTCTATGCAGATACTAAAATAATATACAAAAACATTAATATTAAAACCTTTCAGCCTGAAAATATTGTCAGAGCTGCTGTTATATAAAGCACCCTAGATGGTTTCATGCATAAAGAACCACAATATTGTGCACATATTATTACTATTAAAGGTCGACCAATATGGCCTTTTTTTTTGGCTGATGCCAATGCCGACTTAGATATCAGCTCAGCTGATGGCTGATGTATGATGCAGATTTTTCTGGCCGATTCCCTCCCCTTCATCTCATCAAATCTAAAAGGTAAGTAATAAGAAGTAATATACAAGCCTATAAGCATGTCGAATATATCGATATATAGATTAAGATAGTACTGTTACAGACTGATCATTGTTCATTGGCTGTAGACTGCCCACCCAATCAGAAATCAGTAATCATACTGGTATTTTCTGTGTTATTTTAGCTTAAATAATAAAATCAAGCTTTGACTGGGTGGGCAAAATGCTAATTTTTGGTTACCAGATAGTTCTCTTCAAAAAGTTAGCCGGTAGAGGGTGACCTCACAGGGTTATGCAGGTGGAATGGAAACTGGCGTAGGCAGAAATGGCCACCTCTTAAAATCTGTGAGCCAATGAAATGCAAATAAAATAAAATTGTAAAAAGTTCCCATTTATTCTGTGGGGACCAGTACCAAACGAGCCACAGCCCAGTATCAGTCTGTCAGCCCAGTGGTTGCGGACTCTTAATCTAAGGAATAAACCATGAGCTGTTCCAGAAAAAGAAACCTCTGCCACACCTTGGTGTGAAAATGATTATATTCCAATAAATCAATAACAAGTTTTTTATTCCTTAAATAAATGCAGCTTTCGCAGTAGTTTCACTCTCCCCTCAAAGCTAATGGAAATTGGTTACAAAATTTTACCTATTTAATTTTTAGCCGATTACTGTCCCATTTCATGTGGAAGAACAGCTGCTGAGGCTCCAGCTGCTGCTATAGAAAAATCAATAGGCATCTTTTGACCAATCAGAATGCAGCATTCAACAGCGTTGGGGACAATTGAATTTACATTAAAGCCATGCAAATTTTATGCTTAGGTCAAATGAGACATTGCTTTGAATTGAACATCAAGAACCATCTTTAACTTCATCCTAAAAACCAAAAGAATAAATAATAACAATAAAAAGTCTGATTTTCTGATTTTTGTGAGAAAACATACACATTACAAAGATTCCTCACTATTCACCTGGCTGATCTTTGGGCTAAAAAAAAGATCCTTGTAGATCAGAATTTCCTACCTTTAATGTGTCCGATTCATCGATGCCTCAGAACATCAAACACCAGTCCCTTTGTATTCTTCTAGAAAATAAAATCAGGAAGAAGGAAAAACTTATTGCATCCTGTATTGATATATGCATGAAGGACTACGCCTCCAGAGCTCAGCCCAACCCTGTGCATTCTTTCATTATCACTATGCATGCTGTATTTGCCCTTTGGCGTTTACGGTGTATTCCTTTGCTTTCTAAACTTGCAGCAAATTTCCAACACACACACACACACAAGCAAAGAAATCATCCAAAAACCCAGCTGGAGAAAGTTTCTCCTACTCTTCCTTATTAACCGCTAGTCTGCTAGGCTAACCAAAACAACTTACATGCACTTTGACCTGCAATAATCATTCCCATAATGACCCAACCTTTCTCGTTCCGGTTTATAAACCATTTATAGACATTTAAATGCCAAAATTGCACTCTATACTATAATCTCTCTCTCCATAACTATGTGTGTGTCCAGCCAGCCTGTTAGCGAGAACATTAATCTCACAAGACCCTCCATACTAGCCAGCAACAAGCTAGCACTGTGCACTGCGACTACTCGAAGGAAGAAAAACAAACCAAGAAAAGCGTTCCTGCTTAAAATAAGAATAAAAATAATACATATACTTTGCAAATGCATTTTTATTTCGTAAACAGTTACCGGTTTTAAGCTGGTTTTCCAAAATAACTAGCATGTGAATAGGCTATTGTGGAAGGTTCGACCCCCTCCTCCCTCCCAGCCTACAATTAGACTACCGTTAGATTTGGGATAAATGTATTTATACTTACCAATTCCTTAGTGCTGAATAATTATGAGAAAAAGACCTATACATGAAATATATTTATCCATCTAACCGGAGTGGATGTGAAAGTCTGAATCAGGTTTAATGAGTAACGCGTTATGGCAGCAGGCAGCTGCTCCAATCCAATAGGCAGAGACTTGGAGAAAAAGCCCACAGGCTTCCTTTTGTCCTGCACTCTATCTGATCAAATATTCATCATGTATTCCCTATTTTTAAGACTTTTTGATTTTTAATGACAAAGAAAGAAAGTATGCAGTAGTGAGGACATTTATAATTCCCTAGAGATACAACACACTTCCAATAGCTGCATAATTCATTCATTCTATCATAGGTATTTACATTTTATTGTAAAATTCACACACACAGACACACACAGACACACACACACAAACACATTTAAGGGACAATACAATAGAAATTAAACTTTTAAAATGTTATTAATGCACAATATTTTTAATATATATAAATACACACTTCAATTGTTGCTATGTATTTGTGGGAAAATGATGAAAATTGAAAATGCTTTCAAAAATAAATTAGAAAGTAAATGAAACAGATAGACTTGATGATCATCTAAACATCATCGAGTCTGTCTGGATTTACATTAAGATACAGAAAGATGTGAAGCAGCCTACATCCATTCTCCAAGATACATAAGATTTGGAACAACCAACCTGCCGAGTTCCTTCAAAAACCGTACCTAGAAATGTGAGTGTAGCTACAACAATTGATGCAATTGAAGTTAGTTAGTTAGTTGGTTGACCAGGCATTGTATAGTCTCAGTCAAAAATAGTACCAAATTTGACATTTTATAATCACTGGGTTACTCTTAACAAAAGACCATATTGTTTACCTTTAATATAAATTTTGCAATCATTTCATTAATTTACATAGACTTTTTCTTGCTCTTTGTCATGATGGCTCCAAAGCCTATCCCAGAAACATTGGGTTTGAGCCGAGAATGCATCCTGGATGCACAGTATTTACACCTCCAAGCAAATTAGCATAACCAATCCACCCCCCCAAGGCATTTTTTTTTAGCAAGATAGGATTAAACCCGAGAACCCAGAAGAAACCCAGACACACACAAAAGAGAACACATTAAACAAAGGCAAATAAATGGTAATGGACATTAAGATTTATTCAAAACCATAAGCCTGTTGTGCAACAAAGCAGCACACCTCAAATAAAACGTGTTATGCAACAAAGCGGATATACGGATCTGATATTAAAATTTGAGACGTGAGATATTCCATGAAGATGGCACGGTGTCAGGAGAGAACAATGTCAGGTGAGAGTGGTGACATTTTCTATTCAGAGGGGGATTCCAAGAGTGTTTCCTCATTAATTATTAAGATGAACATTTATTCACAGGGCAATGCTTTCATCCAAGTGACTTACAGTACAAGCATACAGCTGAGCATGTCAGGGTTAAAGATCTTGCTCAAAGCCCCATGGCATCTCTGAGATTTGAGCTCAGAACATTCCAATCAATGCACCAAAGTCACCTACTGAAAACATAAAACCCTTTAATATTTGCTGCTCAAAAGATGGACTACTCCTCGACTACACACGTGAGAGAGGCTATGAATACTTTAATATCGAATAATAAAAAAGCAGGAAAAATAAAAACAAATCATAGCAATATGGGTTTAATTACTATGATGGAACTAGCCAGAGATGCTCTTGTCGCTGTCTAAGTGCGCCCTCTGCAGGCTGAGTGAGGAATTATTCTGAACTGTAGGTTTAAGGCTGTTGTTTGATTGGGTCTGAATGGTGCAAAAAAAGAAGGGAAAAAACAGACAATAGCATAAAATAAGAGTAATTTACAATAGCTTCACAACACTCTATGTAGGAAGTAGGGATGGGATGTAAGGATTTGAAAGGCTGGGGATAGGTTTTTTGCTATTGTGGTTAAAATAAAGATCCAGCCTTATCATCATCCTTATCATCATCATCATCATCATCATCAACATAAAACAGTCATGAAAATGCTGATGGGTCATTTTAATTGAATGAGGGCCTCATGCTGTCTCCTGAAATAATTGTTTGTATTATACAATTTTAACAATTTGCCAATTTCCAACATTTATTTGCAGTTCTCTCTCATCCTCTTCCTGCTCCTGTTTCTTCTGTCTCTTCTCCAGCTACTGCTACAAAATCCACCGGAGCCTGCCTGATTCAGCTCCTTTAGCTCCTGCAGGTTATCCAGAACGTTCATATCCATCTTCAAGTCCTGTGTTCGGTTCTCTAAAACCTGGGGGACAAAGACCATTAAGGCATAATATGGGTGCATTAAGGCATAACACTGGAGCATTAAGGCATAATAGGGGATGAACACTGGAGCATTAAAGGCATAAAAATCTGTGTGTAATCAATGTGTATTTATTTGAGACACGTTTTTTGACTGAAGCGTTACTGCACATTACCTTCATAGGATTATTTAACTCCCTCTCTCTTCTGCTGGATCTTCTTCTTCTCTTCTTTGATCAGCTTCTCAGCTTGAAGGCTTCTTGTTGGATCATGTTCCATTCTGTAATCTGTGTTTTTTTGGTCGGTCTGTTTGACGACAGGAGAGAACACAAAGAATACAGATGAAAAATGAAAAAAAAAAAAAAAATGCTTAGCTGGCCATCTTGTTGCCAAACTACACTAAACTTCAATTAAACAAGCCAGCTCCCCTTAGTGACGTCATCGCGAGACACACCCTTTAAAGTTGATCTCTCCAAGGATGATGCTGTTTTCGATTATTTGCTTGTTTGTTTTTAAATTATTCAACTTGAAAACATACACAACAATGTCGCTTTCTTACACAAGCCTTCTCAAACACCAGAAACGACACAGTCCATTGAACTAGTTGAATCAGAACTGGACATTGAAATCCGGCCACAAGTGAAAAACTATTCCACACAGCTCCAAGAGAAAATCCTTCGCTCAGTATGTTTTGAAAGATTCTCTTATTTTGATTCTCTTGAACGGGAATTAGCTCTCTTGATATTGCTAAGTCTTACAAATCCTCCAACTGTGTCAACAAGTGAAAAGGGTGGCATAGAGATAATTCACAAGCTTCCGACTTGCACTTAATATATAGATCAGAACTGCCACAGTGGGAGGCCAAGTTACTCTTAAATGTGATTTCTGCCAGACATCTTCAGCATTTAATACTAAAGAGAAAGACAGGGAGGCCCTTATACAGTTCATCCTATACCTTTTTTTCTTTGCGAGCTTTAAACTTCTTTCTATTGTTTATTAATTCTCCACGTCTTACACCCGAAGGAAACGTGTCATTCAAGATTAAGTCTAAGTATTTAGTACAGTTTTCAAAGTTGAAGACCAGGTGTTGTGCCTATTTCAAACCCCTGGTCTGAAATCAACCCCCCTTCGCGTGCACGCGGACAGTACCGTCGTATTTCCTGTAGATGGCACTAAAAACACGGAAGGTTGGGTCAAATGTTTTCCTGGTCCTAACGCCAAAAGATGAATTTGAAGAAAACGTATACAGCTTCATGTAAATGGCAGAATAAACTCAGGAATGTAATAATTTGCTTTTAAAACCACCTGCGTGAATTCTAACCGCGTATTTATTGTGTGTTAATACCTAGACTCAATAAAATTCCTCGGATACACAAGTAAAAAAAATGTTTAAATAGTTAATTTCATTGTATTAACATGGACATAACATTAACCCCCCACCACCACCACCACCACCACCTTGCTGTGATACACCTACACAAGTAATAATGTATGTGTAAAATATTACATTTAATCTAACAACATGGACAGCTGTATTATTTAGGGGGGTATTATTTAGGCAAGCTGAATGAAAACCCCCTGCAAGAATTCTACCCCCCCCCCCCCTATTTCTTTTTCCTCCATATGAAGAGTTACCAAACTTGCTGTAATACACCTACACAAGTAATAATGTATGTGGATAATACTACATTTAATGTAGTAATGCAGCTGTATTATTTAGGGGGGTATTATTTAGGCACGTCGAAAGTAAACCAGGACCAGGAAAACATTGACCCAACCTCCCGTGTTTTTAGTGCCATCTACAGGAAATACGACGGCACTGTCCGCGTGCACGCGAAAAGAAATGCTGCTTCTTCGTCTTCTTGTGGTGTTTTATGGCGGTTTGGCAGACCAAGGAAAAGGTGCATTACCGCCACCTACTGATCTGGAGAGTGGAGCAAACACAGAAAGGAAAGAAGAGGGGAAAAAAGAGGAAATTAACGCCTAAATTCTATCTATCGTTCCTGTATTTTTTAGGTATTTAAATAACACTTCTTGAGCTCTCGATTGCTCGTACTCGTTTCACAGCAGTATGTTTATCATCATCTTCTTCGTCCTCGTCTTTTTCTTCTTCTTCTGTTTTATGGCGCTTTGGCAAACCAACAGAAAGGTGCATTACCACCACCTACTGATCTGGAGTGTGGAGTGAACATAGATTTGGAAGAATTTGCCATCATTTGCAGAAAGAGTTTAGCTGGTTGGATAGCTGTAGCTCCTACACTACAGTGAAGACAGTACAGTGAAAAAAACATTCAAAAGTGGTGTCTCTGGTGTGGTACAATGGATATAAGACAGGGTGACAAGGCTTCCATGTTGAGTAGAAGAAGCTCACGGTCATTAGAATCATCAGCTAGCTCGCTAACAAGAGCCCATGCTAAAGCAGAGGCACTACATTTGCAGAACAAGAGGCTGAAGCTAAGATTGAGCAGGCTACCAGAGAGGCTGAATACCAGAAAGAAAAAAGCTAAAAGAGTAGCTGAATATCAACTAGAAAAAATCGAAAAGACAAAAAAAAGGATGTTGAGATGAATACACTGGCTATGTGCCGGGAGGCAGCAGTTGCAGAGGCCGAAGCAGCTGTGTGGGAAGCAGCAATGGAAAATTATGCTGTTTTGGATGATGCAGATTCGTCGGAGGAGGACAAAATGAAGCGAACAAATCAATATGTCCAGTCTCATGTCATTCAATGTATACATGAAAACAATCCATCTTCAAACTCTCCAGCACAAGTAGCAATTCAAACTAGTACATCACCATGCCAGTTTCATATCAGTGATATTCAATGAGAAAGTCACCTTTTATATTAAAACAGCAGCCTGCTGCTTATGAACAATCACACGCTAACATTGCTAACCATCATACGATAGCCAATGAAGGACTCGGATGTATGCGTCAACTTTAATAAAAGAAGAAAACCGGGCTCCACATGGAGAAGGTGACCATCGAAGCACATCTTAAATGAGTCACACTATATTACAAGAACCTAAACAGTCTTCCTTTCTGCAGTATGTTCAGGCAGTTGAACAAAATGCACCAACAACTGAGCCACCTGGCTCAGTATCTAGCTCGAAGGGAACCTTATAAATTCAAGCCTTTATAAGTTTGAAGGTAAACCCGGAAATGATCGCACTTGGAAGTCGTCGTTCGACAATGCTACTCAAGGGCTAGGCCTCACAGCTACCAAATAGCTGGACTTGATGACCAAATGGCTTGGCAATGAATCGAATGACCACGTTAAACGTTTACAGTCAGTGCATGCGATAAATCCAGTCGTGGCACTCAAAAAGGCCTTTAAACGTCTCCAGGAGTGCTATGCAGCACCTGAAAAAATTGAGAAGGCCATGTTTAGCCAACTTGACTATTTCCCAAAGTTTTCAGGAAAAGATCACACAAGGCTACGAGAACTAGCAGATTTGCTGATGGAGCTACAGTGTGCTAAGGAGGATGGTTATCTCCTAGCTTTGTCTTACCTTGACATACCTCGTGCCATTGAACCTATAGTTCCTAAACTACCCTATGGACCTCATAAAAAATGGATCTTTGCCGGTCCAAGCTACAAGGATGAGAATGAAGGACGATTTCCACCATTTGAATTCTTTACTAGGGTCATAAGCTATGAAGCTAGGAAAAGAAAATACCCCAGCTTTGCCCTTTCAAGTGCTATTGGTCCTCCAGTAAGACCAGACAAACCCTCCTTCAATAGTAGAAAGAACGCCATTTCGGTTCACAAGACCAATGTTTTATCAACAGACTCGAACACAAAAGGTCTTGGTAGAAGCATAAATGACCCAAACAAAATTTGTCCAATACATGGCAAACCACACCCCCTAAAGGTATGTAAGAATTTTAGAGCCAAAACTCTGGAGGAGAGAAAAGCATTTCTCAAAGAACAAGAAATATTTTGCGAGACACACCCTTTAACTGCTCACCAGAATGTCGCAAATACAACAAAACCGGAAATAAGTTACCAATCGAATCACTAAACCGTTCACAAAATATAATTATAAATATATTTGCTGTGTTTCAGGGTAAACTAAATAATAGGTAAAAATAAAACAAACAAACCGACTCAGTTCCTGAATCTTCCGCTTGGCCTGGCCATTGGACTGTGGGTGGTAGCCAGACGTCAGGTTGACAGACACCACCAGTAGTCGAAAAGAAAGCCTCTAGATGCGAGATGTAAACTCCCGCGGTCGGAGGCCGAAGTTCCGAAAGACGTGCTGGAAGAGGGCCTCCGCTGTCTCGAGGGTGGTTGGTAGGCCCTTCAGGGAGATGAACCGACAGGCCTTCGAGAAGGGCTTAAACAACCACCAGGACGCAGGTGTTGCCCTCCGACCGCGGCAGGTCTGTTACGAAGTCGATACCCAGGTGGGACCAGGGGCGTTGAGGGACAGGCAGCGGCATCAACTTGCCCACGGGAAGGTGGCGTTGGACCTTCGATATGGCACAGGTGGGACATCCTTGAACGTAGCTTGTGATCTCTTGTGTCATCCCCGGCCACCAGTATCGCCGCAGGATGAGAATGGCATGTGGGGTATCTGGTGATGGAGTGACCCGGTGTCCCGCAGTACAGACACTTCCCAGCGGCCAGGTGGCTATTCCTCTCGCTCCGGGATAGCCTCTGTGAACCCAGCTGCATGTTCAGAATCAGGAATGGCCGTGGGTCCAGGCATGCTCTCTTTAACACCTGGGAAACGAACACTGAAGTATTTAGGACTATTGACACATTTTGCTGGAAACAATGAGACACACTGTGAGGGAGTTCCTACACATTACCTGAAAGTTTCTCGTTGCACCATTTTCAATTTTGTATTCAGTGTTTTTAGGGTCGGTCTGTTTGAGTACAGAAGAGAACACAAAGTATACCGATGAACATTCCATCATCTCTCATAATAACTGGCCAAAAGCATTCAGCGGTCTAATGATGTATAGATCAGAACTGGCACAGTGGGTGGCCAAGTTACCTTAAACGTGATCTCTGCCAGACATCGCGTGCATTTAAAAAAAAAAACGAAAGATGGGCAGCTCACTTTTCACCGTCTCTTTCCGGGCATTAAGCTTTTTCCCTTTATAGATGTGCTCGCCACAACTCTTATACCTGGAAAAAAAAAAACATCACTTAAGATGAATTTAAGAAACACTAGAATAACACTGTGTCAGTAAAGAATATTAATACACGTAAAGCAATTGCCATTTAATGTAGGTATTTTTGCATGCTCTTACTTATTTTCTATAATTGAATTGTTCATTTAACTTGACATACAGTGCTTCTGTTCAATTACGAATACTGTGAATGTGCAGGTTCCTTTTATAAGTACAGAATATACAGTAGAGCTCATTGCTCTAACGTCCAAAAATGTTAAACTGTAATATGTCTGGAAAATGAACTATTAAGATGTATCTACAGACATTCATCTGTGTATTATGAATTGAGTATATTTTTATACAACATTTCTTAATTATTGTAATTAATGATATCTGTATTTATACAGTAAATGCCTTTTAATTTACAGAGATTAGATATACAAACCTTTTTCAAATATGTGCTTTCTGGATTTATTTCATCGTTATTGTACATGAGGAAAACGATACTTTTACAGTAAATGAATGTAAAATGGACAGATCAGTTTTATAAAATAACAAATTTAAACCTTAAATTTATGGTGACTAACCTGACAGTTGGTTGTTTTTCTATGTTATGTGACAGAATTTATCTGTTTTTCTATAGTTTAAAAGTGATTTATCAACAGTAATATTCTGTAATTTAAATACTTTTGACCATAAAGACTATTCTGTATTTTTTACAGTTTTTTGCTAGTAATTTTGTAAAATGGTTATTTCTGTAATTTAACGGATTATCTCTGGAAGCCCTGCTGCCAGTCTTTTTACCTTTTTTTTTTTTTTTTTTTTTTTACAGATTTATTTATTTTTTTTTACAGTGTAGCAGCACTGAAGATCCAGATAACTAATTTAAAGGCTCCAGCAATCGGAGTTTTACCCTTTAAAGATGACTGATGGGCATTTTATCTATTTGTCGAGCATCCTTGCCGAGTTTAGGTATTACAGTAATCAGTCCTTTCTTAATGGTCTAAGTAAGTGAATTACTCTGAATACTTTGAAGAAAACATTGAAACAATAATTTGCTTAAATCTTTCTTAAAGATTATACAAAAAAAAGTATAAAATTAAAAAATGAGGACATGTGGGCCTGAAGATGTTCCTCAGGAGAATTAATCTATGGCTTTAGCAAGTTCCTCTATTTTAACGTCCACCTTACACAAATCTTTAACGTTTTCTTTAAAGATTCAAGTCAAAGTAGCCTTTTGACTCTTGAAATGCATGTAATTATACTTCCGTATACCATAATAACATCTGACAAAAAGATCTAAAAACACTGAAGCAGCAGACTTAGTAAAAATATATATTTGCTTTAATCTAAAAACATGTGGCCACAACTGCAATGGTCTAACTAGAGGTTTTCTTCACCATGACAGGACTAGTCGAAGTCGCTGCTTTCATATTCTTGTAGCAGGCTGAGCGCGGTGGCGGTTCCTTCTGCAGGTTTTGCATCTGAATGGTGCAGAGGGAAAAAAGAGAAAAACAGACAATGGCACAAAATTAGAGTCATTTACAAAAACTTTACAACAGTATGAGGTAAGAAGGCAGGAGCAGAGGTTTAAACTGTGAAACAGTGACTGGTAGGGGGTTGTGAAACAGACCCTGTATTTCTGCATTTGTGATTAAAATCTACATCCAGCCGTATCATCATTTTCAACAATATATAGTTATGATTATGCTGACTGATCATTTGAATTGATTGAGGGCCTCCTGCTTTCTTAATAATAATTTAATTATTAACACCACCAGCACCACGAGACTTAAACTGTACATATGTGTAACTAAAGTTTTACTTCTATTAAATCTTTCGATAAACATTTAGTGTATTTGACAATTTATCTGTTAAAGTGGAAGAAAGAGTTTATGAGCCCCTACCTATACCAGTCTGAGTTCCAGCAACAGGCTGTTGTGCTCTAGCTATTGCTGCAGGCTTCTTCCTCGATACTAGTGACTTTAGTTTTTCCCAGCTGTAAAACTCACATTTCTTACGCTTCAGTCCAAACACGTTGAGACCCTTTAAAGAGAAGGGGAAAAGGTAATCATTTACATTCACAGCATTTGACACACGCCCTTATCCAGAGCGACTTTCAATTATCTCATTCATACAACTGAGCAGTTGAGGGTTAATAGCCTTGCTCAAGGGTCCAGCAGCGATGGTGGGATTTGAACTCCCAAACTTCTGATCAGAAGTCAAACATCTTAACCACAGAGCTACCCCTTCTAGGCATGCTGTTCTAAGAACATAATCAACAATGGGGTGAATTAAGAAGTGTTAGTTTGTGTTAGAACTTTACAGCAGCTGTAAATAGTCGCTCTAACAACAGCCCTATTTCATTTAAGTTCATGTGGAACATCTACCCTACAAGTTCCTCTGACTCAGCTGGCATCATTTGGCTATTGAATAGTGTTTGGAACAAAAACTCTCTAAAACAAAAGGTAATTAATGCATCTAATAAATCAGGCTCCCACTGATTCTGCATTATCGTGACTTACATTTCCTTTACATATGTGATTAAATTGATAATCAAATCATGGTCATGACATAATATAATTATATGATGTATATAATAATTTGTATAACATTATTATAACATGCACGTGTTTGCATGGATCCCAATGGGACATGCCCACCTCCCCAAAAAAGTTGGGGGCCACAAATCCAATAGTTTTATAGACAATAAAAAAAGGTTTCTTGCTCACATTAGAATTATTACTCCAAAGGTATTTAAAATAGTGATAGTGGTTAAATCCACTTCATTCGGTGAATGTGCTCTGATGTGTAAATAATCAAGTTTCAGCTCGGCCTCTGTACCTTTGTATATGTTTCTGTGCCTTCAGTCAGGATGTCTGTGGATTTCTCATAAGCACGAGCCTTTTTAAGCCTTTTAAGCATCTTTTTCACTTTTTCTTGCTCCTGATCAGAGTCCGAGTTTAAATCCGAGTCCGAATCCTTCAGCCTTTTCACCCGCGCCATCTCCAGCATTTCTCTAAAGTAAAGAAAGAGGAAATTATTTATGGTTCGTATCTAACAAAAACTAAATAATGTGATATATCTATACTGTTTATGTGGATCTGATGTACATACTGAAGTTCTCTTTCATCCTCCTCCTGCTCCTGTTCCTTCCGTTTCTTCTCCACTTTACTGGACTGCTGCAGCATGGACTCAAAATCCACCCGAGCCTGTCGCTGATTCAGCTCCTTCAGCTCCTGCAGGTTCTCCAGGACTTCCATCTCCAACCTTGAGTCCCGTGTTCGGTTCTCTAACACCTGGGGGACGAACACGGACTCGAGCATTCAGCATATTAAAGCCATAAAAATCTACAATCAGAGCGAATGCATATTTATTCGAGACACGTCTTTGACTGAAGCATTCTGGATCAGTCATAAGAATCCAGGAACTAAACGATATTGTTAGCAGCAGCGCCATTCACATCCATTATAACAGGATCTGAACCACTTTACAAAACACTTCATTTAGGGGACAAATTGAGACATTTTGATAGAAACAAAGAGACACTGTGAGGTGCGTTACTACACATTACCTTCATAGGATTATTTAACTCCTCTTCCTCTCTCTCCTGCTGGATCTTCTTCTCCTCTTCTTCAATCAGCTTCTCAGCTTGAAAGTTTCTCGTTGCACCATGTTCCATAGTGTAATCAGTGTTTTCTGGGTCGGTCTGTTTGAGTACAGGAGAAAACACAAAGTATACAGATGAACATTCAATCATCTCTTATAATAAGTGGTCCAAAAGCATTCATCAGTCTAATGATATATAGATCAGAACTGGCACAGTGGGAGGCCAAGTTACCTTAAATGTGATCTCTGCCAGACATCTCATGCATTTAATATAAAAACGAAAGATGGGCAGGCCCAGATACAGCTCATTTTGCACCGTCTCTTTCCGAGCATTAAACTTCCTTCCTTTGTAGATGTACTCTCCACAAGTCTTACACCTGAAAAAAAAATCCCATCATTTAAGATGAATTTAAGAAACACTAGAATAACATTGTATCAGTAAAGAATATTAATACAGGTACATTTAAAGGATTATGCACATGCAGCAAGACTCTTACCTCATGTTAAAAGGAGCCATCA
Source organism: Silurus aristotelis (assembly GCF_946808225.1). Classification (NCBI taxonomy): domain Eukaryota; kingdom Metazoa; phylum Chordata; class Actinopteri; order Siluriformes; family Siluridae; genus Silurus; species Silurus aristotelis. Next base: position 5,792,815 of record NC_139595.1, on the reverse strand, counting down.
GTCTAACTACATACTGACGATCTTTAGGGCGTTTTAATTTAGGGATTTTTGATGGATCAAAATCCGGGGGGTAGTATTTCTATTAAAAAAAAGAAGATAAACATGAATAATGGTGATAATACAACAAATCAGAATTGAAAATAATTAGTTAATTACACTTTTTTCTATCTAAGACTAACCAGTTAACCCCTGTAACACCTGAATATTAATCACATTTGATCTTAAATGGCATCCAAGATTTATTTCAAGTCAGGTCAAATGACATTGTTGTCATTTCAACCATACAAGCTTGTACAGTACACAGTTAGATGAAACAACTTTCTTCCAAGATGAAGGTCATGCATGAAACAACACAGAACTGAAGAAGATTACAGGGAATTTAGACTAAACTTAGATTAAAACTATGTGCATAGTATGATTGCACATATTATATATATACAGTACAGACCAAAGGTTTGGACACACCTTCTCATTCAAAGAGTTTTCTTTATTTTCATGACTATGAAAATTGTAGAGTCAGACTGAAGGCATCAAGGGCTATTTGACCAAGAAGGAGAGTGATGGGGTGCTGCGCCAGATGACCTGGCCTCCACAGTCACCGGACCTGAACCCAATCGAGATGGTTTAGGGGTGAGCTGGACCGTAGAGTGAAGGCAAAAGGGCCAACAAGTGCCGAGCATCTCTCGGGGAACTCCTTCAAGACTGTTGGAAGACCATTTCAGGTGACTACCTCTTGAAGCTCATCAAGAGAATGCCAAGAGTGTGCAAAGCAGTAATCAAAGCAAAAGGTGGCTACTTTGAAGAACCTAGAATATGACATTTTTTAGTTGTTTCACACTTTTTTGTTATGTATATAATTCCATATATAATTCCACATGTGTTAATTCATAGTTTTGATGCCTTCAGTGTGAATCTACAATTTTCATAGTCATGAAAATAAAGGAAACTCTTTGAATGAGAAAGTGTTTCCAAACTTTTGGTCTGTACTGTGTGTGTATATATATATATATATATATATATATATATATATATATATATATATATATATATATATATATATACACACACACACACACACACACACATACATATACTAATATATATATATATATCTCGCAATACATGGCCACAGTCATCCTCTCCTTAATACATTGCAGTCGCCCTGTCCCATGTGCAGAAAAACACCCCCAAAGCATGATGCTACCACCCCCATGCTTCACAGTAGGGATGGTGTTCTTGGGATGATACTCATCATTCTTCTTACTCCAAACACATTTAGTGGAATTATGACCCAAAACTTCTATTTTGGTCTCATCTGACCACATGACTTTCTCCCATGACTCCTCTGGATCATCCAAATGTTCATTGGCAAACTTAAGACGTGACTGGACAACCAGTCACTGAACCGTCAAACAAGCCTTGGCCCTTGTGACGTCATCGCTAAACACAACCTCCATATTCACACCGGAATTTCGCAAATATTAATTATATCACTAAACAACAACTTAGTAATCAAATAATTAAACACTTTACAATAAAATAATAATAAATATATGTAATGTGTTTGCACCACACCGGCCGCTAGCTGACCGACTTAAAATCTACTTAACAGCTTTAAAAGATTCAATAACAAAGCGCGTTTAAGGTTTGCTATTTCTTTAAACAAATCCATGGAAATAAAATGTATGTTTACTTACATTTAAAACTTTTCTTTCGGACATGGTTGATTAATAAGCAGTTCTCCAGTAACCCAAACACGATCTGTAATAATGAAGCTTCTGACGTTGCTGTACTGGAACCACGCATGCGCGCAAATGCGTCCAATTTACGGCAGTTTTGAGTATTTATAACACTGGTTGACTTTACCCGATCTGCACCGGAAATAGTTCTTCACCAGTCATGCTCTTGATACAAATACACTTTTTGAGTAAAATACATCATTTAAATTATATTGATTTAATTGAGTAATTAATTAAATTGGCACAACTGTAATTGATTGAAAATATTAAATAAACAATAAACACAATTTGTCTAATACAGATGTGTGTGTGTGTGTGTGTGTGTGTGTGTGTGTGTGTGTTATTTTAGCATACTTTAACAAATGTCCGCATTTAATAAATATACGCGATTTCTTTTTACATTTTTTATATTGCAATTCGAAAAATGTACAAACAAAACAGGCTTCAAATGAACAGATATCAGAAATATCAAATTACACAATTATAACTTAAAGAGGCAAACACCATTAGAAAATATAAGCAGTATATACCTGCAGTCAAATTGAAATTAAACTGAAAAGGTATATAAAAAAATAATTAAATAAACAAATAAGAATAATAATAATAAAAAAATCTACCCTGCAGGTTCCTCTGAATCAGCGAGCATCATTTGGCTGTTTGCTAGTGTTTTGGGCCAAAAACTCTCAGCAATAGATAATTTGCTAATGGGTGCACAGAAAAAAAAAAAAAAAAATTTTATTTTGTTAAAAACATGCTTATCTTATTTTATTTTTTTGAGATACCACTTCTGTATGTGCAATTTCCTCCACTTGTTTCAGTATCAGTTTTTTTTAAGAATCGATATATTAAGCTCTCACTGATGTTGCATTCTGATGACTTACATTTTCTTTATATACGTAATTAAATTAATTACATCAGATCATAATATGTATTAAACATTGTTTTGCGTGAAACTGGTCCGTGACGAAAAATAAACGTTTGGGTCCAGCAAATCTAATTATTTTTGTGAGAGTTAAAAGAAGGTTTTTTTTGGTCACATTAGTATTAGAACCCTGAGGTTATTTTAACTGGTGATAATGGTTAAAACCACATCATTCACATCATATGCTCTGAGGTATGAATAATCAGTGCATTAGGATTTTCAGTTTGGCTTCTCCACATTTGTATCTTTGTCTCCTATCATGTCGTCTATGGGTTTCTCAGCAGCATGTCTTTTCTCCTGATCAGTCAGAATCCCTCAGTCTTTTCACAATCGCCCTTTTTAGCTTTTCCATTTCTTTCAAGTAAAGACAGAGGCAATTATTTATGGTTCAAATCTAAAGAATATAACAGTAAAATAATATAATAACCAAATAATGTAATATGTCGTGTTTGTTTTGGATTTGAAGTTCTCAGTCAAATCTTTACAGTGGTGTTATGGAACGAGGATCATGCCATTTTGGATGGAGGGGGGTGATGAATTAGCAGTTTTCTCCTAATAAGAGAATATACAGCCTATAATAATATTGTAAATAAAAATGTGAAAGATAAATTTTGCAATAAATATTTTTAACATGTGAATAAATCCAACCACCCCTGTGACTGATTTAAGTTTAATTTTCCAAACTGAAATAATTTGAATAGTGATGTATATAATTTTTTTTACTTTTACATATCTCTATACTTTGTACTTAATTGCAATAAGCATCTATCTATCTATCATTATGAATTATTGAAATTAACAATTATTCACAGGGCAAATGCTTTAAATTATAGTGACATACAGTACATGCATACAGCTGAGCAAATCAGAATTAAAGACCTCACCCAAAGCCTCATGTTATTTCTGGGATTTGAGCTCAGAACATTCTGATCAATAACCCAAGATCGTCACCTACTAAAAACCTAGCGTTCAACCTTTTTATATTTGCTGCTCAGCTAAAACATGAACTATACACGTGAGAAAGGCAATGAATACTTTAATAAGAATTAATCAAAAAACAGGAGAATACAGAACAGTCATAACAATGACCTTTTTTTCAAAATATCATCATTCAATCACATTTACAACAAGAAACACTGGAACTCTAAAACCAGCAGTCTGTCAGTGTTTTTCTTGGCACTGTCCCTGCACAGTTCATTTCAGACATCGTGTCCCTCACTATGACAGGACTAGTCAGAGTTGCTCTCGCTGTCTGAATATGCACTCAGCAGGCTGAGTGAACAACCCTGTTGAACTCTTTGTGTTAAGCTGCTGCTTGCGGTGGCAGTTGCTTCTGCAGGTTTTGTATCTGGATGGTGCAGAGAGGAAAAAAAAAGAAAAACAGAAAAGGGCATAAAATAAGTCACTTACAAAAGCTTCACAACAGTGTGATGTAGGAAGTCAGGCAGTTAAAGCAGTGGTTTTCAAAGTGTGGAATGGTGACTGCTAGGGATTTATAATAATAATAATTATTATTATTACCAACTACCATATTTAAACTGCATATGTAACTAACGTTTTTCTTTCACTAAATTTTCCAACATTTTATATATGATAATACTGCAGTGGAAAAGTGGAAAAAAGAGTTTGAGACCCCACCTATCCCAGTCTGAGTTTCGGCAGCAGGCTGTTGTGCTGTAACTGTTGCTGCACCTGGACGCTTCTTCCGTACTACAAGTGAGCTTAAAGCACTCCTTCCTCCCAAGCCGCCCACACTCTTTTCCAAGCTCTCCACTTTCTGACTCTTTACTGCAGACACAGTGGCACCCTGTGGGGAAAAAAGGGGGGAAGGTGCATAATGACAGTTTGTTCGTTCGTATTTATCGTAGCTATAAATAGTCACTCCAACAACATCCCTATTTAAGCTAAGGAAACTTTTTAAATGTTTATGTTGTTTTAATTATATCGACTTGCAGATTGCGGGGTTCTTTTTTTGTTTTTTATTACTGTCTCAAGACAATTTCTTTTATTCCTTTTTTTTTTTTTTTTTTTAAGTACAAATTTTTAAATAAAAGGATTTAATTAAATTGTCTTGTGTGATGCAAAATCTAGAGGGCAGCAAAATCTAATAATTTGTTAAACAGCTATAAAAAAAATTAAAAAATACAGAGGATATTTCTTGTTCACTTTCAAATTATTACTCCAAAGGTATTTAAAATATTGATAGTGATTAAAGCCACATCATTCATTGAATGTGCTCTGTAAATAATCAGTGCATTAGGAATTTAAGTTTCAGTTCGGCCTCTGTACCTTTGCATCTGTTACGTTGCTTGAAGTCAGGATGTCCGTGGGGTTCTCATAAGCACCTTTAAGCATCTTTTTTACATTTTCTTGCTCCTGATCAGAGTCCGAGTTTGAATCCGAGTCCGAATCCCTGAGCCTTTTCACCCGCGCCATATCCAGCATTTCTCTAAAGTGAAGACAAAGGAAATTATTTATGGTTCGTATCTAACACAACCTAAACGATGCAATATATCTATAGTGTTTATGTGGATCTGATGTAAATACTGGAGTTCTCTCTCATCCTCCTCCTGCTCCTGTATCTTCTGTCTCTTCTCCAGCTCCCTGTACTTCTGCAGCATGGACTCAAAATCAACCCGAGCCTGTCGCTGATTCAGCTCCTTCAGCTCCTGCAGGTTCTCCAGGACTTCCATCTCCAACTTTGAGTCCCGTGTTCGGTTCTCTAAAACCTGGGGGACGAACACTAGAGCATTTAGGACTATTGACACATTTTGATAGAAACAAAGAGACACTGTGAGGTGCGTTACTACACATTACCTTCATAGGATTATTTAACTCCTCTTCCTCTCTCTCCTGCTGGATTTTCTTCTCCTCTTCTTCAATCAGCTTCTCGGCTTGAAAGTTTCTCGTTGCACCATGTTCCATAGTGTAATCAGTGTTTTCTGGGTCGGTCTGTTTGAGTACAGGAGAGAACACAAAGTATACAGATGAACATTCCATCATCTCTTATAATAAGTGGACCAAAAGCATTCATCAGTCTAATGATATATAGATCAGAACTGGCACAGTGGGAGGCCAAGTTACCTTAAATGTGATCTCTGCCAGACATCTCGTGCATTTAATATAAAACCGAAAGATGGGCAGGCCCAGATACAGCTCATTTTGCACCGTCTCTTTTCGAGCATTAAACTTCTTTCCTTTGTAGATGTACTCTCCACAAGTCTTACACCTGAAAAAAAAAATCCCATCATTTAAGATGAATTTAAGAAACACTAGAATAACATTGTATCAGTAAAGAATATTAATACAGGTACATTTAAAGGATTATACACATGCAGCAAGACTCTTACCTCATGTTAAAAGGAGCCATCAGTCTAACTACATACTGACGATCTTTAGGCAGTTTCAATTTAGGGATTTTTGAAGGATCAAAATCCGGGGGGTAGTATTTCTATTAAAAAAAAAAAGAAGAAATATTTTTTTAAATGGTGATAATACAACAAATCAGAAGTGAAAATAATTAGTTAATTACACTTTTCACATCTAAAATTAACCAGTTAACCCCTGAATATTAATCACATTTGATCTTGAATGTCATCCGAGATTTATTTTACATCAGGTTGAATGACATTAGTCATTTCAACCATACAACCTGAATACAATGGAAAAGACAGACAAGCACAACCCTCAGGACTGTTGATCTTGATGTGTGTGTGTGTGTGTGTGTTGTTATAGATTTGTTACGATTGTTGAAGGATTTAGTTGCAGAGCTCCAAAATCAGCTCACACTTTTAAGGCAAATGGCAAAACAAACTCTCTCCAACAGTGTCTGCGGTGTACAAATCGGACCCAGAGCCAGACAGTCATCTGTTTTCATCTAGCATGTTTATACTGGTGACTGAAAGACTGATAGCTGAGCTGGATGCATCAGAGACTGTAGTAGTGTGGTATCCAACAGTGTGGCTTTTTAAATAAACACTCCTTGATTCCAGAAAAAAGGTTGCAGAACAAAACTGCTGAATAAATGCTGCAGAGATTGGAAAATGGGCTTTGATGATACACTTTTAAATATTAAAGTATTAATCCATAATGAAACTGACACTGCTGCAAGAACGCTCATCAATATGATAAAACAATTCAAATTGGTCTCCGTGTTTCTAAATCTAGACATCGATCTCCGCTCATTTCCTACTCTGGAGAGTGATGTTCTCCAGAAAATTGATTTTTTAGGGGAAATTCTTTTACTACACTTACAACATTTATATTTGACATTTATGGGATTTGGTAGATGCCCTTACCCATAGCAACAAACAATTGCCATTCTTTTTTATACAACTGAGCAGTTATGGGGTAAGGGCCTTCTGCACATTTATGAGAAAATAACTTGAAATTTTCGAGTTTAAAAAGATTACAAGAAAAATAAATTACGAGAAGTTTGTAACTCGAGAATTTCAAGTATGATGATCTGGTGATTCTGGGCTAAAATAGCAATTGTTGCTAAATCAAAGGAAAAAGTAAAGTTTGATTAGATCTTTCACTCCAGGCATAATGCAAACACAAGTGACGTCTGCCCAACTTTACAAAGTGTATATGCGATTTTCTTCCTTGATATATATATATATATATATATATATATATATATATATATATATATATATATATATATATATATGAATAAAGGGGGGGGGGTGTTGGGGGGATGGGTCCTTCGTAAATAATGTTTTCCCCCTCGAAGATTTCGAGTTTTCCCCCCTCGGAAATATTAATAAAAAAATAAAAAAAATAAAAAAAAAGATTCCCCTCGAAAATGTCGAAATAAAAATTTTCGAAATTAGTTTTCGAAATGTCGATTTTTTTTTTTTTTCTTCAAAAACTTACAACTTGAGTTTTTCTAAACTGGGAAATTCCCTGCCCCTCCTCTTCCAATTTTGTTTTATTGTATTATTTTTATCCTATATTGGCCCTAATACTCCGTCGTATCCATCAAATCAATAAACACTACCAAAAAATCATTCTAAACGTATTTATGTGTTTCAGGCTAAACGTGTACTTTGCTAGTAGCTACACCTCTCCGCTAGCTAGCGGTCTTAAAATCCAATAAAAATGTAAAAAAAAAAAAAAATACTGAAATAATAAAGCTTGTTGTAGGTTCAACAAAACGAGAAAATAAACAATGAAGTTTTCTTACATTTAAGACTTTTCTTTCCGACATGTTTAGCTCTGATCAGTAATCTGTCCCCCAGTAATCCAAACACGAGCTGAAATAACACAGATTCCGATTTGGTCTGCGTTTCAAATCTCGGTCTATTCCCACACAGGATAAATGAATCTTTCCAAGGGTGATATCATATACTCATACGTCCCACACAGTGTACTAAAGGCTGTAATAAGGAGATTTGGAATTCAATCTTTTTTCCGGGTCATTCTTACTCGTCTGGTCATACTAATTCTTCGAAATGGATTTTGGTCATTACTGCCACCTGTGGGCAAAAAAAGTGAATAGCACTAATGGTTTGCTCTTAGTAGGAGCCAGAAGAGGGGGCAATAACATCACTTAATGCACGTTTATTTTTTACATTTATATGATTTTCTTACATTATTATAGCAACATACGGCCAAAAGTCTGCGGACACATGGGCATCATTTCCCAACTGTCCTTGAAAAACCCATTTCAGAAACATCAACTTCCTTCTGTTATAATACCTTCCATTCTTCGGTGAAGGTTTCCCACTAGATTTTGTAGCGAGGCTGTGGAGATGTTTTTAGATAGATAGATAGATAGATAGATAGATAGATAGATAGATAGATAGATAGATAGATAGATAGATAGATAGATAGATAGATAGATAGATAGATAGATAGATAGATAGATAGATAGATAGATAGATACATACATACATACATACATACATACATACATACATACATACATACATACATAGATACATACATAGATACATAGATACATAGATACATACAACTTGTCGAGTTTAAACAGATACAAGAGCATTAGTGAGATCAAGTAGTGATGCTGGGTGAACTGATTATCATGCAGAAGTTCCAGTTTATTCCAAAAGATTTTAGTGTGGTTAAAATCAGGGCTCTGTGTAGGACACTTGAACCCTTCCAATATCTATTTTAAATGTTATTATGAATCTCTTTTTTTGCACAGAAGCATTGTTCTGCTGGACCATGGAGCATGTTTGAGCCCCATATCTTATGATAATCATAGGTAGAAGTGAAAAAATGTCCAGAAATGACCAGGTGTAATTAAAGTTCAGACGACACAACGAACAGCTTTCATTTCCTTGGATTTTGTGTTATATGTTAATATATTTTAATAGCAATCAAATTGCAACTAATAAATCATTTTTAAGATTTAATGGTAAATATCTCAATGTACCCCATAAAAATATTGGGATTAAAAAAAATAACAATTACAAAAATGCTTTGGTTCTTCAGAATTCAGTGCCCTTTTTTCCTGCACAGTGTTTCAGTGCCTTATTGTTTCAGTGCCTGTTATTTTTTATCATGCCCAAACAAAAAAGACTAACAGTGCCTCAGTGTTTCAGTGCCTCAGTGTTTCAGTGCCTCAGTGTTTCAGTCCCCCAGTGTTTCAGTGCCTCAATGTTTCAGTGTTTTAGTCCCCCAGTGTTTTAGTGCCTCAATGTTTCAGTGTTTTAATGCCCCAGTGTGTCAGTCCCCCAATGTTTCAATGCCTAAATGTTTCAGTGTATGAGTGCCTCAGTGTTTTAGTGCCCCAGTCTTTTAGTCCCCCAGTGTTTCAGTGCCTCAATGTTTCAGTGCCCCAGTGTTTGAGTTCCTTAGTGTTTCAGTGCCTCAGTGTTTCAGTGCCTCAGTATTTCAGTGCCTCAGTGTTTCAGTGCCTCAGTGTTTCAGTCCCTTAGTGTTTCAGTGCCTCAATGTTTCAGTGCCCCAGTGTTTGAGTCCCTTAGTGTTTCAGTGCCTCAGTGTTTCACTGCCTCAGTGGTTTAGTGCCCCAGTGTTTCAGCCCCTTAGTGTTTCAGTCCCTTAGTATTTCAGTGCCTCAATGTTCCAGTGCCTTAGTGTTTCAGTACCTTTATGTTCCATTGCCTTGGTGTTTCAGTGCCTTTGTGTCTCAATGCATCAGTGCTTCAGTGTTTCACTACTTAAGGGTTTCAGTGCTTCAGTATTCCTTTTTTTTTTTACAGTGATTTAGTTTTTCAGTGTTTCAGTGCGTCAGTATATTACTGTTTCACAGCGCAGCTTGACATGCGCGCGCATTTCCCTCCCACCCACATCCACACAGACACAAACGCGCGCTCACGCGTGCACAGCTCTGTTTCTGCAAAGTAACATCGGGGAAAACACTACATTTATTCTTTACTAATATACACCGGTGCATTTTAAATCCTGAATAATTACCCAAAAAAGTTCATGCGTAAAAAAAAAACGCATTTCACTTTTGCTGCGCCTTTCTAGAAAACATCAGCACTGATTTGTACAAAACCAGAGCTGGGAAACGAGTTTGTGCTCAGATCTTTTGAAATCCATCATTATCCAAAATACATGATTGTAGTTTGAGCATCGGACTGGCAACCTGATCATGCAAAAAGCTGAAGGACCTGGACATGAGGATAGCAGTGATCATCATAGTTTGCACGTGAGTTCAACTTTCACTCATTTGCTTTCTCCAAATTAATTAAATTCTACGTTTCACACACAAGACCAGGATATAATTTAATATGACTAGAATTATAAATGTAAAGGTTTATTTAGATATTTGGAGTAAACACTATGCATGGACATATACAAGTTTTTATGAACATCCTCCTCTACATTCACCTTCACAAATATAGGGTTTTTGTTGCCACTGTTACACAAGCGTTTTTAATGTAAGGAAATCATAGTTACCATAATAATTTGTTACTTTCTGTACAATCTTTATGATATACTACTGTAAGTGGTAGCTCAGGGGTTAGGATTTTGCATTCTGATCAGAAGGTTTTTACATTACATTAGTGATACTGGGAATTAGATTCCAAAGATTTTAACCCTCAGCTGCTGAGTTTTCTAAATAAGATGTGCAAGTCGCTCTAGATAAGGGGATCTGTCCTAACCCTAACCCTTAATGTAATTATCATATATTTGCTGTAAATATCTTATAATAGAAATCACTCTGCACTGGCACACAGTCTGTATGTTTAGTTTTTTTCCATGATGAGTTTCCCCAGAAGTGTCAAGCAGAAAAAACTTTGTTAAATGGTAGAGTGAGAATCACATTGAACAGTCTCTCTTCCAATAAGGAAGATCTTTTGGCTTGCAAAGTCTTTGTGAAACCTGCCCTCTGCTTCACCCCAGAGTATGGGGCAGCCAGATTCTTGCCCCAGTGGAGATCTATCAGTGCTTGAACTAAATGGGACAATGACAACACAAACATCTAGAAAGAAAATCGAAAAAAAAGTAAATCACTGTTTATAATAATATGATATTAATAATATATAATAATATTACAAATGAATTTAATTTACATAAAGTTGTGAATGAGAAGATTTCAATGATGTATTTGCTATAAAGCTGATATACTGTCAACGGTGGGGCACTCCTCTCCCTGCCCCTGTGTATTAGCTCTTGATATTTCTTTTGTTGTTGTTGCAGAATCTACTATATGACCACTATCAAGAAAACGTGTACTGCCAGGATTAGCTCCCAGACTAGTTTTTTACTTTTGTGTTTCAGATTTTTTATCAGCGATCAGCAAATGTTTGTTAGAAATCAGCTCAATATTGACCCTTAAGTTAAGGCATCTGGTTGACATTTTTCTTCTAAAATGTTTTATGGAGGAAACATATAGAAAAAGATAGTACAGATGAAGATAAAGTCAAACAGATTAAGTGAAGTGGGGCAAACTTCACGCACACACACACACACACACACACACAAACACACACACACACACACACACACACACACACACACACACACACACACACACACACACACACACACACACACACACACACACACAGCATTCATAAAACCAGAGAGGGATCAGTAACTAATGCACACAAATCCCCTAACTAAGCAGGCAGTGATTTTCTCAAAATAGAAGGATTTGGAGATTTTAAAATGTTAAACAGTAATAGCAAGACAGCAGCAGCGGGTACAATTCCACACACATGCACAAACAGCACTCAAGGGTAATTTAAATTATTTTTGTACATGTAGTTACTCTGGCTGTATATGCTGGAAACACATTTTATTGTAAATTCTATGGGTTATTTGGTTGAATATATATCATACTGTAGATCAAAAAGGTTTATAAAACAAAAGATAAACCAAAGTTGTGAAATATGTGGACTTCAGAGGTTCTGTACAACAACTTCAGAGGTTCTGGATAACAAGCTGTTATGCACTAAGCATTTATCCACAGGTTTGGTAGCCTGTGCATTAGAAATCAGCTCGGATGTCAATTGAGATACAGACAGCTGATGTCTCTTAACCAAGGGGCTCTTGTATTTTTTTAAATGCAGAGCGAGAATCGCATTGAACAGTCTCACTGCCAGTTATGAAGATATTTGAGTTTGGAATGTTTTTTGGAAACTTAGCAATGGCCCCTTCTCCACCCCTGATTATGGGGCAGTGTGATTTCAGCCCCAATGGATATCTTTTAGTGCTTGAACAAATGAGGCAGCCATAAAAATGTCAATCACTGATCACTCAAAGGATGGAATTAGTATTTCAAATGAATGTAGTTTGTATAGACGTGTGAATGAGAAGATTTAATATCTTTATTGAACAGCTATTGGTGCAGGTTCTGAGTGTTTTAAATCGTTTACAGTTTTCATTTTATCAATTAGCTCACTGTGTTAATCGCAGAATGCATCTTCCAATGCTAAGTTCAACACATGAATGTCTAGTTAAGTATGTAATATCCATAATGTAAATTTAAACACCGGTGGGCCTACTGCTCACTACTGCTCACTAAACTGACCAGGCTTATATAACAGTATCAGGAATTAATTACATTAAAAGCTTAAATCTGATGGAGTGTGAAGAACAACTAGGAGAATGGTGAGTAGGGAGAGGACCAGAAAGGTCAGTGTAGTTTTTTTTCACGTTCCCTGCTGTGGCTCTTACTCATACTGTACCTGCTCTACCTATTTGTACTTAACGCACTAATGCACTCTATAAACCATTTTCAAAAAAAGGGGAGAAAATAACAATAAGAAAAAAAAAGCTTCTGAGAATCCACGGTTGGGGAACCTTTGTATGTTCGGAATTAAATCAGCATTTATGAGAAAAAGGTTTTGATTTATTAATTTTATTAAGGAAATAAACCAGTTCCTATAAGGAGCACAATAAGTGAATCGAGGAGTCATTTTTAACTTATAAACTCTTTAAATAGGAAAGTATTAAAGCCAAAGTCAAGGTACATTTTAGAAGAAATTCAATACTGAAGACCAGCTGGTATTCAGAAAAATGTCTACAAAGCACCTCACATTTTCATTTCTTCCATTATTTAAAGCTTTGCTTAAACAAAACCATATAATATATATATATATATATATATATATATATATATATATATATATATATATATATATATATATATATATATATATATATATAAAGAAATAAAGCTAGGCAATGTAAGATAATGCTAGTATAGATGATGTATGTAAGGAGTGTTAGCTATAGCTAGTCTAATTCAAGTCTTGTTTTTTGGTACTCTGGACTGTGACACATTAATTCTATCACTGCTGTAATGAGCACACAGGTTTTATCTTTCATTTTTGCATTTTCATGTTGTCTAAATTGAATCATTTTCATTTTCAATAGTAGTAGTTGTAATAGTAGTAGTAGTTGTAATAGTAGTAGTAATAATAGTAGTTGTAATAGTAGTAGTAGTTGTAATAGTAGTAGTAATAGTAGTAGTTGTAATAGTAGTAATAGTAATCGTAGTAGTTGTAATAGTAGTAATAGTAATAGTAGTAGTAGTAATAGTAGTAGTAATAGTAGTAGTAATAGAAGTACTAGTTGTAATAGTAGTAGTAATAGTGGTAGTAATTATAGTAGTAGTAGTATTCATTGTAATAGTAGTAGTAATAGTAGTAGTAATTGTAATAGTAGTAGTAATAATAGTAGTAGTAGTTGTAATAGCAGTAGTAGTAGTAGTATTAGTAGTAATTGTAAAACTGATAATAGTAATAGTAGTAGTAGTAATAGTAGTAGTAGTAGTAGTAGTAATAATAGTAGTAGTTGTACTTAAGTTTGTTCTTGGGTGACCTGAAATTATTAGTTTTTTAAAACTTTTTATCACCTACGATTTTTGGTTCCTTTATATCAAAAGTATAACTTGACTAGGTGACTGTGGATCAAAATTTAAGTGTGACTGCAGGTATTATGATGACATGATGGAATGATAACCAAGACTATAAATGTAATTTAAATGATTCTCTACCAAAGAAATCTTACCAGTACTATATGTATTTCTTATTTCTGATGCATATTTTCAGATGGGAGTAAATTACACAGGACAATCAGGATGAAAAGATGGCAACCATACTGCTACCAACGGGTTCTGATGGCTTGCGCCCGTTTACTCACGAGTCCCTTATGGACATTGAGCACAGAATTGCTGAAGAGCAGGCCAAAAACTCCAAGGATTCCCCAGAATTATGTGCAAAAGCAGAGCATCCCAAACCCCAAGCAGACTTGGAATCTGGAAAAATGCTTCCTCGAATCTTTGGTGACATTCCAGCAGGACTGGTTGGAGTCCCGCTGGAAGACATTGACCCTTTTTACTTCAACAATCAAAAGGTAAATTAAAACTGACAATCATTAAAATCTCGCTTATGTTTTTAATGAAACTTTAATGTTAGCTTTAAAACTGTTTTTTTTGTTGTTTTTCCTGGTAGATATTTATAGTGCTGAATAAGGGGAAGGCCATTTTCCGCTTCAATGCCACATCGGCCCTGTACATCTTCAGCCCATTTCACATCATCAGAAGAATTGCCATTAGGATACTAGTACATTCATATCCTTTTCCTGACATTTATGTTCATTATAATATTTTACGTACATATTTACATCATGTATTTCATGAACACTAAGATGAGATCTTTTTAATTATTTAACACAGTAAAGTTTGATTTCACAAACCACCAGGTGAGCAAAACTAGCCCTTTGTCTTTGCCTCTATATTTTTAGTAAGAAGATGTTGATATTAGATTTCAGGTATTTACAGAAGCATTATATTCTTATATATTATTGCAATTTTTTAACATTACAAATCGAAATTAAAATTCATGGAAGTGAAAGCTATTATAGTATTTGAACACCTGAGAAAGTCAATGTTAATATTTGGTACACTAGTCTTTGTTTGCAATTACAGAGGTCAAACGTTTCCTGTAGTTTTTCACCAGGTTTGCACACACTGCAGGAGGGATTTTGACCCACTCCTCCACACAGATCTTCTCTAGATCAGTCAGGTTTCTGGCCTGTCGCTGAGAAACACAGAGTTTGAGCTCCCTCCAAAGATTCTCTATTGGGTTTAGGTCTGGAGACTGGCTAGACCACGCAAGAACCTTGATATGCTTCTTACAGAGCCACTCCTTGGTTATCCTGGCTGTGTGCTTCGGGTCATTGTCATGTTGGAAGACCCAGCCTCGACCCATCTTCAATGCTCTAACTGAGGGAAGGAGGTTGTTCCCCAAAATCTCGCAATACGTCGCCCCGGTCATCCTCTCCTTAATACAGTGCAGTCGCCCTGTCCCATGTGCAGAAAAACACCCCCAAAGCATGATGCTACCACCCCCATGCTTCACAGTAGGGATGGTGTTCTTGGGAAGGTACTCATCATTCTTCTTCCTCCAAACAAGTTTAGTGGAATTCTGACCCAAAAGTTCTATTTTGGTCTCATCTGACCACATGACTTTCTCCCATGACTCCTCTGGATAATCCAAATGGTCATTGGCAAACTTAAGACGTGCCTGGACATGTGCTGGTTTAAGCAGGGGAACCTTCCGTGCCATGCATGATTTCAAACCATGACGTCTTAGTGTATTACCAACAGTAACCTTGGAAACGGTGGTCCCAGCTCTTTTCAGGTCATTGACCAGCTCCTCCCGTGTAGTTCTGGGCTGATTTCTCACCTTCCTTAGGACCATTGAGACCCCACGAGGTGAGATCTTGCATGGAGCCCCAGTCCGAGGGAGACTGACAGTCATGTTTAGCTTCTTCCATTTTCTAATGATTGCTCTAACAGTGGACCTTTTTTCACCAAGCTGCTTGGCAATTTCCCCGTAGCCCTTTCCAGCCTTGTGGAGGTGTACAATTTTGTCTCTAGTGTCTTTGGACAGCTCTTTGGTCTTGGCCATGTTAGTAGTTGGATTCTTACTGATTGTATGGGGTGGACAGGTGTCTTTATGCAGCTAACGCCCTTAAACAGGTGCATCTAATTTAGGATAATAAATGTAGTGGAGGTGGACATTTTAAAGGCAGACTAACAGGTCTTTGAGGGTCAGAATTCTAGCTGATAGACAGGTGTTCAAATACTTATTTGCAGCTGTATCATACAAATAAATAGTTTAAAAATCATATATTGTGATTTCTGGATTTTTTTTTTTAGATTATGTCTCTCACAGTGGACATGCACCTACGATGACAATTTCAGACCCCTCCATGATTTCTAAGTGGGAGAACTTGCAAAATAGCAGGGTGTTCAAATACTTATTTTCCTCACTGTAGGACTGAGTCTACAAAACACTAGGTGTACAAAATTGCTAAAAATGATTTTAGGTTTATTAGTCTTGAAATTGTAGTGTTATATGAAAGATAATAGTTTTACATAACAGAAAAAAGTGAGCCCAAATCTATCCGGTTTACTTGCATAAAGCCAATTTATAAGCCTCTTCATTTGTCCCTGAACATGCACATCCGGAACGTTCAAAATCTTTTTTTTTTTTTACCCATCCTGCGCTAATACACATTCTCATCTCCCTGCACAGATGGAGGCTTTGCAGCTTTGTACTTCTTTCAGAACAGGACACCAGATCAGGTCAAATACGGACAGAATTATCATACTCAGTCCTTAAATCCTATAGCTCCTACAGATTTCTTCTGAGTTGAGGTCAAGACAGGAAATCTATTGCTACTTAAACCTGTAATTTGATCATGATGAACACCTGACCCGAGATCAAATAACCCAAAATGAAGAGCTGGAGTTAAATGATTTGATAACATGTCCTGCTCCTATATAACGATTTAATAAGCAATGTAATAAATGACATTTCAAGACTTCCTTAACTTCTCTCTACATTGTTTAGTTTGTTCATTATGTGCACAATTTTGACCAACTGTTTCTTTATGGCCATGTCAGACCCTGCACAATGGACCAAGTATTTGGAGTGAGTATTTATATAACATGTTTGTTTTTCCCGTTTCTTATTTGTGATTGAGGATTAATTAAAAGTTAAGGTCCATTCCAAAAAAAATGACGGCTAAGAAAAGATGCATCTAGACAAAGTTTAAAATAGAGAATCACCTGTAATAAAAAAAAAACAAATTTATAGTATTTATAATTATACAGATGTGCTGCAGGTTACAGATATTAGGTTTTCATACACTATATAGACAAAAGATTTGCATGTGCTTTTTGAACATTACAATACAAATTTGTCCCCATTTGCTGCTATAATAATGACCGCAAGATGTTCCACTAGATTTTGGAGTGTGCTTGTGGAGTAAAGTGGGGTACTGATGCAGCGTGAGGAGGCCCGCGCTGCATTTAGCATTGCAGTTCCTCCCAAAGCTGCTGAATAGGGTTGAATAGGGTCAGAGATCTATAGCAGGATATTCAAGATTTTCCACTCCAACTTATGTAAAGCCATAACATTAGGACATAAATTCTTTATTGTCATTGTTTGTTTGAAATTTGTTTGGTAGCTGCAATAAGAAAATGTAAGACTAAATTATTTTAGAATAAACAAAAAATAATTGCACTAAAATATAATAATATGACTATGTACAATGAAATATATGTGTAGTGTGACTTGGTGCAAACAGTGTAGTGCAAACAGTGCAAACAGGATTATCAGAAATAATGAAATATTGCACAAGTTATATTAATAACTTGTAATAATAAATAAATAAATAAATAAATAAATAAATAAATAATCTTCATGGAGCTGGCTTTGTGCACAGGGGCTTTGCCATGCTGGAACAGGTTTTGGTCTAATAGTTTATTTAATGCTACTGCATCCAATGACATCCTATACAGTTGTGTTCCTTTACCATTGTGGGAAAAGAACCACATATAGCTGGAAGAATCGAAATACGTTTGTCCATGTAGTGTATATCAGTAACATTAAGACATTTACAAGTAGTAATTAGGGTAAGTAGAGGCTGTATATTTTTTATTCAAATGTGATTTATAATGAGAGTTTTTATCAATGGGATGCTCTTCTTGGATAATCCTGCTTCGGTAAGATTCCTTTTCACTGCACTGTACTGCAACTGGAATGCTGCTCTCGAATAAAATTTCAGTTTGTTGATTTGCTGTCATGCCACTAAACATTGTGGTCATTGATGTTTTCTTCTAAACATTGTGGTTCATATGCAGTGAATGTTATTATTGTGTTCTGAATGGAAAAAGTTCTTCAGTCAATCAGATTTACTGATAAATCAGATTTCACTTTCAAACATAATTTGCAGGCATTAATACAGTTATCCTGGAGTGAGTGGATCAACTTAATGAACAAGTCATGAATCAAGAGTTAATCTCAGTCACATTGACCAATTGCGTTAGAGGGTGTGGGAATTTTTACCATTTAATATTTCTTTAAAAACAGTATCAGCTTGTTTTTTTTGCATGTCTTCGGCAAACACATGAGTCAATATAGAAAATGTTGTCAGACGTTTTTTGTTATGTTTTTTTAAATAACACATTAGATCCAGATAAGACACTGCAAGTAGAACCATATTATGTAATATATCTTTTTCTCTTTTTTTTTTCCATCTCCAGCTTTCTTGAGCTTCACCCACTCGTGTCATTATTAATATGAATAATGTTAAATCATGAAATATTTTCATTAGAAATTTATTACAGAATGTTCCTAAATATTTTTGGATTATTAGATTATTATCAATTATTTAAATCATGTAATACAGTATATATTATTTTAAAAAGGATTGTTTTATAATAATTGTTACTAACAACAACAATAATAATAATAATGATAATAATAATAATAAAAATATAGTTTTTAAAATAAATAATAGTAACTATTTATAATCTTTTATAATTTTCTGCTGCTTTATTTGTTAAACAGTAAAGAAATGAAACACCAACAAATTCAGAAGACAAAAAAACGGATTCACATTTGCACAAATCTAAAAAGTAAAAAAAAAGAAAAAAAGAAAATGCAGTTAATTTGGCAAAGACTGATTGTGAAATCTATTACATAAAAATCATATTCTCCTGTAGTGTCTTGCCTTCGGAAGTGCATGTGCTTGATGTTCATCTGACTATAAATCCCACTTAGTATAATATTTTCAATGTTTTTTTAACAGGCACATAGATTTTAAACAGATTAATACATTCGCTCTGTTCACTGCGTACACCTTTAGATGCAGCCTGTCGTGCATAAACACTCATTGAACATGTAGATGCAAATGCAGATGCAAATGCAGGTGAAAGAGAATGTGACTGGGCATGCAGCATGCTGATATGTTAGCACACCACATCCCTTATTATACCTGCCACATGTACTGCGAACTAATTACAGATATGCTTAATGTATGTTTTGGATAATAAGAACATCTGAATCTTAAAAAAAAGAATGAATTCACTTCATGGGCATGTATTACTCTATTTCAGAACGCTATAGTGAATAGAAATTTTTTATGTGGAAAATATCATACAGCATAGTGAGTATGTGACAGGAATGCCAGATATAGTGAATGAAATTTTCCCTAAATTTTCCCCCAAAAATTTATACAAAAATTATTTTTAAAACGCTATTGTTATTTAACATTTTAATTTGCTCTGGTCTGCTCCACTCCCAAAGTCCTCTTTCTTGCTTTATTTCTGTTCAGATATACATTCACTGGCATTTACACGTTTGAGTCGTTCATTAAGATCCTAGCAAGAGGATTCTGTATCGGACCCTTCACATTCCTCAGGGACCCGTGGAACTGGCTGGACTTCAGTGTCATCGTTATGGCGTAAGTATTCCTTGTGTTATATATATATATATATTTTTTTTTTATCTGATCTAGGCAAGACCTCCATACTTTAAAACACTACCACCAGACAAAACTACCTTCTCAAGATGTAGTTCAGAAAACATTTCCTTATTCACTGCAGATTTGACCACAGTGGCTGCTTACATAACTAAAAAAAAAAGCTGGCAATAATAACTGCTGATGCTTTTACCGTAAAGCCATTTCTGTCAGTGGTGCTGCAAAATGTGACCTACACACAAACGAGGGGTATCAGCATGCAAGAATAGGTCACAAAAAGGAAAATGTATAAAAGTGAAAAAGAAAAAAACTGAAATGAAAATGTGAGTGATGATTAATATTGAGATGATGGATAATTGCAACACTAAGAGATTTCATTTTGTTGATATGAGAGAAGGAGCCTTAAAAAAATTATATGAGAGTGGAAAATGGGAGAATTTGAGAAAGAGAGAGAGAGAGAGAGAGAGAGAGAGAGAGAGAGAGAGAGAGAGAGAGAGCACAGGTAGCCAGTGAGTCATTTTTCAGATGACCTACATATGCAGAATTAAAGCTTGACCAAATTAGACACGGATTAGTTGTCAGAGAGATGGAAGGAAAAAAAAAACACTAAATGACAGATAAAGTCAGTAAAAATTAGAGAGCC
Source organism: Silurus aristotelis (assembly GCF_946808225.1). Classification (NCBI taxonomy): domain Eukaryota; kingdom Metazoa; phylum Chordata; class Actinopteri; order Siluriformes; family Siluridae; genus Silurus; species Silurus aristotelis. Next base: position 5,772,282 of record NC_139595.1, on the reverse strand, counting down.
TTGGAAAAGAATTTATCCTTTTATTAATTGCAGGCATTTCTTTTGAAATCTGATTTCCCCTCTACATAGATACGTGACAGAGTTTGTGGATCTTGGCAATGTCTCAGCATTGCGAACATTCAGAGTCCTGCGAGCCCTTAAAACCATATCTGTCATCCCAGGTAAAAGTCCTTTACATACCACTGAGAGAATCACAGACATATAATATACATAGCAGACATTGGCCTGGACGTGGATGTGGATAAGATTAGATGTGATGTAAGAATAATATAAACTCAATACATATTTACCAACCACTTTATTAGCAACACCTGTGTAACTGCTAGTTTATTCACGTATCAAATTAGCCAATCACTTGGCACCAGAACAGCACATACGCAGATAAAGTTTCAATTAAACATCAAACTGGTGAAAGTTGTGACCTCATTAAATTTGTTAGGTGGGCTGTTTTGAACCTTGCAGAAACTGCTGATTCTTTGGGATGTTCAGGCATAGCATTCTTTAGGATTTATGCAAAATGATGCAAGAAAACAAAAAAACATTTTATGATCAATCAAACTCAAATAATCATGCTGACAACTGTGCTGAGCAAAAAAAAAAAAGCATCTGAGTGGAGGAGAAACCTTGTATTTTCTTATTTTTATCTTATTTTTTCTTATTTGTCATCAGATACTGGTTGTTAAAATATCTACAGTATAGATAGTTAGTTAGACTGAAATTAGACTGAAATATTTAAATGTAATGTTCTCTCTGTCCCTGCTTTTTTTTTAGTTTAAATTGCGTTAATTTGAAAATACGATTGCACTGTCGTTATCTGTTCTACTGTAAAATGGTAATAAATGGTCCGTGTTAGAATTACTAAGAAGTCACAGATAATTCATAGCTCTCAGCTATACAAGGTGGTATCAAAAAGCTTTGTTTTCAAGAAAGCACATTATTAATCCACGTTTTTGACACTATCACATACAAAATAGTCTTCATGCACAGCAATACAGCTTACAGCATTCCTGCCACTTCTGGAATGTGTGCTGGAAGTCTTCTTTTCAAAGCATGTCAAGCACCTTCTGCGATTCTTGCTGGATCTCCGCAATGAATTGTTCTCCGTCGATCATCATGCACAAGTTGCCGAATGGTTTCGACAATTTAGGGGGTTGAGCTTGTTGAAACTTTACCTGATCTCTCATTGTTTAGCAGTGTTGTTCTTCTACCACTTTGCCCATTTCACCCAGAATTTCACTTTTGCTCTGTGTTCTAACCTGCTGTCCGTGATGAAATTGCAGACGTGGTAATGCATGTGGTCAGAATAGCACCAGTTAGCAGCATTAGTTCAGAACCTTTTTGATACCACCTCGTATCACTGCATTATGTTTACAGACATGTTGTTGTGCCTTTCCAGGTCTGAAGACCATTGTCGGAGCTCTGATCCAGTCAGTAAGGAAGTTAGCAGATGTGATGATCCTGACTGTCTTCTGCCTAAGTGTCTTTGCTCTGATTGGTCTCCAGCTTTTTATGGGTGTCCTACGGCAGAAATGTGTCCGTAGCATTGCTCATTGTGTAAACGCCACCTATCCAGGAAATGAAAGCTTTTTCTGTAATAACAAGACCTGGCACTCCATAAAGGACTTCATTAGCAGTGAAGGTACAGTCAAGCTGTAAGCCTCTGAAATTGTGTTTATGCAGACACTCTTATTAGCTTACATTCAATTTTTTTAAATGATGTGGTAGCATAGGACTTAGGTCATCTAAAAGCCAGTGATAATGACAAAATCTTCTTGTTATGAAATCGTCCTGTCTACTTTCTCTTCAGAGAACTTCTATAAAATCGAAGGAGAAAAGGATGCTTTGATATGTGGATATAGCAGTGACGCTGGGTACGTGAGAACATTTTTGTTCATTTTCTCTTTTCTTCTCTCTGTTAGGTTCATAAATATATACATTCTCCATTAGACATGCACAGATGCTAAACAAGAAGATCCCAGAAACCATATCATATCATATCATATCATATCATATCATATCATATCATATCATATCATATCATATCATATCATATCATCTGTTTAAAAAGGTTACCTACACATATACAATGTTATGTTAATGATCAGAACAAAAAAACATATTCAGCTCAACAGATCCTTATTATGAAACAAACAGCAGTCAAATGATCAAAGCAAAAATCTGTGTTTTTTATTACTGGATAATCCCATAAATCCCTGAGCCTCTCGAATAGGTCTGTACTGTCAGAGTTAATTCAATACACATCTGTGAAGTAAATATACACTGTATGCACCTTTACAAATATGACTCAACAGATCCAGAAAGCAGCTTGATAAAAATTGCTGTGTGGAGGAGTTGCCCTCTAAACTTAGCATGTGATTTTGCTAAAATGTGGTGTTGGTTTGTTAATGGCTGCCATTTAGCATAACATTGGGGATTATGGCTACTGTACACTTCTCTTTCTCTTTCTCTTTCTCTCTCTCTCTCTCTCTCTCTCTCTCTCTCTCTCTCTCTCTCTCTCTCTCTCTCTAACATGCCTAAACAAACACCCATTCGCAAATGTTCATAGTGTGGCTCACTATGCCGCCTTCTATGAATTTTTCAGATCATACAGTAAAAGTTGCAGGAAATATGTATAGACGGTTCTGCAAATCTATAAATGATAACAGTTATAACTGATAAATAGTCTTCATTTAGCAAATCCAGATGATCTCTAAGTGGAACAGCTAGCCACATTGACAGACTTGAATAGGAAACAAAAATTGGTGGACTCAGAAGTGGACATTGTAAATTGCATGCAATCAGAGAATCAAGAGCACTTCTCGTTTGGTATTGACGCATACATACACACTACTATGGAGAGGCTATTCCCAAGAGGCACTTTGCCACAGTGTCTGCTAGTCACCTCCTCTAGGTCACTGTTACTATAGAGACTCTGAGAATGTCCAACTGCCTAGCAACCCTGGACAAAGCAGATCTTTGCTAATGCCTAATTATTTCTTTTCTGTTACTCCTGTTACACTGAATTTACAGTGGCTGTTTTAAAAAAAAAAAAAAGTATTTATACTGGAATGTCAGTACCAGGACGTGATTATGTGTTACTGATAGCACCCAAATAGTCATCAGCCGAAACCTGTGTGCATCTCCTTCTCTCTCTCTCTCTCTCTCTCTCTCTCTCTCTCTCTCTCTCTCTCTCTCTCTCTCTCTCTCTCTCTTTATTTAGCATTGTCTTTATACTGAGGCTGTGCCCACTCTACCTGTATCCTTTGTCCTCTACATCTGCCTTTTTCAAGCCAACCACCTGCATGTCTTCCCTTACCACATTAATAAACTTCCTCCTTAGCCTTGTTTCTCCCCCTGTCTGGCATCTCCAACCTTGTTGTACTGTTACACCCCATGTCGCTTTCTGCACTAATTTCTAAAGTTCCAATTATTAAAATTCATTACCACTTACCCAACAAAAAAACCTAAAACTTCAACCTCCCTCTGCCTGTCACTTAAGTCTTATGCTGCCATGGTAACAAAAAGATGGGATGATGAGGGGATTCTGTTTGGAAAGAATTAGGCAAAAACTGCATGGGTCACAGATCTAGAACCTATCCTGGGAACATGGGCACAGTGTGGGAGAATTCACCCTAAATGGGTTGCCACTTCATTCATACCTACGGAAAATGTATCTTAGTCAATCTACTTTATTGCGTGTTTTGACAGCGGCAGGAAACAGGAAAACCCAGTGAAAACCCACATATACATAAAGGAAAATGTGTGAAACAGGCAATAATCCAAACTCAGGATCCAACTGAGAACCTCTGAGCTGTGAAGTAGCAATTCTAAAGTCTTTACCACTGTACCATCCTTCATAATTTAACCACTTTCATCTTTTCTCGAAGGACAGGGTTCGCATGCGCTCCTTCCAAAGACATGAACAGAATCCAAACTGATCTCCAAAAGATCCAAACTGTCAGAATCCTAATGACAAAGTGGCACATTACACCAGTCAATGGTCTTTCATGGCAAAAATAATAAGCAATACTTTTTTTCCATAGTGATTGATTATTCACTACAAAAATATTTGTTAATGTTTGGTTATCATAACAGGAATATTAAGCGTGTTGAAAGATGAATATTGTCAGATTTTGAACGTGTTTTTTGTTTTTGTTGCACAGTAAGTGTCCTGATGGGTTTGAGTGTTTAAAGATTGGGAGAAACCCAAACTATGGATACACAAGTTTTGACAGTTTTGGATGGGCCTTCCTAGCACTTTTCAGACTAATGACTCAAGACTATTGGGAAAACCTCTACCATCAGGTAATCAGTTTTCTATTGCCAACAGAAAGATTCATGATTTAACAATTTTTTATTATGTCGCAGACCCTACGTTCAACTGGTAAAACCTACATGATTTTCTTTGTGCTGGTGATCTTTCTGGGCTCGTTTTACTTGGTAAACCTGATTCTGGCTGTGGTGGCCATGGCATATGAGGAACAGAACCAGGCCACCATAGCTGAGGCTTGGCAAAAAGAAAGAGAGTTCCAGCTGGCCATGGAGCAGCTTCGCAGAGAGCAGAGGGTACTGTGTATAGTTTGTATATAAATGCATATAAACAATTCAGGGTACACATGTGGATCTAATAGCCTCCTTTTAATTATCAATCATGCATATGAGAATATTTTTTAATAACATATAAATAAGATGACAGTCAATCACATCAGTGGCATTTAGAGGCATTGTAAAAATCATTAGTCATTAGGAAAACGAAGGAAGGAGACTGAACGGAGTTCATTCCAAGACATGTCTCCATCATTGTTTTGTCGCAAGGAGTCCAGAGAGCATCGATCCAGACCCAGATGCCTCAGAACCATGTCGGAAGAAGCAGAAAATGATTTTCCTGATGAGAAGGTAGGATTTCTAAAGATTATTGGCAGTTTATTTAAGGTAATCCTTACAGTCAACTCTTTTCAACTGTTCATTTTTTTTCTTTAGTTTGTGCACACACTCCTAGCCACGCTCTCCTCCCATCCTTTGAGTACACGTCGTAGCAGCAGTAGCAGCGTGTTCACGTTCAATCTGAGCAAAAACTCTGAGGCTGAAGATCACACCAGTGCCCTCTATGAGGGACGGAGTCGAGCAGGATCCACAGTTATGCCATGGCACAAGCGCCGCACAAGCAGCATTCGGAGCCACTGCTCTCAAGTTGTTAAACCCAGCATTACCATCAACAGCCGGCTCGAACTTCTGCCAGATCAAAAAAGAACTAGTGGCACCAACCCACATACACCTACCCTGTTTTCTGAGCACAGCATGGAAAAGGTCAAAGAGGTCAGATGAACAGCACTATTAATTTGCTCTACACAAATATTTGCACTTTTGCACTACACACAATATGTTTTCGGCCTATAAAGATGTGTATACCATGTCTCGGGTGTCTCCAGGAGCTAGCATGTTTAGAAGACCATGCTAATGAAGTCTGCCAATCCATGCAGCAAGTGCAGGTTGAAGGTCTGTCTTCCTGCAGGAAGCGGGAACTCAGCTCAGTCAGTTTCTGCAGTGATGCCATCGATGGTGGGCTTAGACCTTTCAGTGTTTTCTGTTATCCGCATTATATATCCAAACGGCAATTTATAAATGAATATATTTCTGTACGAATTTTTTTCTTTTCCATGTAACTTACATTGTCTTTATGTATCTCACATGTATAAACAAATAAGCTAAAAAAAATGTATACACACAAAGCATCCAGATTTTTGTTATAATGCTTTCAACTATGTTTGTTAATTTGTATATTTCAGAATTTGAAGAGGCCCATCAGAAATGCCCTCCTTGCTGGTACGTGTTTGCTAAAAAGTATCTGGTGTGGATGTGCTCTCCCACATGGCTTGGTGTGAAGGAGTTAGTAAAGGTCATGGTGATGGATCCTTTCCTGGACCTTGCCATCACCATCTGCATTGTGCTCAACACACTCTTTATGGCTTTGGAGCATTACCCCATGACTGAGGACTTTAATGGCATGCTGAGTTTGGGGAACCTGGTGAGAATGCACCATACATTGGGCTATAAAGCATCTAGTTTAGAATGTGGTCCTCGAGTCCTTGACCTTTGAGTAAAGACCAGGAAAGTTTACTTCAGGAAATGTATAAAGAGGGGATTATTCAGAGGAGCACATACGAAAGGTAACACTCAACATGATACAACAACCATCAGGCTTCACAGTGAGGATGCTGATGTCAAGGTAATCGGCACTGCTGGGTTTTTTTTGGTAGATCTTTGAGACAAACCTGGAAATGTAATCTGCGATTTAATCATCTAAAAGAACTTTAGGTTTAAAATCTCTTTTAACAAATTTCACATTGTCATGGCTTGCTACCCTTCCATTTAAGTTTGTGGAATGTCTGGGCTATGGGCTCTTGGTTGCTTCTTTGAATAATACCATCATTAGTCAGTCACATGGCTGTTGTGCCCTGTATACTGTGCCTATCAAAAGTTTAAAAAAAACTAGTACTTTATTGTTTTTAAAAGACAAAAGTACGACCATTTGCATTTGAATGACATATATGCAAAATATATGCATTTTGTAAATGGCAAAAACACACATTTGGACAGTGAATGACTGGAAGATTTTTGTGGACAGATAAACCCAAATTTGACATTTTTTAAACTTAAAATGGTGAACAAGAGAGAAGATTTATAGATACAGATTTGTAGATATGGATGCTAATTTGTTGCTGATTATTTTATTCTTCATTGTCTTGAGGTGTTCACTGGAATTTTTACAGCTGAGATGGTAATGAAGCTCATTGCTCTGGACCCATACTACTACTTTCAGCAAGGCTGGAATATCTTTGATGGGATTATTGTTTGCTTGAGTTTGATGGAACTCGGCCTGTCCAATGTTGAGGGATTATCTGTGCTGCGTTCATTCAGACTGGTAAGATCACATCAGAGCAGTTGCAGTTTTCACTTTTATTAGAATTTATGCCAGCAAAACTAACTTCAGCATAACCCCATCCATCCATCCATCCATCCATCCATCCATCCATCCATCCATCCATCCATCCATCTTCCTTCAGCTGAGAGTCTTTAAACTGGCCAAGTCATGGCCCACACTCAATACTTTAATAAAAATAATCGGCAACTCTGTGGGTGCCCTGGGCAATTTGACCCTCGTCTTGGCCATCATCGTCTTCATCTTTGCTGTGGTTGGCATGCAACTGTTTGGGAAGAACTACCAGGACTGTGTGTGTAAGATCAGCAAGGATTGCACTCTGCCACGTTGGCACATGAAGGACTTCTTCCATTCGTTTCTGATTGTGTTCCGTGTCTTGTGTGGTGAATGGATCGAGACAATGTGGGACTGCATGGAGGTGTCTGGCCAGCCACTCTGTATCCTCGTCTTCATGCTGGTTATGGTCATTGGAAACCTGGTGGTGAGTTGAAAGAATATAATTATTATGTTTTTATGGTTAACGATGCTTTGTTGATGATGTTTTTATCATCATTTGCATTTCTTTAATACAAACTTCGTTTCTGTTTGCAGTGTTGATTTGGTTGCTGTGGTTTAGAAATTTTACAGGACACGAGAAAGAGAGGAAGAGAAATAAGTCTTTGGGATTTTATTGCAGCATTGGTACTACTAAAATAGCTATTATGCTTTGGAAGCACTGAAGGGGGAGGAGGCATATTAAAATGTATGGCATGGTACAATTAGGCATGGCAAATTCTCAGCCAGAAGATACTTATGAACTTTGGCTCAGATAAATGACAAAGCCATGGAGTGGAGCATGGATTTGCACTAGGATTGACTGGCAAGTAGCTAGTTAGCAGTATCTATGGTATTATGTGCAAAGCTAGGAAGAACTCTGCTGTCATTGTGCCAAGTTTGACAATTTTGGAATCAGGCCATATGATGTAGCTATGATGTATGATGTGTATGATATACCTGGAATCCTGGAAAGGAAAAAGCCCTTTGAAGAGATACTCTGCATTCTATATTAAACAGCACCATTCCTCTAAGGCTAAATTAGGCTGATACATTTTCTACTTGTCTTTCTAGGTTCTGAACCTCTTCTTGGCTCTGTTGCTAAGCTCCTTCAGCTCTGATAACTTGTCTGCTCCAGAGGAGGATGGTGAGATGAATAACCTACAAATTGCCATTGCACGCATATATACCAGTCTCACTTGGATCCTGGGAGTCATCAAGGACCTCTTCAGTGGCAACCTGGCCAAACGCTGGCACACTAACAAGCAAGCCTGGGTGCTGAAGTGCCATGGCACCAATCATGTTGAATGCAATGGGACTGTTGGGAAAATCATCAGTTACGTAGAGAAACATATCACTTCAGAAAGAGAAGACACCTACATGACCAATCCCAGTTTGAGCATATGTGTTCCAATAGCACCTGGAGAATCAGACATGGAGTTTCCAGAGGAGGAGGAAGATGACACAGAGATATCAGAAGATGAAGTGAACAAACCAGTAAGTTGGTTGTTATTGATATCAGTAATAGATCCAAACAAGGCTCAGTTGTTGTGGCTATAATACAATGGATATGATGGAAAAAGGAATTGACCACAAGCCTTTTGACTTTATCAGGAATTGATCAGCATGTCAGAAGGAAGTACTGTGGATCTAAGAAATTCACAAGGAGAAGAGGAGGACATCCAGTTAGCTGGTGATGCCATGGAGCCAGAAGAGTGTCTCCCTGAGTGTGAGTAAATGACAATATTTATCTTCTTCTTCTTTTTTCGGCTTCTCCCATTAGGGGTCGCCACAGTGGATCATCCGTCTCCATACCGCCCCGTCCTCTACATCTGCCTCTTTCAACCCAACTATGTGCATGTCTTCCCTCACCACATCCATAAACCTCCTCCTTGGCCTTCCTCTTTTCCTCCTTCCTGGTGGCTCTATCCTCAGCATTCTCCTACCGATATACCCCATGTCCTTCCTCTGCACATGTCCAAACCATCTCAATCTCGCCTCCCTCACCTTGTCTTCAAAATGTCCTACATGCGCTGTCCCTCTAATAAACTTGTTTCTAATCCTGTCCATCGTCGTCACTCACAACATAATAATAAATAAAAAACATTAAAATCATATCTAAAAAATAACTTTATGTGCTCTGTTATATTTAATTTGAACTATTTCACTTAGGTGAAGCGTAACCTACAGGAAACACCTTATTTCCACTTTCTACATTTTGCACTCTGTAGGACCTGTAGGACCACAGGTTCATATATGCCTCAGACCATTGTGAGAGGTCTTTATCTTATAGGGGTACGATGCTCTTGGTTTTTACCAGCTAACTCTAATTATTTTGATTATTTTCAGTCTGTATACTTCACTGTAAGGGGTGTAACATAAACTCGAGCCAGGGACTAGGCCTGGTCTGGTGGACACTGAGAAGGACATGCTACCAAATTGTGGAACACAGCTGGTTTGAGACCTTCATCATCTTCATGATTCTCCTCAGCAGTGGCGCTCTGGTAGGAGGACACAGAATAAATGATTATTGAGAGTGTATTGTAATTAGTTGAACATGTGACATTGTTTGTTAGGTTTGTGGCCAGAAATAATCATGCATCGGTAAAACAGAAGAATAAGGGATCTAAAATTGTCTGGCATTTGCTATTCTATTGTACCTCAGTCCAAGATTGTGCTAAGTAGCTAATTTGTAATTCGCTGGACACTCGGTTTTTAGGAAACCAAAAACATAATCTAATCATATATTATTATTAAATGGGCAGTGTGGAGCTTCTTGGTATATTTGATATAACAGTGATAACATTCTGACACAGTGTTCTAGGTGTATTAACATTAGCTCGATGCTTTTCTTTCAGGCGTTTGAAGACATTTATATTGAACAAAAGAAGGTGGTAAAAGTGGTGCTAGAATATGCGGACAAGGTTTTCACCTACATCTTTGTGTTGGAGATGCTTCTGAAATGGATTGCATATGGTTTTAAGAAGTACTTCACAAACTACTGGTGCTGGCTGGATTTCCTGATAGTGGATGTGAGTATACAGTATACAGTCTTTCTTTGATCTGTAATCAAGCTTTTGTTTTGTTTTTCCGGACCTTATAAAAACCTTTTATACCGCTATTTCTGCAAATATTCAGATATCTAGCAAATGAATAACATGTCAAGAATCACGATTGGTAACTTTGCAAAAGGTGGGGATGTTTGGCAAAGTTGGACTTTAGGAAATATGCAATGTTACTAAAGAAGGATTGAAAAGCTTTATAAATGCATAATTTACCTGTAAAATTGTTGTATTACAGCAAATGGTAAGGAAACTTGTCCTAGTTGTAGAGAAAGAAAGGAACATAATGACGTTACATTTGTTAGTGGAATGCAACACAAACTGCATCCTGGAATTAACAGACACTATGGTTCTTGCTTATTTACTTAAACATTATTAAGGAATACATTTTAAAAGCAATTTGTGTAGACCCAAGAGTTCTCAAGTTACTCATGGTCACAGTGATATACCTCAGAAACACACACACACTTTTGCGTTTTGTTTCTACATGAATACATTTCATTACGTATCACTGCGTATCTCCTGGTCTCACCTTTCTATTTAATTCTATTTAGATCTCTACACATACCTCTAATGATAGGGTAAGTTCATAGTTCAGAGGTCAGAGGTGAGTCGATGTTCAGGACGAATTCTCTCCTCTGCATCACAGCTGCTCGTTGGATTGTCAGTTCATTTTGAGATATAAATGCCATTGTCTTTCTTTGTGACCTAGAAATGTACAGGACATTGGCCTTTATATCGAATTTAAATAACACTCTAACTAATATTTTTATCTTCAGAAGATACTAATAGTGCTGACTTTTCAGTATTTATTATAAGGCTATGGAAAAAAGTAATAAAATTACATTATATGCTTGAAAACTGAAGCAGCAGAGCGCATTATAATATATTGGTATAACAGTACCTGGTTTATGTAATAATTATTGAATATTTTTTAGTTGTTTTGCTGTTTATTATACTATATTATAATATGTATATTATATTATTCTAGTTACACATAGAAATGAGATCTTCTTTAGATATATTACAACATCCCTCTAATATATACCTTTCTTTTATAAAGAACCTTTTTTTGGGGGGGGGGGGAAGGGGGGGCAGGAACAACCCAAATTAAATCCAAAAACATGTCAATATAAAGTTGAAAAATAAATCTACATTCATTCAGATGCAATTTTGGCCCTTATGTCTACTTAATGTGTACCAATCTGTAAAACTCATTTTTCTACATTTTATTTAACATTTATTTAATGGAAAAAAAATTCTTTATAAAAAAACTCACTCTATTTAATATATATGCATAGTGAATATGCATATATAGTTGAGTATGCACGTATGTGCACGACCTACTATGCATATGTGCATATTTGTCCTGGTTTTGTCTATGTGTCATTTCACGAACTCTTCATGTACCTAATTTCCAACCGTCATCAGCGGGTCATTCGACAGTTGAATACCATTCTGTCTGCTCTGAATGTAGAATAGAGTGGAAACATATATTGAAAAACAACTCATTTGTAGATAAATCAATTTCGAATTCTATTGAATGCGTTCCTGTAGAATGTCCCAAAACATGTATGGACTTTACAGTGTTCAGTCTCATCTTTAGCTCTTTTCATCTTTGGTTATGTTTTTCTGTAGAATATTGAAATGTTCATGTTCAGTGTCAATCTGAGAAGTCGAAAAGATATAACTGCCTAGTAACTACAATTGATATACAGTATACAGCTATTACAGTAGATTGAAAGTTAAGTGCTACTATGCAATGAGATCTTAATAGTTAGTATGCAGTTCTGATACACCTGCAGCAATCCGATAGTGAGGCATCAATACAGAAGTACAGCATTTAGGTGCCAGATGTAATTTATTATAGACGCACTGGTCATGTCTGAGTGGCACATGCCAAGTTTGCAGAAAACAGAGGTGCATTCTGAGTAAACACGATTCTTGATCTTAAACCCATTCTCCTTGTGAGATGTAGACTATGGAAAAACAGTCATACATCCGTTATCCATCATACACACGTCTGGCACAGGTAATAATAATCTGAATGCAACTTAAATTAAATTCTAGGAAAAGCCTTTCTTTTGTGTTGTATCTGAAGATATTGACATATACTGTTAATTGCTTGTTGATTTTAGAATTTCTTTTGTAGTAATTGGGAATTGGATTGATATTCAGACCCTCTGCTTTTAAGCTTAGATATAATGGCATCCATTGCATCCATTGCAAAAGCAACCATACAGGAATTATATATATATATATATATATATATATATATACATACCTGCCCACAATGCCAAAAGCCCCAAAAGTGGGTTAATGACCATGTTGGTGTGCTTGACTGGTAAGCAAACTCACCAGACCTGAACCTCATAGAAAATCTATAAGGGTATTTTCAAGAAGAAAATGAGAAACAAGAGACCAAAAAATGCAAATGAGCTGAAGGCCACTGTCAAAGATACCACTTCAGCAGTGCCACAGACTGATCACCTAAAAAAAAGCTTAACACATATTTAAACTTTTTTTTTCCACTTAAATGTGCATTCCTCCTCTCCCCTCACTCTGCAGGTATCGTTAATTAGCTTGGTGGCTAACTCTCTGGGTTACTCAGACTTTGGAGCTATTAAATCCCTGCGGACGCTGAGAGCCCTCAGACCACTACGAGCCCTGTCCAGATTTGAAGGAATGCGGGTAAGTCACCTTCTCATCAGAATGTACATGCTGTGACTGTGTTACATTCATGTTAACTGTACAGTATGGTGTTTCCTTTTAAAATGGGCCTGTCTTTCACCACTTCCTTTATTCCTGAAGTATCCAGCATGATAAATATTGCTTTATTTTATGCTAAGGTGGTGGTGAATGCACTAATTGGTGCCATCCCATCCATCATGAATGTGCTGCTGGTATGTCTGATCTTCTGGCTCATCTTCAGCATCATGGGTGTCAACCTCTTCGCCGGGAAATTTGGAAAGTGCGTCAGCAGGACAGGTTACATCCATAGCGCTTCAATAGTGAACAATAAATCAGATTGTCTGGCCATGAACAACACCCAGTTCTACTGGACCAGGGTGAAGGTCAACTTCGACAACGTAGGGTTGGGCTACCTCTCACTGTTACAAGTGGTAAGTCACTAATTTGTTGTCTTTGTGTTCACTTATCAATTATTTTAGGGCCTGGTGTATCCTTTTATAAGATTACTGTAAGATCATTTGGGGATGTAACTACGTATGAAACTACGTTTCTATGGTGAATCCAATCCACAAGCGTTTTTTTTTTTTACCTCTGTAAATATCAAAGGTATTCGAATAAGAACTTTAAGGTTTTATAATGGACCTTAAAGCTATACCGTTTAAAAACACACCTGTGAGGTTGATGTGCATGCTTGTATCTGTAATTACAGGCAACCTTCAAAGGCTGGATGGAAATCATGTATGCAGCAGTGGATTCCCGTGGGGTAACCTCGAATCATTCCATTTAAAAAAACTAGAATAGATTCTAGCAAAATATGTAAAAAAACAAAAAACAAAACAGTCATAGCCTAGGTATATTTTTTCTTACTCATCACAGGTAGAAGAGCAGCCCATTAAGGAGATCAACCTGTACATGTACCTTTACTTTGTCATCTTTATCATCTTCGGCTCATTCTTCACTCTGAATTTATTCATCGGTGTAATTATCGACAATTTCAATCAGCAGAAGAGAAAGATAGGTGCGGACACCATGCTGATTTTGCTGAAATAATTAATATGTGGCTTAAATTTTTGAGATTTTAGATATTTAAGATTATATTTTTGCAATTCCAAGGTGGACAGGACATCTTTATGACTGAGGAGCAGAAGAAGTATTATAATGCAATGAAAAAACTGGGATCAAAAAAGCCACAGAAGCCCATATCGAGACCAACGGTAAAAAAGAAAACTCTTAAAAAAAAAAAAAAAAAAAAAAAAGGTCTACTACATTCATTATTATTATTATTATTATTATTATTACTAAATGACAAACCTTGTGAACATGTCTGTTTGCTCTTTAAATGAAGAACATTCTGCAAGGTTTCTTCTTTGATTTGGTCTCCAAGCAAGCCTTTGACATCACAATCATGATCCTCATCATCTTGAACATGATCACCATGATGCTAGAGACGGACGAGCAGTCTCCTCGAATGGAGTCCATTCTCAACAACATCAACCTGGCTTTCATCATCATCTTCACCACCGAATGTCTCGTTAAGATCTTTGCTCTCCGCTGCTACTTCTTCACCGTCAGCTGGAACATCTTCGACTTTGTAGTGGTCATCCTGTCTATAGTTGGTGGGTATAGACCAATGACACAGTTCCAACTCACTGCAGAACATCCCATAGCATACTATAATCTAAAACAAAATTATAACTATCTATATAACTATTTTTTATTATAGGAATTGTCCTGGCTGATATCATCGAGAAGTACTTTGTGTCTCCAACCTTATTCCGGGTGATCAGGCTGGCCAGAATAGGACGGGTCCTCCGTCTCATACGAGCAGCCAAAGGAATAAGGACGTTACTCTTTGCCTTAATGATGTCACTGCCAGCCCTCTTTAACATTGGGCTTCTGCTGTTTCTTGTCATGTTTATTTATGCCATTTTCGGGATGGCCAACTTTGCCTATGTAAAGAAGCATGGCGGGATCGATGACATGTTTAACTTTGAAACTTTTGGAAACAGTATCATATGCCTGTTCCAGATCACCACCTCTGCTGGCTGGGACAATTTGCTGGATCCAATTCTAAGCAACTCGCCAGAGGAATGTAACCCACATTTCATAAACACAGGTACTAATACAAAGGGTAATTGTGGAAACCCTTCAGTGGGAATTACATTTTTTGTTAGCTACATCATCATCTCCTTCCTCATTGTTGTTAACATGTATATTGCTATCATCTTGGAGAACTTCAGTGTTGCCACAGAGGAGAGCACGGAGCCTCTCAGTGAGGACGACTTTGAGATGTTCTACGAAGTATGGGAGAAGTTTGATGTGGAAGCAACACATTTCATTGAGTACACCAAGCTCTCGAGTTTTGCAAATACGCTTTCGGAGCCCCTGCGAATTGCCAAACCCAACAAACTCAAATTGATTTCGATGGACCTACCAATGGTGAGTGGAGACAAGATCCACTGCCTGGACATCCTTTTTGCCTTCACCAAACGTGTTCTGGGTGAGTCAGGTGAGATGGATGCCCTCAAGCAGCAGATGGAGGAAAAGTTTATGATATCCAACCCTTCCAAGACCTCCTATGAACCCATTACTACCACTCTCCGGCGCAAGCAGGAAGAGGTCTCGGCAACCATGATCCAGCAGGCATACAGGAGGCACCTAGTCAGACGGCAGATAAAAAATGTTTCTTATCTGTACCAAAAAAAATCAGTAAACATGGCATCAGTAAAAATAGAAGATGTGAAAGAAAAGCAGGGGCTCATTGCACATATGATTAAGGAACATTATGACTCTGAGGAGAAGTTGGTCAAGGGGTCCCAGCACTCCTCCCCTCCTTCCTATGAGGCTGTTACCATGGCTCCAGTTGGATTGTTCCAGGTGCTGATACCTGCCGACAGAAACCTTGCAGCTTGTGATTCTTGCAACACTGCAGAAACTATTTTGTAAGAAGTACTTATTTCAGGAAGAGTGATTCAATATCAAAGTGTAAAGCACACATTATGCTGGAAAGAGCAAAGGCACAACCATGTCCACGCCATACTGTATTTTATAGTAACATCACTGCTGACAGCTAGAAATATCAGATCCATGACTATTAGTGATCATCATCCCAGATCCTGAGGATCTACCATTTTGAGTGTAGATTAAGCAAGTCAGTGAGGTGGATATCCTACATTTTGTAGATGCTTAAATTGTTAGGAATAGGTTTGGTGATCACTGATCGAAACACATTCACTATGGATCAGAGGCCAGAACCTGTTCCTTATAGTCACGATGGCTGTTTAGTAGAATTTACTTTGCAATAATACTATCAATAAAATGAAATTGAGAGTTTTTTTTTAAACCTCATTTTCTCATACTTTTCAGCAATGATCTCGAATGGTTGTTCTAGCAAGGATTCACTGAATATACTATGTAAGTCCCAGCAGGGCACAGTCCCCGAGTTGTGATGTAGAATTTCAATTATTGTACGATATGGTAAGACTCCTGCCCTGTGAGATGCCTGACTCCCGCCAGAGGTCTGTGTTTTTGGTGTTTTAAAGTCCGATTTTAACTCTCGTTTCTCTACTTTTTATTGGTGTCACCGGACTCTGAAACAGAGCACCTCCAGCTCCAGCCTCCACTCGTGCACATGCTCATTTACATACATGTATACTGTAAAGTTTATACTTTACAGTACTGTAAATCGCTCAGTATACTACTCCATATTGATCACCATTCTTTAAGACTCCTGCATAGGCTAGGCCATGTTTCAATGTTATTTTCAAATTATGATAGTATCATTGTAACTCCCTCTAGTTGTATTTTTGCCAGAGGTGTCTGGGATAAGGTTGTTAACATGAAAAAAAAATTTAGGAATAGAATTAAATCAAGGGAGAATGTGGCATTGGAAGGTATTTTGTATTTTGTCAAAGCGTTGCACTAATGCCATTATATAAGACTTTTGAGTCAAAACATTCTCTCTAGGTTGATTTAAGAGCTATTTTCATGCTGAGCTCTGCAGTACATGCCTGCTGATGGATGTCGCATCTAGACATGACTTAGCTTGGGAAAATGTGCATCAGGAGGCATATTAAAGGCTTTGATTTACTAATATAAGAATTTACTGTCAAGTCTTATATACACTTTAAAATGAAATATATATTTATGAAAAGGGTGATTGAATATACAAATTCAGTTCATTTATTATTAAACTTTTCTAACAGGCAGGTGGAAAGTCTAAGGAAAACAGATGACATTGTTATGCAGTGGAAAGGCATGCTGGCATGGTTTGTGTCCACCTAAAAAGGAAAGCTGCAAATTAGTACAAAGTTCTTCAGACTGATCAATATTATTCTTTAATGAAGCATTTCTTTCTTGATGAATGCTTTCTTCAGGAAGAATGATGTTTATCTCTCCTGTGCAGTTCTAAGTGGGTGCACAGGTGCATTAAAGCTGTTTTGGGCAAAACTTTACAGTTAATGTTTTTTTTTTCCCTTTAATTTGTTGCCTGTATGTGTCTCTGACACTGTGAGCAGATTTTCTCCATATTATGTTTCATTCAGAACATTAAAAATAATTCAGAAGAAGAAAACAATATCAGGTGTTTGTAATATATTATTATATTTGGGGAATTAAAATGCGCAAAATCGGTTAGCGCTAAATTTTTCAAAGCATGATCTGAGTTATGGAATTATGATGTCATTAGTATCATTTAATTACTATACTGTACATTGCAACAATTATATACATATACAGTACACATACACACACACACACACATCAGGTTGATGAGCAGTTAATTGGAAATGACACGGTATGCAAATATGGATGTGCAGAGAAATAGGTTTATAATGTCCAGCGATTATCAGGTGACGATACAGAAAAGGTAGAGAATGACATAGAAGGCAAGTAACATTGTAGTGCAAATCACAGTACATGACAAGTGCAGAGTTTGTTCATTATGTACAGTACACGAGGGGGAAAACAGGGTCGGAGTGGAAATGTTTGAGAACAGGGTGACACCTGATAGGAACCTGTTCTTGAGTTTGCTAATCTAACAGAACCCCTGTAAAGTCTTTGATGCCTTCTAAAAGGGTTAAAATCCAGATAGTGCTGTTTTGAATGAAACCATCCCACTAAGATATAATGATCTTTCTAAACTTTAAGGCTAGACTGCAATTTTACCATTTTTATGTAAGAGCTATAGAGGTGTATTTTGTTTTTATTTGTATTTTTATTTTTTTGAGGGCTTAAAAAAAAAAAAAAAAAAAGACAGCCAATTTAGCAATTTGCCTGAGAGCTTAACCTTCTCCTGCGATGAAGAGAATGATCAAATCCCTCTGTGACCAGCTGGACCTTGATGATTATCTCAGTGCAGCAGGAGGAAAAATTACTTGTTTTAATTACGTATGCAAACACACACCCGTGTTTCTCCTCAGTTCCCCCTTTCCCCATAATACACAGTGTTTCTGTATACTGCTGTTAAACAGAGATATATGAAAACGACTAGACAGATGCATTATTTACTATATCAGCATCAGCACTAAATAGAACTGCATTCTTCATGACTGTGTTTTGGTAATTGATCAGATGTGTAAACATTTGAACATGTGGCCAGGATTAAGCTTTTCTCCACTGCAAATATTACAAAGGATTAAAAATGCACTATTGGTAATTACAGCAATACATTTGCACATGCTGAGGCCCTGTATTACTGCATGACAACATTCCAAATACCACATTTGAGATTTGATTCAGGGGTAAAAAGAAAAGGTGTCTACAGTACACACACACACACACACACACACACACACACACACACACACACACACACACACACACACACACACACACACACACACACACACACACACACACACACACACACACACACACACACACACACACACACACGCCCTCTGAGCTGCATTTTATTTTATTTTTTTTATAATCCAGAGCTGCTAACAGATGGAGTGTGACTTTGTGAAAGGGACAAAAGCTTTCACCGGGGTTAAACCGTATCGGAACACATTCATATTGAATATTTGTAATAATATTTATGCCTGTATAAAAAGTATTTAGGTTTTACTAAAAACTCTCATAACACAATGCTTTTTATGTATTCCTAATGTCTTCACAGGGACATGTAAGAAAAGGTTCTTTATAGCATGACGTGTTCTTACTTTAAGAGAAAGAAAAACAGAGAGACTGGCAACAGGACTTTTATTAATAAATCAAAAATTGTAAATGTTGCCAGGTTTTGGGAAATTAATCAGTGTTGGGGGGTGGTAATAGGACGCTTAAGGACTATATTATTCTATAATATGCCTGTACTGTTGTGATGATCAATCATAAGAAGAAACAAACTAAATAAAATGTGACAGAAAATAGGACAGAAATGGCACAAGAAAGAAGCAAAAATGTGGGTGGCAGCTGCAGGATAATCAGAGTGAAACAATTAGGTCTACATTAATTTAGTCTTAAGTGGTGAGTGATGTGAGTGCTGAGCCAGGTTAAAACATATATAGACTTCAGAGCTATTAGACTCATTTAAGGAGAAGAAAAGTGAGGGTGAATGAGCTGTGTAGGCAGTCGCTCCGTTATCTGTAGAGAATCCATGGAAATGGACATCTTTTCTGTCTCCTGTATCAGCATATTAAATGTTGATACAGAAGACAGGAAAGATGTGTCCATTTCCAGGAACAGTTTACACTGAATTTACTATATATTTTCACAGAGAAATGCAAAATTGTCTTTATAGTGAAGTCGATGCTAAAATCATAAAAATCCTTTGTTAAGCCAATAAAATAAACACAGGTAATGTGGCTGGTTGCTTACGATTGTAGACTCTGGGGACCTTGGCAACAGGAGAACAAGATTTCTGCCTGCTGAATTCCCTTTCCCTCTTTTATAGTGAGGAACAGAAAGATTGGCCATTTTGTCATTTACTACAATTAAATCCTGAGTTGGCAGTGACAGTCACAATAGAACTTAATGACCTAAAAAACCAAGGAGAGAAAGTCACACTGCAGTTCTATTCAGCTCTATATTTAGATTAAGCAGCGGTGGAAAGAGTAATAAAATATTCTACTCAAATAAAAGTAGCTACTTCAATTAAAATGTACTTCAGGTTTTTTTTTTTTGCGTTTAGTTTTTAGCAGGGGTGAAGTGGGGGGATTCTTGTGTAGTTAAAAAAAATACAAGGGGATATAAATCTCTAGTTGTTTTTAATTGAAGGAACACCTTTACAAATTTAATTGCAATAGCAAGTAATATAGATAAAATAAATAAATAAATAAAATTCAATCCATGACTGAATCTGTTGTGAGGTGTGCACTTTTGCAACAATAAAAAAAATTTCTAATTGTAACATTAACAATGGAAATTATGATGAGAGAAATCGCAAATACAGATTCAGAATTCAGACAGTGAGCGCAGACTCTGAACAACTTTCAATGGGCATTTTAAGGCATTTCGCTTTCAGCCGGGTCTGCATCGAAAATAGATTGGAATAGCATTACCTTTATCTTACTCTACAGCACTCTCAAAAAAGAACCCAAAGTGTGTTTCTTCTCAAATATTAAAGGTAGAAGTAAAGTGTTTCATCACTGCCAGACTGTATTACGTCCTGCAACCGATTCACACTGGAACTAAAAGTATCAGGGGAAGAAGAAAAGATGCACACACCAAAGGTGAGGTAAATCAAATACAACTTGTTTGCTGTACTTTAATGAGGTGAAATTCTGGATTTGGCAGTAAACTAAAATAACCTGATAAACAGTGATACAACAGAATCACACAAGCACCAACTTAAAACCAATTATAACCCTTAACATCAGGTATCTTTCAGTCTGGGAAAACAGGAACACTGATGGTCCTACTTGGCACCAGACACACACAGAGGTTTGTACATACTTTCTAGATATATATTTCTTTTAGAATGCAGTACAAAAACGATCACAAATTCGTATGATGAACACATTTCTTAATTTTTCTTTGCACTGAATGAGAGTTGTAGGGAAAAAGAATCAGTTATTAAAGTAACAAGAGCCAAAGTGTGCAGATTTAAGATTCTGAGAAACATTTTATGTATGAATTCTTTAGGCACAGACCTAGAATCATAAAAAACCCACACACACTGCTTTTAACCTGGAATAAAACCCACATGCAGAGATGTACATTTATGTGATTTCTTTTTTTAAATCATGTTATTTCCCATTTAAAAACAGTGCCATTTTAGACCTTAGGACTTGAGAAAGAAGGAAAAAACAAGCCATGTTTCAAATAAAATATTTCAAAAGATAATGATCTATTGGTACCTTGGTATGATTAAAAATTGATGCTGGAAAAACATGCCCCAGATGTGCAGGTCAAATTCTTTGTCTTTTAATATGTTTCCCGACTGCTGAACCATTCATAAAAGTATTGAGTATGTATTAAAACTAAATGGAAGCATATGGTGATGGTTAGTGTTCGAGTAAAGCTTGCAATTAGAAATTTCCCTGAAAACAAAAAGCTTTGTGTAAAAGGACATGGATTCAAGCAATTAAGTCAGATTTACATTTAGCTTCATAGTTCTAGTGTCAAGACCACGTTTATAATTTGTATGTTTTTGTATGTATCCATGTAAAAATTGCTTTAATCCATGTAAACATTTATTTGGCACATTCTAACCTTCAGGCAGCTGTAATACTTTATAGGTTTACCTTCAAATCCCTGATGTCAGTATACATTTATGAGTGGTAGTCATGCTGATTGAATGGACTAAGGTAGAGGTTGGGGATTCTGCTGTTGTATACAGGCTATAACAGTAACACACACACACACAAAAATCCAATAAAAACATACATGAAAAAATGTACAAATGTTTGGAAACAACCATTATTCCAGAGTGGTTGAACTGAGGTAGGTTCCATCATTTATATAATAATAATAAAAAAAAAAAAAAAACAATAAAGGAGAAAATGTAATTGCTACTCTGTGCACAGAAAACGGACCCGTCATCAGACCCGTTAGCTGTAATAGAATCACAAATCCCACTTTCTACAGAAATCAACTCTCATAAAAAAAAAGGTAGCCATATATTTATTGACATTTCTACCACAAAAGGCAATAAAACACTCACCTAAATGAGGTCAGAATTGTGTATATTAATACTAAACGTCTAATTCTCAGCCAGATGCGATCCATTGAGCCTGGTTTCTGAGGGAGTGGTAGGTAGGAACACAGAGCACCAAGTCTACTGAGTATCACGCCACTGAGAGGTTCCTACAGCTGAGCTCTATTGCTAAAAAAAATTAAAACTACACACACACAAAGAGACACATATCTCACAGTTACCAGTCACATACAAGCACACGTTTACCTGAGTAGTACATTACATCACAAATACAACCACCCTCATTAATCCTGCAGCATCAGTGCTATTGCTCATTCGAAAGGCAGCACCTGTCTATAAAGCACACATCACGCGTTCACCTACACACTTTCAGAGGCCCTGCCCTTTATATGTAGGTGCAATACGAAAGCACGAAGGCATCTACGTGTCACTACGTTCAAACCGGAGACGCTATGCCGGGGTTCATAAACTTATAAATATATGAATGGTGGCCTGGGAAAACTGATTTTTGTAGCATTTTACTGATTTTATTCAGTCAAACACTGATAAACATTCTTTCCCATTGCCGGTAGTGTGGTTTCTTCTCTGTTTTGATGACAGCAGGTGTCTGATTAGAAACTCAATATATGAGGCGCAAGTCTTTTTCACTACGGCACATAATTATCATAATAAAGCCTGGTGTTCGGTGTGAGATCAACACCCTAGGCTGACTGATTTTACTGTTTGTTTGTTAGACTGGCTGCTTACACAGCACGATCTTTGCATAAGGACAAACAAAGTTAGAACGTTGACTAAATGAACATTTCACGTGTTTTTTTTATGTAGAGATTTATATTACTGGCTTTTTGGCTCATCGCTTTTCCCCCCAGTTCTTCCCAGGCCACCAAGCACCGAGATGATCCGCCTGAACAAACTGTTCCAGATCATCAGAGGCTTTATGCTTAAATATAGCAAATACTGAAGACAACCAAACAGTCCTGCTGTCTTTCAATTCCAGTGTTCCTGACATCTGCCCATTACAAATCCCTACCAAGCATTTCCTTTAAAAAAAACAAAAAAAAACACGCCACACACTTTCACAAAGAAACAAAAGATTCTAGCAACTATTGAAAAGTAATACGATCACTGAATAGTAAGAGAGGTACTTGATCGAACAGAGGTTACTTTTGCGTTACAGTCTTGCGCTTATCGCTCCGCCGTCACTAATCCACAGCATAAAGACGAGTGAGGAATGTAGGTTTTCACGAGTCAAGTCTTTAGAATGGAGGCATTTGCGGAATTGGCTGCTGCGGTTAGGAAAAATTACAATTCACATTCGAATCCTAAAAGTCAGCGGAGACACGAGGTAACGACTGCACTGTGAAAGCACTGTGAAAAGGTCATTTGATTGCTGTACGAGGCTTTGGGTTGTGTTGCGTTTTTGTGCTTTCCGGATGCAAAGGAACAGCTGATGTAGTGTGAGGTTTGTTAAAAGTCATCCGAATGGCTGGTACGGTGGCGCAACTTGTGCAAAAGAATATTTAAAAAGATCCACAAGCAAAATAATCAAGACAGACTTTAAAAGAAAGAAAAAAAAAAAAACTTGCTCCTGAAATTCATGGGTGAAATGGCAGAATTCCTCGAGCGAGCACAGCTTAGGTTTGTGTATGCCCGAGCACACAATTTTTGGAACAAAGCCTGATTTCATCCTTATTATTTGGACTTCCGACTCTCAGTATTTTGTTTGCAGATCTTTATGTGAATCTATAAAAAACAGCAGCAGAGTTCACATTACTGGAGAGGTTACAGGTGTAGTGTTCTCTAGTTCCTGCCACACCACTGACCACTGACTGACAGCAAATCAAACGCTCTCCTCTTTGAGGGGTAGAATCGAGTCACTGTCTATCACCACCATGGAAACCAGACAGTCTGAGGTAGAAATATTAATGGTGTTGGTTGCCCTGGCGATGGTGATGATGCGTTCTTCCACACAGCCTGCGGACAGACGGGCCTCTGCGTCGTGGTCCCAGCACTCTTCCACTGTCTCACACATCTGGGCCAATCCCTAAAATACACACAACAAAATGTTACTACAGTAACACCTCTGTACTCGTCGGCTGAGGAACTCGGCATGTTATGAAAAGTGAGTGCTTGAAAAATCTCATGGTATCTCGTGAACAGTGCGCACATCAATGAGAAATGAAATGAAGAAAGAAAAAAAGGCTTTTATTCTAAATCGTTTATCATTCAAATTTACTTCAACGTTTTACCATCATCCAAGCTAACAAATCTGGATATAGAGACAACGTAGCCATCATGCTTTTTAAATGAGATGGTTTTAATGATGCGTTTGTAATGAAAAGAAAAAAAAAGCTTTACCGGATGTTTGAGCCAGCAGTCCTTCAGTATGGGCCTCATCTTCTTATGGACAACCACGTCCTGCAGATCCTCCAGAGATGGGTGGTGACCCAGCTCCTCTTCAAACGGGAGCATGTACTCATGTACAGACCCTGCACAAGCCAGTAACACAACATTACACACATTTACCTTGTTGTGAGAAGTGATTACACCTCACCTGCATGAACACCCAAATCCTTTGGCACCAGAAAACTACAATTTCTGATTTGAATTCATGAATTCTGATGCATCAAAACTTGATACAATACCAAGATGAATGGCTAGCTAGTTGTATTTTGTAAAAATAGAAAACCGAGCATCTTCAGGCAATAAGAGCTGGTTAACTTGTTCGCAAACATGACACTGCAGGCTGAAATCATACTGTCCAGTTGTTTCTTACATTTGTGAATAAGGAGATAAAACTGAAACCTGATTTCTTGTTGGGACAGTTATTTATATTTAGCCCAGTTTGGTAAAACACTCACCATCAGCAGCAGTGCAGCGAGACAACAGCTCCCAGATCACCAGGCCCAGAGAGTACATATCAATCCTCAAAAATGCATCCCTGTGAAAATTGATGGCACCCTCCAGCACCTCCGGTGCCATGTAGCGCCTAGTACCAACCTAAAGCGGTGCGCGCGCACACACAAGGACATGTTTAAGCTCAGTCTCATGTTAGAGTTGTATCTCGAGATAGTTTAACTTTAGTATATTCGTTGATACTTTTACCTGGCCGTGAGTATCTCCTGGTGGCTTCCCCGGTTCGAAACGCACAGCCAGACCAAAGTCTCCAATTACAGCAGTCAAATCGGTCCTGAGCAGCACATTCTTACTCTTAAAGTCCCTGAGGAACAAGAGTGAAAACGGTCCACACACACACCCCATGGGTTTCAACTCTTCAACCCCTTACATTTTTTATATGTAATTTAACTTTTGTTTTTATTGTTTAAAAGTCAAATCGCTACAGTACTCAACATTCACCTTTCCGATCAATTATTTATTGAGTCACTAGTCGCCGTCAATTGAACAAAACCAGGGCATGTGGAAATTAAACCATATCAAACCATTTTTATATGCTGCCAAAAATGAGTCCGTGTTTCTCTTTCATTATTTCCTCACCTTGCAGTGTCCCAAACATGCTCTCATATGATGCAGTTTCAATCATCCCATCAATCTAATCTTATAGATCAGGGGGTTTGGTGTATTTCTAATTGCGTGTGATCTTACTGGGAGCTGTGACGCAACCAATCTTAATAAGAGTAAATGCATTTTTTTTCTTCTTCGCTATGCTGGGCACCACTGATTTATCTCCAAAGAGGCCTAAATGTGATTCCACAGATAAATGAAAGCACACATATTCTCAGAATTCTACACCAGAATGGCTAAAATAAGCAATAATCAATAAGTGTCCTTTTCTCTCTGTCAGCTAGCCCCGTCCTGTAAAGTCTTAGTTATAGATTATAATATTTATATACTATTTTCCTTCTTTTTCAAAGTTAACTTGTCATTGAAGGTTTAATGACAGTAATCAGCCAGAAAAATGTACACAGGTAAATTATACCTGTGTGCAATTGCTGGTTTTGGCCCTTCCAGTCTGTAGGACAGATCCTCATGTAGGAAGGCCAGGCCTCGGGCCATGCTCTCTGCAATGTGGCACAACTCAGTCCAGTTCACCACATTCCCCTTGAGGTAGTCTGTTAAAGATCCCTAGAGCACACACAGAGACACAAGTATAGGATTATATAAGAAAAAGGCATAACACACAATTTCTGAATTCAGATATCATTTAATTTATCCTAAATTCAAAAGAGTTGCTACAAAAATCACATCGAGATGTTTAGACAAAGTGAAACATTTGCATATTTACATACAAGCTAAATTCTGCAAACCGTAAATGTAACGCTTAGGCTCAATTAGAGACATCTCCTGCACGAGAAGACAGAACTTCAAATGAATGCATGTCTGACCCTTTCATGAAATTCAGTGACGAGCCAGAGCTCCATTTGCAGGTTGGTTCCTCGTTTCTCAGCAGAGATGTAGCGTAGCAGGTTCTCATGCCTCAGTCCCTCAGTGAGGTAAATTTCTCTCTCATTCTGCCATGATTGCTTATCCTGGACACAACACAAATAATAATTAAGTCGTGTCATGAACACATCTGGTTGTAGCTCTAGAACTATGGAGAGGCTCAAATTACCTTGTGTAAATCCACCCAAACATCCTGCAGTTACAGGTTGCAATTCATAAACACTTGAGATGCTACAATCAAATTCAGAAAAGGTTTCATATGCTTACCTGAACAGGGAAGATTTTGACAGCAACATATTCCGTTTGTAGCTGAGCCTTCCACACACACCCAAAGCGCCCCCTTGCTTTCAACTCCAGAAGCTGCAGTGGTTTCAGTCCCACCAGAGGAGATGGAGGAGCGGGACCCACACCCTACATGAAAAAAAACATGAGCTCAATATCACAACACACAATTAAACGTCATTAACAACGTATTATTCAGAAAAATAAATGAAACAAAAAGGGCTATAAATAAAGCATCACACCTGGTTAATATCCACATGGCCATATGGAGCTTTGCGCTGGTGGTAAGTCCAGCATGCGAGTACCAAAGCCAGAGACAGCACAAGCAGAGGAATTAGAGAGTATGCCAACACACCAAGTATGGATAGACCCACCGGAGGAGGCTGGATCTTAACTGAAAACACAAAACAAAAATTGTGTGAACAGTTCAACCACTCATTATAATCCTTAAAGACTAAAAGTCATAATTACTAGAGATAAAAAGAAGATTCATCTTTTTGCTGATTATTCGGCAAAGATGATCGATTGCTTGAACTATCGGCTAACAGCAAAAACACATACCGGTAGTTTTTTCTGGCTAAAGAGTGGCCTCTAGAGGTGAATCACTAACATCACATGCTGTTTGTTTTTACACGAGAGACCGTGTGCTGCACGGAGAGCGCTATATTACATCTATTATTTATCATTTATTCATTCTATTTATTAATTCATATATTTATATTCATTTCAATTACCACATTTTCATGATTCAATACTGTTTTTTAATTTTGTAATAAAGTTTTGTACTATTTTACACAGAGTGTTGTGTTAAGTTTTTTTTATCCAGTTTCCATTTTAAAATCTATTGGTTGATTAGTCAGATATCTGCAAGTCAGTCAACCAGTAAAATCCACTATCGACCTCCAACAATTACCACACAATATCAACAAAGATTTGGTAATATTTTTAAAAAGCACATCATTTAGGCCATATATTGACAATCAGCAACAATGTACAATATATGACCATTACCTCCATGTGGGTTTTCCACAAACACCATCAAAAGGCTCGAAGTACACAGTTGTGTGGATTTGTGTAAAAAAAAAAAAAGAAAGTACAATATGACTTTACTAGACATAAAAGTGTTCTGTCCAAACACGTTTCAGTACAACAATGTCCATGTGCACAAGATATGCCTTGTGAAGACCTGATTTGCCAAAGGCCATGTCCACACTAATACGTTTTCACTCGAAGGCATATTTTTCTCTACGTTTTGGCCTTCCGTCCATACTGAGACTGCGTTTTCAATCAATGAAAACTTCTTGAAAATGCTTTCCAAAATAAATAAATGTAAAAATGTAGGCTTTCGGAAGCGGTGCTGCATTTTTTTTTGTCATTGTCGCAACATTTCAAAGAGGGGGAAAGTAAATAAAAGGCAGACGGAAATGACGTGGGGGTTTTTTTTGCCTCCATTTAAAGCCCATTTTGCTACAGATAAACCAGACATTGGTCTCTGTGGAGTCTCACCTGCAGGAGTGGTGACTTCAGGCAGGTGTATGAATCTTTCATTGCAGTAATTACCCTCACAGCAGCAGAAAAACACCTGAGGGCTTTCCTCTGTGGCCACACACTCCTGTCTGCTCACACACACACACACACACACACACACACACACACACACACACACACACACACAGAGAGAGAGAAAGAGAGAGAGAGAGAAAGAGATGAGGATACTGGTTAAAAAGGCCACAATGGAAGTTGTTGAGAGAACTTTTTTCTCGGGTGTAATGTTTCACCTGTCGTAGCAGTTGAAGTCATCGAGCCAGCAGCCCTTTTTTACCAGGTGTATGGTTCCTGAGGAATTAATCCAGGATGCGTAGCAGTGCTTTCGCTTGTCCTTTTCTCCCTCACATCTCTCGTAGCCACTCTGATTAGTCTTCTCAGCTCGCCAGTTGTCATTATAATACACGCACTCTCTGGTGCCGACCTCGCCTTGCCCGGGACCTAAAAAACAATGTTGTACTTTGTAACTTTCATCACACAATCATTTTTAAAACAAACACAAAACATTTAGTCCCATTCTAAACTTCATAAAGATAAGAGGTCACCCATCCCCCAATCGGTTACCAATCTTTTACTAACCACGTAACCCCCCTCACCACACAAACACAAGGGAGAGAGGCAGCTCGCTTTTTTTCTTTTCCTCTTACTAATTCAAGTCATATAAGAGTAAACTACATCATTAACCTCTCCAAAAATATCTGCCACCCTCTCTCTCTCTCACACACACACACACACACACACACACACACACACACACACACACACAGAAGAAAGCAGGAGTTTTATACGCAAGTTGCCGCTCCCCTGTGGAGTTCACTGATCCAGATCACATTGCCACATCCTGGCCTGCTGCCGAGGTGTCATATGAGTGTTTTTGTTAAAGAATCTCACCTACGCTCTGCCAATTCTAAAGCAGATTTTAATAAACTAAAAACTATTTGTGGATTATTTTTACGGGTAACATTATTTTGTTTTTGTTGTTTTTTTAATGGTGGAAATCACAAACCACTGTTATTTCTTTTTGTAGTCATGATTTTGTTTGACTTATATATTCTTATATAAATTAGATTTAGAAACTCCAGAAAATGTGTTTTCCTGCCTGAAAAAAAGAAAAAGTTAATTACAAACCAGACCCATAACAAATCATGTTCTCCCTATTGACTTATATAGCAATAAAAATAATCACACACACTCATAAGACCTACAGGCTAATCAGATTCCAAATGATTATTAAATAAAAGACAAATCAGGTAAAAAAAAAAATTATTTAATGGATTAAACAATTTAGTTAAAAAAAAAATCCTAATAAAAAAATTTAATGCAGCAATAACTTTCGAGAAACCAGTAGTATATTATTGAAGTTAGCATGTCGTTCTACACATGCGCATCGAACGAAACAGCGCCATCTAGTGGACGAAGCTGGTTTAATAGTTTAAAAGCAGCAGCTTTTCATGATGTGTATCAAACTCTCTTTTACATACTCACACACATACATATATACATATATATGTATACACACGTTTTTATCATTGATCGGTCCAATTATAGAAAATGACAAACAAATGAGAGAGAAGTTAACAAATAGGTAATCAAATCTAATGATGATTGAACTGTAATCCGTAACAAGGCAAATTAAAACGCTGCAACATTTCAATTTCATTGGTTTAAGATTGTCACAGGAGGGTATTGTATTTGATTAAAGGTCACGTGTTCAATTATTTGTTATATCAGGCACGAAGCTTATTTATAAATCACAACAATGCAGACTGACTGAGTTCTTACCTGCAAACAAACTTCCCCGAATAAGTGCTAATGTCACCCAGCGAGCCAACATGTTCCCTCAGTGAGATGGAGGGAGACCGAAAAGAAGTGTCTGTTAGGATTTCTTTTTCTTTCTTTTGGAAAGCATTTACGATTTAAAAACAAACGACCGGCGACACATGAAGGCAAACAAGGGGTCCATGGCCTCTGACTATCGGCCTGATTTAGTAAATAAAAGCGTCGCTCCGTGTGGAGAAGCGGCACAAGAAGCACAAAGCGACTTCACGGATGTCCAAGATTTCATATCGACACGACGGAACAGTTTAATACCGGCATATTTTCCGCTACAAACCGACCGGAAATATGGTCCTTTTTTTTTTTTATCCCACAAGTTTTCCCCAAACACACAGCGGTGCTGTAGAGCTTATACTGGAGAAGCTCAGGCGCATCCAAAATGGCTTCCGAATGGAGAGCGACGCCATTACAAAGACCCGGATATTCCTGAGGGGGGAAACACACACACACACACACACACACACACTGTCCTTTTAACTTATAAAATAACCTACAACTAACTACATTCTCCAACAGTAATTACCTAAATAAATATTAGATATAATAAATACTTTTTATTGAAATGATAAGAAAACAACAGTTAGGTTTGGCCATGTACTTACTGTTACTTTACTGTCTATCTATCTATCTATCTATCTATCTATCTATCTATCTATCTATCTATCTATCTATCTATCTATCTATCTATCTATCTATCTATCTATCTATCTATCTATCTATCCTTCACTTAAGTAGAAGTACAGATACTCATGTTTTAAAATACTCAGGTAAAAGCTGCAATAAAACTAAAGTAAAAGTATCGTGTAGTAAAAGTACTGATTATACTTTTTTTATCTATCTATCTATCTATCTATCTATCTATCTATCTATCTATCTATCTATCTATCTATCTATCTATCTATCTATCTATCTATCTATCTATCTATCTATCTATCTATCAAAGCCTCTTGACTTGACTTGATCTATCTATCTATCTATCTATCTATCTATCTATCTATCTATCTATCTATCTATCTATCTATCTATCTATCTATCTATCTATCATCCCTCACTTAAGTAGAAGTACAGATACTCATGTTTTAAAATACTCGGGTAAAAGCTGCACTAAAACTAAAGTAAAAGTATCGTGTAGTAAAAGTACTGATTATACTTTTTTACTCAGGGTAAAGTAAAGAAGTTTGGGCTCTGACATGTACTTTAGTAAAAAAGTAGCCATTATCACTACCTGTTTTAGTGTCACACTGGTAACTGGACCTCACATCATATTAATATTAGGACTGTCAATCGAGAAAATCTTTAATTGCGATTAATCGAACGATCGTCATGAGTTAACTCGTGATTAATTTATGACACGTTTATGTACCCTAAATTAATACTTTACAAGTTTTTAATACTCTAACCAACAAGGACAAATATTGATGCTTTATGCAAATGTATGATTAATATTCGTGAAACAAAACTCAACATAGAGCATGAATATGCAAAATATTCCTGTAAACGTTTTAACATAATTATGGTGGTTTAAATTCTGTAAATTATCAGGACACCAAACGGAACCTTTGCTTTGTTTCCACACGGAGGGTTCATGAGATGATACCGGAGAAACTGTACTACTTATAAATTTCATACGATTACATAATCAGATAATTTTTGTATTCCATTTTAGACTTTTTGAGCTTTCTATACATATATTTATGATGTCTGTGCGGCAAGTATTCATTGAGATTCAGGTTGTTTAATTTATGTCTGTTAAGAGAGGAGACAGAGGAGGCAGAAAGTGCACCCTGTCTGGTTTCTTTAGTTTACAAAAGCACAGCATTTTTTATTTTTTGTGTATACAAATAAAAGTAGACCCTTTACAGATTCAAATAATGTATTGTTTTTATCTGTATGATAAAAAAAAAAAAAAAAAAAAGAGTCATTTAAGTTCGATTCTGCGTTATGAGGAAAAAATGCCACAAAACGTGTTGGTGCGTTTGTCGACCCACAGAGGGTTAATTGTGTTCATCATCTATCTAACTTTCACCATCAGTCATCCATCATAAGTTATTATACTATAAATATACATTATAATGTATATTTTAGTCCCACAACAGTCTATCTGCTATCTGAACATGATCACCTCCATTTCATAAATAGAATATAGTCACAAGTTCAGAGAAAGTAGGAAAGACGATAAATTTCTTTCTTTTTTCATTTAAAATTGTCTTCATTTACATTTAAAATACAGCAAAAAATTCCAGCATTGTTTAACACTATAGCCAGGCATGTGAAAAGAGTTGTAAAAAAAGAAAAGGAGGGAAGAAAGTGGGAAAAATGAAGCACCCTTAGAGTCAGAGGTGTGCATGTAATTACTGTGTTTAAAGAAGACGTCTTAAGACATTTTAAATGTATGCCATATATATTTGTCCAGCTATTAATATATAACTATATGCCATTCACCGTAACCTAGTTACCATTCAAGCCTGTTATCTTACAGAATCTTATAAATAAGTAATAATGTATGTATGTATTCTACACAATCTTCTGTGAAATTGCATGTCAGCTTCTTCCTTTCTCCTTTCTAAAATGCCATGATATTACAAACACAATAGCCAGGGGATTTCAGCTCTGACTGACCCTACAGGTCATGGCTTTGTTCCTCCTGGCCAAACTTCAGAGAACTGTATTCTTTGCCCCAGGACCCCTGCATGCTCAGCTGGCACTAACAAACCTTTCCTCTCCTTTATCCTTATTAATACAAAGACTCTCTCTGTTTTCTCACCATGGAGTGAACACAGGAGCCATGTTTTTCTTCTGAGCGTACAAATTCCTAAGGAAGGAAACTGTGACCCATTGGGGTGAACGAATAACACTCAAGCGTGTCTTAATTTGCAGTTAAAAATGTCTCGGTATAATTAGCCACATTCATCTATGTTCATTTCAAATAGTATGTGAGCTCATTAAGCACTAAGTTCATTAAGCACTAAAATGAATTGAAGTTATTAGTATAGAAGACAAAAAAGTGTATTTGTTTTTCAAGAGACACCCGAGTTTAATATATTTTTAAGTAAAACTTTACTGATGTATACAAATAATACTTGTTAGCACTAGTTTAATATTTCCCATTCATCTGGATAACAGCACAGTGAAGTATTTCTTAATGACATACTGTACCTACTAGATTTTCTTTTGTTGAAGTTTGGTTTGATTTACAGGGTGTGAGCTGCTTGTGAAAGATCAGAAATGACTCTACGATCATAAAAGTTGATCAGGAAGGGCACTTTTCCTCCAATGATCTTCTCTGCAGTTCGAATGATGCGTTAGAGTTTGGCCTTTTTGTGTTGGTAGTAGTTCCAAAATACACAGTAAATACAATACTCTTTGATGAGAGTCTTGTACTGTACCGCCAGACAACCCCTTTGGATTTTTTATATAAGGAATTGTTTTTTAAACAAAGCAATAGGCACCAAAGGAGCAAAGAACTAAACATCCTATCAGCCTCAGTATATCACATGTCCATGTCATATGTTTCACTGATTACTCACACCATGGATAAGCTTTTTTTTTGTCTTGTAGCATTTGCAGCAGAATCGCTCTTTGTCTATCTGTTCTTTGATTTGGATACATGTTAATGGTGCTTTTTTTCTTTTTTTTTTGCATTCTGTGTTTTGTTAGGACCTGATTTAATAAACAACAACTGCACTTGCATCAGTCTTTGCTATCTAATTAGTTAAAATGAATAAATTAATAAAACATGATATTGATTATGTTTTCGTAACACACACAAAACAAATGGGTAGAAATAACAAGTTTTTACAACTCATTAATCAGTGCCCTAAAGCATTTGAAAGAAATACGATCTTTTTCTGGGCTACGAACCAAAATTTTTGCAATCCAGCAAAGATCATGGAACAGCAATTTATTTTACTGTCCTGGGGCAGTGGCTCATGATCATAGACTTTAGTCAGAGAGAATGACATTAATAATAACATAGCCTCCAACAAACAAACATAAGTTGAGAAGGCTATCACATTTGACTTTATTCCTTAGGCTAGCAACTAGTGATTTCTTTTAAAGAAACAGTTTTCAAACTACATCATAAAAACAAAACTAAACACTTGAAACTAGCGCAGTAATGTTCAGTCACCGGGAAAAGGAAACACTTATTACTCTTTTCTTAAGTTTTCTCATTGCAAAGAAGTTCATCATAGTGAACACAATGTTCTGATGAATACACATTATTCAATCCATAATCCCCCTAAATAATCTGACAAAAGGAAGCATTTTGCAAGTCCTAGACTTGCTGTATGCACATACACTTTGCCTTTGTTCATAGAAATGCATTACCGTAATTTCCGGACTATTAAGCACACCCATATATAAGCCGCACCCACTGAATTTGACAAAGATTTTTATTTTGAACATAAATAAGCCGCAGGTGTCTACATTGAAACTAATGAACTTTACACAGGCTTCAACGAAAGACAGTGCCTGTTACACGATGTAAAGGGTGAAATATGTTGCGCTTCCTTTAGGAGCATAGCGGTATTTTGGGAATCGCATGGCACCGCATTTTTCTGTTATTACTGCATGTGTGGAGACCGAGGAATATGTCCTTATTATTTTCTGATGCTCATTTCTAAGTTTCTTTGACTAACCCGTAACGCTGTTGCCAAGAATAATAAAAAAGCACGAGTTTTGGAAACCTGTCTGTGCTTATATGATTTCTGTTGCAACTTGAGTTAGTGAGCTCTCCCATGACCCAGACTCAACGCGCTACAACGGCTTGTATCTAAACAGTAGCCGACCAAGAAAGTCATTGTTCACTGTCTTCCTCCTTCCTTTCACAACTATTTCTCTCTGGAGTTTATCTTTTGGCATCGTCGTGCGTTTAAGAAAAACTTTTTTTCTCCCAGTGCCATGCAGCTCAGAATACAGGTGAGGTGCGTTTTTTCGTTTCAGTTCGGAAATTTCATTGGTCTAATGTTATGGGGTTCAGTTTTTTGGCTTGAAGTTTGTGAAACCGGGAAAACCCCAGGAAAAATTCATAAATAAGCCGCTTCGTTGTTTAAGCTGCGGGGTTCAAAATGTGGGGAAAAAAGTAGCGGCTTATAGTCTGAAAAATACAGTATATTTCATTATATCCTGAGTTGTCATTATATAATTAGAAACCATTCCAAATTTGGAGGACAAACCTTAACTGACCCAGACCCCCCCCCCCCCCCCCTGCTCCTCACTCCTCAACTTATCAGCTTAAGTTTTCCACAGCTGGATGCATACATTTTTCTCCCATGTGTTCTGTAAAAGAGCAGATAAGTGATTATTAGGACACACCAATTAAGTAGACTGAGTAAATACATTTTTAGTGTACACTGTTTAGCAATGTATAGTATTTGTGGCAGTAAAGATTATAGAAAGCTATATATTACTTTATTACCATCACACCAACAATTACTAAAATGTAATTAAGGAATTGATCTCAAGATGTGTTTATGTTGTTTCTGTAGTAATACTGCATTTTGGACATGAAATGAACAGCTTTAGCAGAATCGAGTAATAGAATAAACCTGTTATAAATAAAAAAATATATAATCGTAATACTACACAATGTACCACAGTAAATAGAGGAAAGGAAAAGTACAATTGTTAATTAAAAAACATTCAAGTACAACTATATATGGCCTCAGGCTTAACATTACAGCTTGTATCCTAGTGAAAACATTCCTTATTGTTCCATCATATCAGTCTTTAGAAATTCATTGCATCCAGTAATAAAATCTGAAATTTTACTTGTAATTCTAAATATTCCAGCGGTTTTATTGTGTTGAATCTGGGATTTTAGTTGTTAGGGTTGTAATTGCAGTGCAGTTTAGCATTTACTTATTGAAATGCAAGTTTTTTTTATATATATTTGTGAAATGAATTCAAATCAGTTGTGATTGAATGTGCAATCCTGATCATGAGATGATTTTCTTTGCTATACATATAAATCTTATTAATATAATGCAGAAATGTAAGAATTTTTAAGATAACAGTGACGCATGAAACACAATTAATTGCTGGGGATTCAGTGTTTGTTCTAGAGCGCGATCAAGAATTTTGATATTGCAGAAAAAAATGTGTACACTCTAAATATTACTGTTGAAGGAACCGAACTGTACGGCAATCCATCACAAGCTAGCAAGATAACACTATTTGACATTATTTGGGCTTATCTGTGGCCAGCGTTGCATAATCCTAGGGGTCTTGCAAAATACATCTGAGGTATAAACTGTGGAAAACATTGTTTGACTTTGTCTATAAGTAAGTGGTTTAAAATAAAAATCATAAATATATGTATATATGTCTTTTGTTGCCTCAAAGTTGGAAACTTCAGTACTAAATATAACATTTTGTTCACGTTTGACTAAAGCTGCGATTCTGTAATTAATCACAATATCTGTATATTTCCAACTTTCCTCACTCCCATAACTGCTTCCCATAACCTCACCATAAATACTGAATAATTATTAAATAAGAACCACACAATTGCCACATTACCATGTATGAACAAAACAGTAAATAGAAAAAAAGCCTTTAAATCAAAATCATGGTAATGGACTGTTAAAGTTTCTGTCGCTTTTGTTGCTCGTAGCCAAATAAAGATCTTAGAGCCTTCACTAAATATTAATAGTGGGAGTACTGATATTGTTGGCACCAGTGCATAACAGAAAAAGGTTGCAATCTACAGAATACACTTATAGTGCTAAAATATATATTTTTTCCGTTAATTCTAGTGTGGACTGTATAATCTTCTTCCACGGCACTGCAAGAGCAACTAAAAGACCTTCAGAAGCATTTCACACTTAAAGACTCCGTAAAATCAAATTATATCCTGAAATACAATGTACAGGATTATTGACATGCATCGAATATTTATTCCACAGCACTGTTGAATTCTCATTTCTGATTGGTCAGAAAGTGCTGATCGGTTTCTATGAGCATTTCTGACAGTAGTTCGGACTGCAAGACAAATCACAGGTTTATATTATACATTTATTACTTCAATTAATCACTAATTCAGTATCTATAACATTAAATGGTCATTTTTTTAATAATGTAATAATATTAATATATGAGATATTGATATTACTGGACAATAAAAGGGGGTAGTTTTTCAGTAGAAGCTCACCGCACTGTGCTTTATTCTTTACTTAACAAACATCAGAAAATAATTAAATTCAATTACATTTATATAGCGTTTTGAACAATGGACACTGTCCCAAAGCAGCTTTACAGAAATACATATATTATGAATATAATCTTTACATTTATAAATCAATCCATATAAGTTTATGCATTATAACATTCTTCCTAATGAGCGAGTCAGTGGTGACAGCAGCGAGAACTCCCTTATATGGTATGAGGAAGAAACCTTGAGAGGAAACAGACTTAAAATGGAACCCGTTCTCCTCTGGGTGACCAGAGATAAGAAGTAATACTTTATTACTGTACTAAAGTAGACTTTTCTGGTATCAGTACTTTACTTCACTATTTATTTTTTCACACAAATATTGAACTTTGTATTTCTTACATTTTTAAACCAGACTCTTTCATTTAGTTTTAATCTATTTGGTGAAATGTCAATATTTTTCCTTTTCATTACGCTTCAGCCCATCAAACCATTTCTTTTCAGTGCGTGGCTTTTTTAATCTACCACTGGTGTATCATTTCCTGTCTATCATGCACCACAGATGTTGGCTAGCCAATGATGCTAACAATAAACAAGGCAGAAGGCGACAAGAAGTATGGGGTTAATGTGGATGAGACAGATGGAGTCAGTGATGTAAACATGACCAAGAACAGAGACATCATCATCATCTTTTCTCTGTTCTTTACAGACTCTTTTAAAACATGAGTATCTGGATTTCTACTTGAGTGAAGGATGTGTGTAGTTTTGCCAACTCTGTGAGTGACACAGAAAGTCCATTATACAGTAGTTTCATTATTGATGTGATTATTAACTGTTAATTGATGGATGATTGAATGCAACAAAGCTCCATTCCCTGAGTTATCTTTTAAAAGAAGCTAGGTACCTCAAATTACATCTATAATAATAATAACTGAATGTTCTGCTTGTTATTGCTTGTGACTCAGGGGTGAGATGTTTGTACACATCTTTTCTGAGCACGTGCTGTATAATAGATCCTGTCTTGATTCTAAAGACAGACCAGAAAATCCAAATTGACAGATAGAGCATGTGAAATGTGTTAACTAGATTCAGTGGTTTATAAAAGGGAAAGCAGCTTTTGTGTATGTGCTTGGTATTGGTATTGGCCACTAGGCTTCTATATCACTTAGACTTACAGTCTCTAACACTCTTTTGTTGTAAATCTACTGAAGAAGTAGAAGAAGAAGTCATAATTTGCCTTTGTGTGAAACAGTCTCAGTTATATGTTACAACTTTGTGATAATTCTTGCAGGGTTTGCATTAAATCAGCTGCTATTTTTTCCTAACGAACACCAACGCACTGCTATGGACTTTGCATAACCAATAACCACCATGCAGATGGAATACTGATTAAAAAACGATGTTTGATCGTTTTTGCAGACACGAGTCTAGCACAAACATGGAGCCATAAAGTTGTGAAACATGACTAATGTCTGGATATGAAGGATGATGGCTCACTGGTGTGATAAGAGAAATGACTGGGCGGGGCGCTGAGTGTGTGAGGAGTGAGTGTTTACACAGCAGAGGAGTAAAAAACAGGCAGGAAGAAAAAAGAGATAAAGTCAGGTATAAAAGGGGAAGACTTCTGAGTCTCAAGCAGATACATTACACAGATTCATACAGAAAGGTAAGATGTGAAGTTCTTGTATAAGTTTAATCTATGAGCTTTGCTTTTCTTTTTTTCAAACTTAAATGGCAGCAGATTTTAAATGGCAAAATGTAGATTTGGATGAAAATCTGACATATATATTCTGCTGTTATTTTTTATTAATATTCTTAAAAAAAATTGGATTTGTATTGATTATGTCGTTTTTCGTATAACGCACTTCGCATCTGTATGTTTTGTGTTAAAACCTTTTCAGCCTCTGTGTCCCGTACACACATAGAAACGCAGAAAAATGAGAAGCCTTGTTCTTGCCCTTGTTCTGGTTCTGCTGGTATCCAGTGGTGAGTGTGTCAATTTCCTATCAAAGGGGATTAACAGTCACTAAATCAACAGCCTGATGTAAACCTCTTTGTCACTCGATCTAACATAAATACTAAGGCCTCAACTGTGGTACCTTCATGTCACTAAGTGTATAATAAAAGCTTTGTGCAGCATAGAAACTATATGAATTTTTCACAAATTGTTTATGAGGGTATCTAATTGATCTCTTGTCTCTTATAATTGATGTAATCTATTCTGTATCCCTGGCGGCTAATCTATTAGTCATGTGTGTAATATGCGCTACATGTCCATGGGTGTTTCAGGGATGGCTCTGGAGTGCTACCAGTGCCTGCCCAAGAAGGCCGGTGGGGCATGTGAGATCTTGTCCATGACCTGTCCTGCTAAAAAAGACGCCTGCGTGGCAGCCAAGTTCACCAGAGCCCCATGTGAGCAACTCTTTTATGTTTTTTGGTTATTTTATCCCTGTAGATAAAGTAGTGGCATGATATTAAACAAAAAATGTAGATTTACATGTAGATTTGTAGCATCACTAATTACAGAGTGCAGCCTTAGTATTAAGTTAAAGTTTCCTTTGAAGATGATCTTCTGAGAAATATCTCCATCAGTAATAAAGAGAATTGAGAGTACTGTTTACGAGTTTATGCTTTGCTGGTGTATTTCACTGCAGATGGACACTACCAGAAGTGCACGACCATGGCTGACTGTCAGCTGCTGAAGCTGAACGCCTACATGAAGGTCAACTGCTGCCAGGATGACCTCTGTAACACCCTGTGATCCGACCGGCTTTTGACCTTTCAAGCTGTTAATATCCATTCGTGTCTGGAATGTTTTAGTGAATAACTGCTACTATTCTGACATTAAAGGCTCAAAAATCGTTAGAGAAATAAACATTTGCATGAAATACATATAATGTATTGTTTTCTATTGGGACTTAAGTAGGGAAAATGACATGCAGAACTTTTCTGGAAATTATTATTTGTTGTTGGATTTGCCAGGATTTGCTGGTGAACATTTTCTACCAAATTCCTTGGAAATAATAATGACAAACACTAATCAAAATCATCCACAATACAAAACAAATCATGCTGTATATCTGTATAACAAAGATTGTTGAAAGGTTCATGGTTTTTATACACTAAGGCAACATTTACTGAATTCAGTGAGTTTAACGAGGGCCAAATTGTGATGTCTAGACGTCTGTGTCCGAGCATCTCCAAAACTGCAGCTCTTGTGGGATGTTCCTGGTCTGCAGTGGACAGTATTTATAAAAAAGTGGTCCAAGAAAAGAACACTGGGGAACCGGTGACAGGGTCATGTGTGGTCAAGACTCATTGATGCACGTGGGGAGCGAAAGGCTGACCCATGTGGTCCGATCCAACAGACAAGCTCCTGTAGCTTAAATTGAAAATGAAAGACAAAAAATCCAAGTACCTGTGTCAAAAAAAAAAAAAAAGATTTTACAATTACTACTAGGCTACTACACTTCTTCTGGGACACTTGAAGCTAACCACAGCATGTTCTGGTCTTTCTGTATCACGGGGCACCGTAACAGACGTCCATGAAAGCAATATCTGCTATACTATACCATAGCTGCTAATGATTGGCTATTGTCACTATGATTAACAACCCCCACACATACACCATGACTAATTCTGCTTTTTAGCTTTAAAATAATTAGAATATTTTTTATATATTCGCTTGATTTCAGTGTATTTGCACCACTGATGTTGATGTAGTCAGAGTTAACATTCACCCCTAAGATGTTTAGTAGGGTTTTATCTACACATGACATAATTTCTGCGACTGAAAAAAAGACAGTGAAATACCTCAAGTTTTTGAAATAAGAAATTGTCTTTGGTCAGTGTGCAGTTTAAAACTAAACGATATTTTGTAAACCTCCACAAGATGGCACTGTAGGTAAACACATTGCATGCTAACACCTGAGGC
The DNA here is from genome assembly GCF_946808225.1 of Silurus aristotelis. NCBI lineage: Eukaryota > Metazoa > Chordata > Actinopteri > Siluriformes > Siluridae > Silurus > Silurus aristotelis. The sequence goes on along the minus strand of NC_139595.1, from coordinate 5,731,305 downwards.
CAATTTTCTTTTCTGGGTTTGTGCCTGCAAGATTAGTCAATAACTGTGACTAATTTCCCCTTAAATGAATTAAGTATGTGCTTTTCGAATAATTGGATTGAGATTGAAGCAGATCATTCTTATTTTAATCTGGCAGATTTGCTAAAGAGGTCAAATATATAGTCAATGCTGTTGGGAATTTTGGCTTGTTTTATCATTAATATTGTTGATTTAATCTATTCAGATTATGGTTTGTGGAGACCTGACTATAAGATTTGCATATGATTTTTTTAAACATCTTATTCCACATCCAATCCCCATTTGCTGTTATAATAGCCTCCACTCTTCTGGGAAGATGTTCCACTAGATGTGTAAATTTTGCACATTCAGTAACATGAGCATTAGTAAAGTCAGGTACGGATGTAGATGACGTGAGGAGGCCTGGGGTGCAGTCAGCATCCCAATTCATCCCGAAGAGGGTTCAATATGGTTCTTCCACTTCAGCCCATGTAAAATATATCTTCATGGAGCTGGTTCTGGGCACACTGTCATGTTGGAAAAGGGTTGGGCCTCTTAGTTCAAGTGAAGGGAAAGTTTAATGCTGCAGCAGCCAAAAGCATCTTATACAAGTGTGTGCCTCTGACTTTGTGGTAACAGCTGAGGAAATAACCACATATGGCTGTAAAGGTCAGGTGTCTCAATACTTTTGTAAAAACAGGGTAAATGAGAAAACACAGATGTGTGATGCCAATATAACAGTATGACATGTTAAACAATTGTATTTTCTTTTACTGCAATAGATTCTGTTCCACTGAAACCATATATAAAATATATTTGTACTTAAATGAAAGCAACAATAAAAAAAAAACCTGCATCATTTTATTTGATGGATGACTCTGGAAGAGGTGGTGTGTGTGTGTGTGTGTGTGTGTGTGTGTGTGTGTGTGTGTGTGTGTGTGTGTGTGAAACTCGTACTTATGATACAAACAGAACGTTCTAACGGTGTGGGAGGAAAGTCCTTACCAAAGAGTCGTACAAGCGTGTCCTGCAGTACCCCTGTGCACCTACACCACCTACAGCTCTGGCAGAACACAAGCCATGATTTGTCTCTGTTTCAATATTTACCATTTAATTCTACAGTCTGTGGGTTTTTACTGGGTTTGTGTACGTTACGTTCCTTCGTTTTACATTTTACATACCAAAAGACTGAATTTCCATTGAAAATGTTATTTTTTGTAAATAAAAAAACCTTGAATGCTAAATAGTCGAGACCATGTTACCTGCTCTGTACAAAAGGTCAGATTTTCAATGAGTCTTATCCTGACACTCTGATGGATTTGATTTAACATGAATCATCAGGTTTAACACAAGCATGCGGAGTCTGTGCCAAATCGAATGTCAGTAAAGCAAAAATGGGACATACAAAATATAAAGAATGTGTGAATATTTTTAAATTTCACAAGTCGTTGTATATAATTAATCAGATATCTGAACCCCACTGTATATGCAAAGGACATTTTCGGAATATGAGCTTTAGTTTTTCCCTGTTTGTTTTTTTCATCACTTCATAATGAATTAATTATCAGGGATAAAATAAATGAGCATTGTTGAATGACCTGGATCTATCAGAAATAACCGGTTAGCTTCTAGCAAGAAGATTACAGATTAGCATTAGTGCCTGATCTACTGCTAATATAAATCACTTCTTAAAAATAGCATGAGGCTGACAGTAAAGCAGGATTTTTTCCAGGTGCTGGAATTTAAGAACATTTGAATGACCCAAAATGTATTTCTGCACATGATCCCATTTGTCTCAAATCTTTTATGGAAAGTTAGAATGGTGTTCTTCTAACCTACTTCTGGGTGAACTCGGATCATGCTGAGATCTATTGCAGGTTCATTTTTCTTTCAGATGAATGATTATACTTTTGTGTGGGTAAACAAGTGGGATCAAATATAACATTTTCTCATTTTAATGAAAAAAAAACCTCAAAAAAGGAATGAACTGAACATACATGAACTTTTCTCCCTTACCAGCTCCACATGAGACATTATACAGTCTCTCTGCTGAAAGTGTTATTACTGGATCCCAGGACCTGCTCAACAAATACACAAGCTGAGACAAGATTCAAGAGAAAGATCAGATTTGTAGAGAGATTGTGAGATAAATAATAACATTGAGTCTTTTTTTTTCTTTTGCTATGATACATACAGTATATATTTAAACATGTACAATATTTCTTCAAACAAGATGAACCAAAGCTGACAATACATTCTGGGTGATTCAACCAATGAACCCAGTACACGATTGTCACTGAAATACACAGAGTGAATAAATAATACACAACACTGATCATATTTACAATATAAACAAACAATATCAAAAACAAAGTGCCAAAAAAAGCTTTGGATCCTTTGAACATGGCACATAATATGCGATGACGCTATGGTCGGCATGTGAAACTCTGTTCTTTAGCCTATTACGACTGATTTACACGATAAAATGACGTTAGACATTGTTGATTCTTGCCCCGATGGTGTCCACTCGAGCGATTCGGCACACGTCAGTCAGAAATGGAAAGCATCACAACAACATACACGAAAGGTCCTGCGCAAAAAGCCGGAAAATGATACCGAAGGGCACAGAGGCCAAAGGAAGAGAGAAGAACATAAGCTGGCTTCATTTACAACACACACTTCAGTTAGAAGACGGTTGAACATTATACTGTACTCTTCCTGTAGTTGAAAAAGCCTGGTCAGATAAATGAACATTTGTTGAATTTCAAGCTGACCACATACGTACTCACAAACACACCCTCACGCTTACACACTCACACACACACATGCACTGCACTGCTAGTGCTGTACACACACTGAGCATCCACTGTTTAAAAAAAAAAATAATCCAAAAGCATGTCCATGTTGTCTGATGGCTAGCACAGCTAGCCTGAGTTTAGATACTCCAAAGCAACTTCATAGCAGAACTTGTACTGATCCTGCGAAAAAAACAACAAAAACACACAGACACACAGACACACACACACACACACACACACACACACACACACACACATACACACACAAACATTCAGTTATTCAAATTCTGATGACTTTTAAATTAAATATTTATATATATATATATATATATATATATATATATATATATATATATATATATATATATATATATATATATATATACACATACAGATACATACATCTATATCTTATCTATATTTGTACTTTTTGAGTACATTAATGAAGCCTTATATTAATGTTTTATATTAGCTATAAAAAGGGTGGGTTCAGAAGGAATACATAAAGGGGTGTGGTTAAGTGATTTCACTGGTCTTTTACAATTACAATGTAACCAGTATAAAAATGCTATATGTCCAAAAGCCACTCAGATGTTTGGTCCAGTGGTTTATTTAGTCTGTTTTTCAGGTTATTCTGTCACAATTTTCTTTGTTTTGTAACATTTGAAGAGGGGTCAGCAGGTTGTGCTGGGATTATTGGATCAGAAGGTTATACTTGGATTATTGTAATTATTATGGCAGCAGGTAAACCTGGGATTATTAGAAATATTGGATCAGCAGGATGTACTGTATTATTAGGATTATTGAAGCAGCAGGTTATCCTGGGATTATTAGGAATATTGGATGAGCTGGTTGTTCTGGATTATTGGTATTATTATGGCAGCAGGTTAACCTGGGGTTATTAAGAAAATTGTATCAGCAGGATGTACTGTATAATTAGGATTACTGGGTCAGCAGGTTATGCTTGGATTATTAGGATTACTTGGTCAGCAGGTAATACTTGGATTATTAGGATTATTGGGTCAGCAGGTTATGCTTGGATTATTAGGATTATTGGGTCAGCAGGTTATGATTGGATTATTAGGATTATTGGGTCAGCAGGTTATGCTTGGATTATTAGGATTATTGGGTCAGCAGGTTATGCTTGGATTATTAGGATTATTGGGTCAGCAGGTTATGCTTGGATTATCAGGATTATTGGGTCAGCAGGTTATGCTTGGATTATTAGGATTATTGGGTCAGCAGGTTATGCTTGGATTATCAGGATTATTGGGTCAGCAGGTTATGCTTGGATTATTAGGATTATTGGGTCAGCAGGTTATGCTTGGATTATTAGGATTATTGGGTCAGCAGGTTATGCTTGGATTATTAGGATTATTGGGTCAGCAGGTTATGCTTGGATTATTAGGATTACTGGGTCAACAGGATGTGCTGTGCGTATTAAGATTAACATGTCAGTATGTTTGCTGTGACTTGTAAAATGAGTGGATCAGCCGGCATTGCTGTAATTAGGTAGATTAGTGGGTCAGCAGACATGGCAGTGATGAATGGGATTAATGGTTTAGCAGACTGAGCCATGACTAGAAAGCTGAGTAAAGCAAGACAATCAGTCAGTTGTATTTAGATAGTAATGTGTAAGTACTCTATTTGAAAACTCATTGAAGAGTGACATTTACAGTGAATGTTCACAAAACCAAGCTGAAAGAATCAGGACAAAAATTCAAAGGCTTTGCTGAGAGCGTTAAAAAAAAGTGAAGGAAAAAAACACGCTCAGCCATTAGAACCATTTTGAATTAAACTGGGTTAAAAACACCAGCGCATCAGCAGATCTCAAATGCCACACCTGCAGTTGTAACACCATAAACAGGCATTCAGTTCTGTCTGATCTTACACAAAATAGCTCCTGTACTTGTGTGTGTGTGTGTGTGTGTGTGTGTGTGTGTGTGTGTGTGTGTGTGTGTGTGTGTGTGTGTGTGTGTGTGTGTGTGAATGCTGTACCAGTAAGTCCACCATGTTTGGTTTGTTGTTCCGCAGAGTTTTGACAGCATGAAACACATCAACCGAGCGCTGGTGTCGCAACATTTCACTCACAATACTGATAGCACAGAACGTTCCGCTTCGTCCGCCTCCATTTCTGACACACACACACACCCATCAATGAACACACACACAAGGCATAAGTCAGTAATCAAATATAAATAAATAGAACATACTGACGGTTAGCATTACACACTATATTGACAAAAATTTGTGGACACCTGAGCATTAGACCTGAGTGCATGCTTTTTGAACATCCATTTCCACATTTAATCCACATTTGCTGTTATAATAGCCTCCAATCTTCTGGGAAGATGTTCCACTAGATTTTAGAGTGGGATTGTGGAGATTTGTGTGCATTGAGCCACAAGGGTGGTAGTAAAGTCAGATACTAATGTAGGTTAGGTGAGGAGGCCTGAGGTGCAGTTAGCTCATTCCAAAGGTGCTCATTAGGATTGAGGTCAGAGCTCTAGCCCACTCAATATCTTCCACTCCAATCTATTTAATGCTGCAACAGGTTTGGCTCTCCTAGTTCAAGTGAAGAGAAAATTAAATGCTACTGCATTCAAGAGCATCCTATACAATTATGTTACCTTTAACACTGTGGTAACAGTTTGGGGAAGAACTATATATGATTGTAAATGTCAGGTGTCCCAATTACTTTTGTCCATATGGTGTACTATAGTGTAAAATACTGTAGCAAAATAATGCACCTTACCCTCAGTACAAAAAGTTTTTAAATTATTATTATTATTTTTCTAAATAATAAATCACCTTTTATATATGAAGTCAAACAACATGTCCACATAATATCAAAGCTGTTGTGCTGATAACATGCTCACACATGCTGCAAATTCTACATTTATAATTGTAATTATAATTATCCAGGCCCTGGGACTCAGCAATGTAATTAACACACTTTAACTAATTAGCTAATTATCAAGGTTTTTTTGTTTAATTTTCTACTATAAAGAAAACCAAAAGTCCTGCCAGTTCCTTGTAGGGAGTGTATTAAGACACTAGAGGGTGGTGTTTATCTTTGCACTAAACAAAGACGCACGACCTGAAAACTCATTTTTAGCTTCCGAACCTCTGACGGATGAATTAATTGTTAATTAATGCTGTAATGATTATTGATCTGTTTTCATGCAGTTGGAGAGGTGAGAACAGAAAGACTGCTTAATGTTCAGAAGAGACTCTGTGTGATGAGGTTGATGTGTAGAGAGAGAACGAAAGACGTATAATATTTTGGAAGTGATTGTGTGTCCATGGGAAAATGTTGGTAGTATTGTATGTGTGTGTGTGTGTGTGCATGTGTGACTCACAGGCAGTGCACCACAGTGCGTCCCTCTCCTCCATCATATTCTTCTTGCCATTTGTCCACTTGGTGGATGAGTTTCAGGAAGGAGCGTTTGGACATTGGTGTGTCTCGGTACATGGGCCAGCCTAAGAACTGGAACTGTTGCACCATACGATAGCCATCTTGGGGCTGCAACACACACACACACACACACACACACACACACACACACACACACACACACAAATAAATACTGTAAGTCGGTAGGAATTCTACATGCATTCGAACATTAAATCATAAGAGAACTGTAATCTGTAAGGCCGTGATTAGTGTGGTGATTAAGTCAGTAAATTATGCTGGGATTATGAAAATGAGTAAAAAAGTAGGTTATGATGGGATTAGTGTGATGAGAAAGACAGTGAGTTATGATGGGATTAGTGTGATGAGGAAGACAGTAGATTATGCTGGGATGAGTGTGATGAGGAAGACAGTAGGTTATGATGGGATTAGTGTGATGGGAAAGACAGTAGGTTATGCTGGGATCAGTGTGATGGGAAAGACAGTAGGTTATGCTGGGATTAGTGTGATAAGGAAGACAGTAGTTTATGATGGATTAGTGTGATGAGGAAGACAGTAGGTTATTCTGGGATTAGTGTGATGAGGAAGACAGTAGATTATGCTGGGATTAGTGTGATGAGGAAGACAGTAGGTTAAACTGGGATTAGTGTGATGATTAAGACAGTAGGTTATTCTGGGATGAGTGGGATCAGATGAATTAGTGAGGTGAGGAAGTCAGCTGGTTGTGTTGAGATTAGTGGGAGGAGTAAGTAATTAGGTTGTGCTCTGATGAATAGGCTGATTAGTGGTCTGAGTAAATCAGCTGATATGTGGAAGTCAGCTGGTGGTGCTGGGATTAATAAAATGAGTAAATTAGATGGTTTTGCTGGTATTAATGAGATGTGGAAGTCAGCTGGTTGTGCTGGAAAAAGTGGGATGAGCAAATCAGTAGGCTGTGATGTGATTAAAAGAACAAGTACGTTTGCTGACTGTCCTTTGATTAGTGGGACGTGTCAGCTGACTGTGATGTGATGAGTGGGATGAATAGGTTAGTAAATTCTGCTGATTACAGGGATGCGTAAAGGGGCCGTGGATTGTGCTGGGATTAATGGGATAAGTAAATCAGAAGGATCAGTAAGAAGTGAGCTGGTTGTGTGAGAAATAGAGGGGTGAGTAAATCAGAGAGTTGTGCTGTGAATGGTGGAAAAATAAGTAAACAGGCTGCACTTATGAGGTGATTATTACGATGAGTAAAGTAAATCAGCAGTTTGTTAAATAAAATATGTCCACCGGCAGTGCTGTGTTTGGTGGAATGAGTCAAGTGAATCAGCAGGTGTGCGGCGATTGCTGAGATGAGTAGACTTGACTATGGTCTGAGTTGTGAAGTAGGGGTGGTAAAAAAAAAAAGATCAGTAAAGTAGATTAGCTAAAGGGATGAGTGGAGTATATCTGCAGGCCGTGCAGGAATTGGTGGGACGAGTGAAGTATATTAGAAGGATGAGGTGTGGCCATGGAGAAAGTAAGAAGCTTAACCTACAGCAAGTAAGGTGGTGTGTTCAAACACTCACCCGAGCAGCGTTGTAAATGCGGAATATTCTGCTGATGATGTCCTCTTCAAGATCAGCTGACACAAATTCCACCTGCAGAGGACCATGCCTATGTACCCCATTCTCTGGCCAGTACTGAGGACACAGCTACACACACACACACACACACACACACACACACACACACACACACACACACACAAACACACACACACACACACACACACACACACACACACACACACACACACACACACACACACACACACACACACTTAGATTAACATTATACCAGAAGAAATTCCATGCATTAAATGTCAAATATAGCTTTTGAAGCATTCATTTATTTTCTCTTCCCCTCACATTAAAAAGGAAGAGCACTGTACAAATGCAAACAGTAAAACAGAAACAGCAAATGTGCACAAAAAAACAATTCCAACATGGTTTAAAAAATTTATCTGCCAGAGCTTTGAATGTCACAGAGATAGCATGAATAAAGGCATGCAGTCGCACAAAGAATCAGATCTTTGCCTTTGCATTATTTATTCATATATTCAAATCATTTCCCATTTGATCATTTCCATTAGAAATGATCCACACTGGCTACATATTTCATTCTCTGACAACAGACGCGTGATTGCATTGCTTTTTGTAAAGGAATAAGTGATGAGAAGAGGATATGGAGACTGTGTGAGTGTCTCTTGGCAGAGTGAGGCTGCCACTTTAGTGTTTGATGTGTAGGTTAGGGAAGGAGGTGGGCTAGAGAGAGAGAGAGAAAGAGAGAGAGAGAGAGAGAGAGAGAGAGAGAGAGAGAGAGAGAGAGAGAGAGAGAGAGAGAGAGCACTGTTTGCTTTGCTTAGGGTATCAGACAGTGTGAATTTACCCAGGCTTGTGCACTGTAGCCAAGTGAAGCACTGATTCAGCACCCACCTGCATGTGTATGCCAAGCTAAAAGCACGAAATCTGCACGTCACCTGTTTTCCATAATAGATGTGTGAGTGGGATCTCACCAGGCACTGAGATCCTCCTGCTCCAGCATTATGCCCATCTCTTTTCATGTCAAAGCTTTAATACAGCCAATGTTCACTCTTTTTTAAAGGGCAATATCCAGAGAGGAGTCACAATGGCACAGTGAGAGTTTAATACAGAAATGTGCACACTGGTATTCAAACTTTTGAAGCCTCATAACTTAAGTGCTAGGCAGAAGTTCTAGAAGTTATGCAATTCTGTCTGCTTTAAAGCCCTAACAATATTTTATAAGATTTTTAAATTGCCAAGACCAGATAACATGAGTCCTCATGCTCAAATCCAGGAAAAAAGACACTCAACAAAACTGGGATGGTACCTCAAAAATAATTCCAGACACCTCAAGTTCAAAAGGACAATATTGCATGGGGAAAGTTATGCATGTTCAGAGTTGGGTTATGCCGCTGCTTTCGTTGATTCCAACCTCTAAGACTGCGAGATTCTATTACGACCGGTGAATTTGAACCAAAACACTTGCCTTGAAGCGTCCCAAAAGGAAATCAGTAAATTAAAATTACAGGACGAAGATGCAAATAGAATTTTTTACATTGCTCTTAATCTAGCTTTCACCTGAATCATTCTGCAGATAATAAAATAGATTCATCAAATCCTCTTATGTTTCATCTGATATATTACAACATAATGTAGCCATGAGATTCCGGTCATGAAACCGTAATTTGGGTGTGGGATAAAAAGCTGGCTGATCAACATTTAGCAAATCTATACAAAGGTCACTGCTTTTGAACCTAATAAGTATTAACAGTCGTGCAGGAAATGCTATCACAATTCCATTTATGGCATTTGGAAAAAGTCCTTATCCAGAGCGACTTATACAATCAATAAATCCATCCGGATAATGGTTCACTAGTTCATGGATTAATCATACGATCAGTCCTAATCCTGTTCAGGAGGAGCACATTTAAAACTTTGCTAATTTAAGTGCTAATTTGAGTACTTCGGAAACATGTAGGTCTTTAGATGTTTGTTTTTTTTTTTGTTTTTTTTACTTTAGAGTAAGTTGACAGAGAAGAGTGCCTTCCTTGTACCCTGAGAGATAGTGGGACCAGTTGAGCAGTGTTAAAGTGTCGGAGAAAGCTTGGTTTATATTCCATGCAGCAAGTGATATCACATGACCCAATGCAAGCTTAGAAGACTAGTTAGAGTCGAAGCTGGCATGTGTGTGAAGGAGAACAATGGGGAAACGGAGAGAGAGGGATATTCACTGTCTAATTTAGTGTGTGGTGTATATGTGTATGCCCCTGGTACCAAGACCTCATAAATGAGTGGCTACAGTTAGAAATTTGAATGAAAGAATCCTTAGTGCAGGAAAAGGAGGAAAGAAAGTGAGAGTAGCGCAGGAGGTGAGTTTTGGTGGGATGGAGGGAGAGAAGGTGGGATTCTGTGCCTTCCTTATAGCTTTGATTCTGGGGATTTATGACAGAGCCTCAGGCTGCTCCCCTCACACTCACACTCACACTCACACACATATACACACACACACACACACACACACACACACACACACACACACACACACACACACACACACACACACACACACACTCACACTCACACTCACACACATATACACACACACACACACACACACACACACACACACACACACACACACACACACACACACACACACACACGCACACACACACAGGATTGCACATTCATGCACAGTCACGAACACAGGCACACAGAACTCTCACACTCTTGCACAAATATACACTGGAGTCTATGTCTACACAGCACATACAGAGGTATCTCAACTAGTCATTCATTTTTAATTATTCTATCTGATTACTCGTTTGATGTCTAACATGAATAATTACAATCCCTTTATCACATTGCGTACTTTTCAGCAGATATAATCTCTATCAAGTCATAGATTCATTTGAATAATGCAGGCAAATGTAATTAATCAAAATAACAACCTTCAACAGAATATTTTATTTCTACAAATAAGGAATTGAAATGAATCCTTTAGGCACAGTATTTTAGGTTTGGATGCATTTGTACCTTATACATAAATTGTATAGAAAAAAAGTCAGAAAAAACAACATGTAGCTTTGGTTACTTGATAGTAAAATGAATACTAGTGCACTCATTGTGTTGTGGTTTCTACAACAACAACTTTTGGGAGGGAGCCTACAATGCTTTATAACAGTCATAAAGGAGTTGATGTTAGGTTAGCAGGCTTTAAGGTTTCTCCGTGCCCTGGCAAACTGCAAGTTTGTTTAGTCTCCGTCTCAGACTTTTAATGCATTTTTTAAATTATTATTATTTAACTTGAAAAAAATACACAACAATGGCAGGGTATAAAGAAAGAAACTAGAGTTAGCGCAGTGTCACTGTGGTTACTCACTCCATACTGGAAATAAGAAATGCATGAAAACGCTAAAGAATCCATAGTGCTAATTGGGGCTTAACTATTTAATTAAATTTTTTATTTATTTATTTAATTAAATAAATTTAATTTGTGCAAATTTAAATGATCACTTAGTTTATTCAATATAATTAAAAGGGTATTTTATTCAAACTTATATAAAATATTATTGAACCTTTTAATATTTAATATTATTTTAAATAGTTTTGAAAACTAGAAACTGTTAGAAAACTGTTGATGTTCACAAATGTGAATAATAATAAACTATATTTATAAAAACCAAAAAGCAATTTTATATTTTGCATTTCCTACCCCCTACTGTGTCGAAATTGAACCAAACCATGACTTTAAAAAACGAGGTACGTGCTGAACCTTAAATTCTGTGTAATATTGAACAAGTAGCCATGTGAAAAGCAAATCAACATTCCATCCATCCATCCATCCATCCATTTGTCTGTCTGTCTGTCTGTCTGTCTGTCTGTCTGTCTGTCTGTCTGTGTCTATCTATCTATCTATCTATCTATCTATCTATCTATCTATCTATCTATCTATCTATCTATCTATCTATCTATCTATCTATCTATCTATCTGTCTATCTGTCTGTCTGTCTGTCTGTCTGTCTGTCTGTCTGTCTGTCTGTCTGTCTGTCTGTCCATTTATTGCCTTCTGTTGTCCTCACCTGTGCAGGATCCACATCATTGAGCATAACAATGGATGTGCAGTGATAGTCCAGGACCAGTCTCCAGAAATCTTTCACTGTGTTTGGCAAAGGATGCTGGGTAACGATAAATGCAGACGGCTGCTTATAACTCTGTTAAAATGAGAGAGAGAAGGAGGGAAAAAAGTGTGAAAAATATGAAATACATGGGCACAAATATAGACTTTCAAGAATGGAATTCATAATATCATCCCATTTTGTCCATCCTACTATCAATACACTGGAGGAGACTGAACATTGGACTTATGATGCTGTGCCCAGGAGATCCCAAAGTCATGTGTACCTTGAGACTATGACTCAACATGTTGTGGGAACATCATACTTAATACGTCGTCTTCAGTTGATCATTTAATGGAGGAAAAAGTCTATTTACTTTGAGAAGGTGATGCGGGTTAATGGTATATCCATGTCACTGACTCCAGACTGTCCTTTATGTGTCATTGCAAGATTGAACTAAAGGGTAACATTATCAATCATCTCCATGATGAGGTGGCTCAGGCCACATCGTCTAATTCAATTGATTTATCTCGGTCTCGCTCACATTTTCAAATCCATGTTAAGCACTTGGTGGCCAGCAAATAGACCCCGAAAAACCCCATGAAGCATAACTCGTGGCCCTAATCTATTAATTTGTGACCACACCTTATTAAAAAATAACCAGCGAGGCAGCTAGGCAAATACATTCACTGATCATGCTGTTGTTTCAAAGAAAAGAAAGTGCATGTGAGAATCATAGACGTGGCACATTTTGGGTTTATTACATCCATGAGTGCAGCGTTGATGTAGTTGCTGCTTTCTCCATCGATGGTGATGAGGAAGGGCAGGCAGCGGTCAGGAGGCAGCACATCCATGCAGCGGTTCTTCTCATGGTTCCGTGGCAGAAGGGCGATGCTGCAGTCCTCCACGCGTAGTGTGGGGGTCACCATGTTGAGCGTCTGTATGATGCATTCACACAAATCGTGGTAAAATTACTAACTTTGTCATATACTTAGTAGTATATTAGTAGTAGTGCTTGAAGATGTCTGTACAGACATTTTGACAAAGCCAAATATAAACAATAGCTACTGTTTACTAATGGTGTTGTTTGTACTAAAGCTTCACATGAATTGCAATATGTGAAAATTTAGCTGGATTTTGTTCAATTTTATATCACTTATGGTATAACAAGCATCTAACCACCAATCTTTCATACACGTCAGCTGGTGCAAAACTGGTAATGAGTGCCCATGATGGTTTCTCAGATCAGAATTTAAAACTACTTGTTCAAATACTTGTTCAACCTCCACATCATGTAGTCACTTGTGCTCAGCATTAAAGCAATTTGTCATCACTTTGAACAAATTGTGCATGCGTTGGTACATTCATTTAACTGATTGTGTACAATTGTCTGCTTTTTTCTACATTATCAATTGTTTGTCATGTTGATCAAAGTATATATTTTACAACATGTCATCTGAATAGAATTAACCCCCAAAACATTTAGGCATCAGTTTATTGCATTAGTCATTGAAGGCAAAATTGTAAAACCAGTTTTCCTAATCTGTCAATAAATTTATACATTTCTATTCAACGTAATAATTAAATGTGTCTTGAATTGATGAACTGTGCAGATGAATCTTAAATGTCACTAATGAAGGGGAGTGTATGGCATCAGATCCACCAATGATCAACTAGTTCTCTAAAATAGTTCAAAGGTGAATCTCGTGAACCTTCAATTAATGACAGACAGAGCAAAAACACAGAATTACAATTTCTGAAAATGAATAAACTCTAGTACAGTACAGTAAAAATGTAAAGCCAGGTTTTTGCAAGAAATCCAATGTGCTATGCTGTTTATACAAATTGTTTTGGGAAATGTATTTACTAGTTTGCGAATATTAAAGATGATTCAATAAATGCTCCTAAGCAAATGAGAAAAACTGTAATCATTTTTTTGGATGCTCACTCCAACACTTCAAAGGATCCCCTCCCATCTTACCCTAAATTCCTCTTTGATCGGACTGGTGTTGGTTTGGGGATCCAGTCGGTTCATGTCGTAGTAAACGGAACGGAGCTGATTGGCAGGGATGGTGGTGTCACCACAAAGACACGCCTCCAGAATGGCATCATGGATGAAGACATATTGCTCCTAAAAGAACAGATCAACAGTTTTTGTAACCAGCCTTTTAATTTAGTTAAAGGATGTGTATGTGTATTATACAGAAGATCACTGGTACTGTGGTTGAAGCTATGCACTCTCACACTTTACCTACATGACTGATCTGTCATTTACTCTGTATATTGTCCTACTTAATACTCATATTGTCTATATTGTCTTGTATTGTCTGTTTTGTCTCGTATTTTTTGTTTTGTCTCGTATTGTTTGTTTTGTCTCTGTTTGTCTGTTATGCCTCGTATTGTCTGTTTTGTCTCGTATTGTCTGTTTTGTCTCGTATTGTTTGTTTTGTCTCGTATTGTCTGTTTTGTCTTGTATCAGCCCAAGCTAAATGTACAGTGTTATTTATGTCTGTACTTTTGAGAGTCACAAGCAGCTGGAACCAAATTCCTTGTGTGTGTCAACACACGTAGCCAATAAAGCTGATTCTGATTCCGATAATGAACATGATTAATTAAGCTTTGTAAAGAAATTCAGTTATTTACCTGGAAGAATAGGTAGGTTTTTAATCTCATACATCTTTAATATCATCTTTTTTAACCACAAGTCAAAAAAATTAACTTGAAAGCTTTTGTATACAACACTGACTTATCAATATAGCCAATGTTAAATTAACATCGTTATCATAAAACTGAATAGCTAACTGTGTGTGTGAGTGTCTGTGTGTGTGTCTGAATGCATTTTTTAGCCATGAATTAGCTCACCTTACAGCTAACAGCTGAAGCATTAGCACTAATAACTTGCGTGAAAAATATATACACAGATACACAATTAACGTAATTGAACTTTGAGGAATTTAACTACAAACCAGGCATTGCCATCACAAAAATAATTTAATTAAAGAAACTTACATAATTACAATAAATTCAGTAAAAAAATTTAAAAGCTGAATAAAATCTAAATTCCACCACAGGGCTCTACTTTCTCACATAAGGAGAAGAAGAAGATAGAGAGGTTGGAAGTTTTAAAACTGACCCGTATTACAACTATCCCTGGTCTCCACTACCTACAAAACATTCATTTGACTCATGTCAAATCCAAAATGGATCCAAGATTTGGAAAAGTATAAAGAAGTTGTTCACCGTGCTTTACAGCAGTGTTATAAATGCAGCACTTTTAACTGAGCACTTATATTTAAATCACTAATCACATGAGCTTCTAAAAATATTGTTGTAATATAAAAAGTGCTTGTGGCAGTGAAGTAAAGGTTTTAGCAAGGAAATAAGAGAGAGATGTGGCGATGTGCATTTCGCTGTTCCAAAATGGTTCTGATGTATTCTCTTTATGTCAGAGGAGACGTGAGGTCACAACCCATTTCCTCATTCACTGAACAGACGATTCAGTGCTTTGATGGAAATCACTGTTGAAGTGACATTTTGGAGACAATCTGGCCTTGTCGCTTTTGACTAAATCATGACACAGGGTAGGCGCTTCCATAATTAAACACGCCTGCTATAGTAGCTAATGATCTCTGACCTTTCTGTTGCCATGACCAATCAGAGCACAGCTGGGATCGCAATCAACCTCAAAACAACCAAATAAAAAAAAAATGCTTTTGAATGAGCATTCTCATATTAATGAGAAGCATCAGATTTGCAACGCAAATCACTTTCTGTTGTCGCAAATTACCACAGACAGTTTGAACATGCATATAAAAAGGTAAAATGTGCCCTCGGGGTGAGGGGCAATGTCAACACGCACAAACACCTGTGAGCAAAAATGCTTGCGTGCACACACACTCACACACCACACTCACACACCATACACACACACACACACACACACACACACACACACACACACACACACACACACACAAACACAGTTTGAAGGTCAGTGAACTTGTGGGGGATGAATCAGAGAAGCTTTGCCCGCATAGTTACTCAAACCCCAATCCAGATGTCATCTATGAAACATTTGGCCATTAAATCCAATGATGCTTGTGATCTAAACGGAATTACAGGGAAATGGTGCATTCAGCGAGTCTACAGCGCAGTCCAGATGGTCTGTGTTCAGAAAAGCAAAGGGTTCTTCAGTATAAAATCATCGAGAGCAGCAGCATTGCAGTAATATTCACCCGTAGCTATTCCTGCGTCTTTATGGCACTTATAACCACCTGATTTCTGTCACACTCTTAGACTTGTTTGGCTCTTAAACAGGCAGGAAGTACTGATAGTGTTTTGATGATTGTTGACAAAAAAAACGTCGAAGCGTCAAAGCGGCTTTAAACAGAAACAGGCTATGAATGGATGTATACACGCCGTTTACAGACCATTGGAGCTTTTACATAAGCGTTTTCTTCTCTGACATTTCCTATATTTCCTTCACACTCTCTCTTTCCATCCTTGGGTCTCTCGTATCATCTCCTCCTGTTCCTGCTGTCACCCCACATTTCTGTCTTATACTTCACTTTGATATCTATTCACCTTCATACAAATCAAGACCCCATTCTTTAACAGGTAATTTAAAGGTCAGGGTATAAGCGAGTACCTCCGTCTGAACCATGTTGACCCGGCGAGATCGTAGCTCTCGGACACAGTTGTAGATGTCGACCACGCCCTCCCTCTCAGCCATGTCTAACATGATGTCAATCACGATGAAACAGCCTGTCCGGCCCGCGCCCGCGCTGCAGAGAGAATAATTACAGAGATCTTTCATTCAATGCCCCATGTAGGAAGAGTTGTAAAAAACCTGTATCAGGTGCCAGGCATTAGATAGAAAGAGTTGTTTGAATGATCACTTTCTACTGTGCAGATCTTAATGTAGAGCAGTGATGGACAGAGAATGTGAATGTAATTCGTTACTGTACTTAAGTAGCTTTTTTTCACGTATTTGTATTTATGGAAGTATTTCCATTTGAGGAGACTTTTACTTGAACTTCACTACATTTCAAAGTCTTTGTTTTAATTGGCATTTGGTGGAATCTACTGCACTTACACTAACAGTCTTACAGTTCAGCATCAGTTCAACAGCAGAACATTTTGAGAGAAAAAATAAAATGATGGAAGAAAATCCTGACTCGAACTCGCCATAACACCCGTGGCCTTATTATTTACAAGCAGTTGAAAAAAAAAGGGTTTTGGGCTCATGATTATTTTAATAGATATCAATCATTGTGTGACTTATGAACATAATTTCTATTAATAGATTGGTGTGATACAAGTAACACTAAAGTCTAAAGTTTTTCTTAAGTTTAAGTGACAAAAATTATAAGACGTTATAACTGTATTATATTTTTACTCTAGTGAAAGTTTAAAGGCAGCACTTTTACTTTTACTGAAGTAATATTTTAACTCTACTTTAACTCAAGTACAAGGTTTGTGTACTTCCACCATGAAATGTAATGTTCTGCAAGTTCTGCTTTAGAGAGCATACCTTGTTGCTAGCTGATGAAATATAGGTTTAAAAACCACTATATAAATATTAAATGACAGTATTGAAATAATTTTATGGTAATTAGTACTTGGTATGTACTTTTGGGTAACGGTGCATAGGTACTGATTGCATTTTCAACATTTTGAAATTAAATGATTCATTTCAACCCTCTAATTTTTTTTATCTTTTATCCGAAGGTTTCTTTTGCACCAAGTGTCTTTTTACATTTAGTTTTAGATCCCAGAATTTAATTCGACTAACATTTTGTCTATAGAGAAATTATGAATTGTTTGAAAGAAAAAGAGGTTTTATTTTGTCTCATGAACTGACTTGATTTATCCAATTCTCAAACAAGTCAAGGTCTTACTATTCATTCTTTCTTCCCTATTTTTTTTTTTTTTTTTTTACAGACACACTCTTCAATCAGTCTGTTTGGTTCGGCTCCATCGGTTACACTGTCTCTTGTGCCATGTAAAACTGTTCAAGCCAGAAACCTTGGTGAAGGTTCAGAAACACATTACAATTCATGAATACTTACTTTTTGTTTTTCTTTTTTCTTAGTTTTTTTTTCCCTTCTAGTGTTTATTTTTCCTATTTGTAATAGTTAATGATAAAGATAATGATAATACTAAACTGTAGTTAATAATAGTTTAATGAAAAAAACACATAATACAGTAATTATCAATTTAATTATATTAAAACAACATTAAACATGCAAATCGGTCTCAAACCATTTTTGTAATATTAGACAGCGCCTCTATTTTCAACCATGTAGCCATTAATCATGATTCTGAGCAAACAGAACAGGTTAGGAAACAGAAGAGTTGTATGAGGAGACTCTGGTGGACATGGTATTGAACCCATCCAACTTAATATTATAAATTATAAACTCAGTAAGGTGTCACTAATGCAGCATGTCTGTAAAGATTTTCACTCATTTGGAAAATATAGAAAGTCACTGAGATACTAAAATTACTTTTACCAGAATTATAATCACTGTAATCAGTAATTGTGATGAGTATTGCTCTAAGGAGTGAAGAAGATCTGCTGAAGTTTAAAATGATAAACCAAATTCAATTACAGCTATTAGCAAATTAGATAATAGACTGATTGAAAATAAATCCTCTGTGAACAATTAGAGGAGTGATGTGCTACCTGCAGTGAACCACGATAGGGCCGGCGTTGGCGGCTGACTTGGCCTTGACTCTGCGAATGAAGCCCAGCAGGCCTGTAGCGTGGTACGGCACACCGTGATCTGGCCAGCCCGTGAAATGAAACTGCTGGATCTCGCGGATCTCGTGTGCACCTCTCTACAAAACCCCCCCCCAAAAAACAAGACCTTGCTTATCAAAATAATTTCGCTGCTGATCTTATATGCATGGCAGGTGCTATACTAAAAAAATGTCCTTGACAATGCTAACTCTATAAATTTTTCCATTATTTTTATTCTTGTGAAAAAAAAAGCATTATGCAAAAAAAAATAAATAAATAAAAAAAAAAAATCAGGAAACATGGTATCAATCTGTTCTGGAACTGGGAGGAAGATTAGAAATTAATGAACGGAGAAAATACTTTGTGGTGTGCAGTCAGCCTTGTCTAAAGGCATGCGAGATGGAACATATGTGATTTGATGAAAGATGAGCATGTCTCTTCAGATTTGCTACAAATTCATAAAACCAGTACACTGTGGCTTAGGTCTATTCGTTTTCAGCAGCCTCTAAGTGAGGTTTTTGTGTCAGTCTTTTTCCCCTCTCACCTTCTCTACGGCGAATGTTCTGATGACATACTCGGACAAGAGCTGGGTCTCTATCAGCGTCACCTTCATATCTCGGTATATCTCTGTGTCGTCTGGCCAGTACTTACAGCATTTCACCTAATAAGATAAAACACAATGAAAATCATCACCGAAATTGAATGGTAACGGTAATTACCATTGCCAATCATTACCATGTTGCTCTCTACTTAGTGTAGGTAGCACCGTTTAACATGTTCTGCAGTCTAACCTTCAGACTAGACTTAAACCTGTTATAACAGTTACAGCATTACAGTACAGTAGTGCTCTGAAAAGTAATTAAATGGTATCCGCCTTGAAGGAAAAAAACAAACCATGTACTTGAGTTAAAGCAGTGATACACTAGATAAAATATTACTCCAGTAAAAGTGCTCCCTTTAACCTTTGACTTGAGGAAAAGTACAAACGTATTTGCCTTCAAATGTACACAATATCCAAAGACATCCACAATATAAACATCCACAATATTATGTGCCTATTATCATTTTTATCACAAGACTCTTTAATAAATCAACTCCATTTATGTAAAAAGACTCTGATGTTACTCTCAGCACACCAATCTATTAATAGAATGTTATTAATGAGTCAAACACTAATTGATATCTACTCAAATGATCATGAGCCCAAAACCTTCTTTTTCAACTGCTTCAAAGAAATCATAAAAAATAAAACCTTCTTGTGGCGAGTTCGAGTCTGGAGTTTCTTCCATCATTTATTCCTCTCTAAATGTTCTGCTTGCTGTTGAACTGAAGCTGAACTGTATGTTAGTGGAAGTAGATTCCACCAAGCGCATATCAGAACAAGTTTAAAACAGAGCGCTCGCTCTACTCTGATGTGACTTGCTGCACGCTTGACCAGTTACGTTTTTATCCGCTCATAAATATAAAGGAACGACTGAATTCGCAAAAAATATAGTTGAGTAAAAAGTATGATATTTGACTTTGAAATGTAGTGAAGTTAAAGTAAACGTCTCTGCAAATAAAAATACTTCAGTAAAGTACAGATAAGCGAAAAAGCCACTTAAGTACAGTAACGAATTACATTTACTTCTTTACTGTACACCACTAAATGGTAGGTCAGTGGTTAAGATGTTGTACTAATAATTGGAAGGTTGTGAGATGAAATCCGTCAAAACAACACTTTGAAGACAAAACTAGCGAGACACAAGAAATTGAAACGTGATCGAAAAATTGGACGAGTTGCTTTGCGACCAGGCCCTGGATACAAAAGAATATACATATACACGTTAACCAAATGAGAATGTAGTGACAGCTGAAAATAGATCTGAACACAAGGCCTAATATTAAGACAGGGGTAAAAATATGAATTAAAAACATATTAACACGGACGTCTGCTAGCGCTGCACACGGCTCATCTGTGTGAGTCGGCATGTTGGCACAATGGGTGGTACACTCTCTGATATAGAAGTGTAACCTCTTTAGATACTGCATGTCCAGGGTGACAATGCTTTAGATTAGACTACAAACCTATTTACATTTGATAGAAAATAACAGTCAGAGACAAACGAAAAAAGGATATAGAGAGAACAGGATATACCAAAAACAGGTCGACAAAAACACAAACAAAAAAAAAGCTTATGGTTTAGTCCACACCCACTCAGGTACGGGTGGTTTTAAAAAGTTTCGACACTAGTTTTGTAACAAGCCAACAGATGGCAGCACAAGGCCGCATGCACACAGTCACAGGGAGCACCGACCTTCATAAGTCAGTGTGCCACAAAATCGCTCTGTGTACATCGGGAGCTGTGCAACTCGTGCTATTCTGACCACGACATTTACAAAACAGAGACAAAAAAAAAAAAACTAACAAAAGCCTTATAGTTTAGTCCACACCCACTCAGGTATACTCATGTATATACATATTTAAAGCAGGTAACAGACAGGTATATTACTAATATACAGAATAGATCTGAATGTCAGACAGAAAACATACAGCTATTTTATGTATCTGAATTAAAATTGTCCAAAAATCGGACTAACAGGTGGGGGATGCACAGGTGGATGCTGGTGTAAGTCACTCCGGTTCTGCAAAAAACGCAAGCTCCATATATATTTCCCAGGTATCGACGAAAACATAATTCACACGCTAATGCTGTCTCGTTCTAGCGTTAAGCTCCACTAAACATAATACGACATCCAACACCCCGAGCTGAGACCCACTGCCTCTTAATGTTCCAATATAACACTGATAAACATCACACTCTAATACATGACATGGTTAAATGTGCAAATTAGAACGCTGACAATATTACATTAGCAGAACAAAACATCTTAATATCTCATTTGATACAGCAGTGGCTGAAAACTGCTTCATGTTTCTGAAAGGGTTTTTTTTTTTTTTTTTTTTTGTACGAAACACACAGAGCCATGGCAAGATTCAATCTGTCTCTGGTGGCTCTCCGGCATCATTAAAGCTGGAAATGAGACTGGAGGATGGGGGGACAGTTGAGGAGGAGGAGAGCAAAAGTTGAGGTCTCTTGGTGACACTTGAGATGAGAAATCCACAACCCAAACTGCTCTATCTCAATCTCTGCCAAGACCACATTAGGCCAGAGCCATTATATTATTCCAACAATTAAGAGCTGTGTGGTCTGTGTGTGGAAGGCGGGAGAAAGAGAGAAAGAGAGAGAGAGAGGGAGAGAGAGAGAGAGAGAGAGAGAGAGAGAGAAAAAGAGAGAGAGCGAGCGTGAGGTGGCCGTGTTTTGGACCATGTAGACATTCAAGCATGATCATAAATGTTTAAATTTTATGACTGTCTAATGCCGTTATGTGTATATCATAGACTATGTGCAGAGAATAACAAATGATATGACATCTCTCTTCTCTCCTGTCATATCCCTCTATCTCTCTCTCTATCTCTCTCTCCCCTCTCTGTGGGGCTTTTCTGATCAGGTCCTTTATGAGTGTTTGGTGCATGATGGAGGCAGATGGGTGGTGGTTAAGCACAGCGGTAGGTTTAGAGCTCTCTTGTGGGCAACTGCCAGCTCCAACCTCTGCTCCCACACACACACCCTTTCTCAATATTCCCGTCACCAGCAGCGGGAGACATTAGATTAGTATCTCACACTCCCTGCCTGCAGCAGGGAACATCTGCCTGACCAGTGCATGCCACCCACTAGTGCATGGAGTGCCAGCTCTGAGGCTGATACTATGCTGAGAATTATGGATATAACCATTTAAAACTGTAAACTTTTTCAAAAGTTTTCTTATTTAACCAAACCTACACTTTACAGACAAAAGTTTTGGGACATCTGACTTTTCCAGCCATGTGTGGTTCTTCCTCAAATTGTTACCACAATGTTGAGGTCAAACAACTTTATCAGATGTTTTTAGATGCGGTAGCAATTAATGTTCCCTTCACTTCAACGAGGAAACCCAAATCTGTTCCAGCATGACAATGCTCCTGTGCACAGAGCCAGCTCCATGAAGATATGCTTTGCATGGGTTGCAGATCTCCTGCTAAAGAGCTCTGACTTCAACCCTTTGGGATGTATTGGAACACTGACCGCACCCCAGGCCTCCTCACATCATCCACATCAGTACCTGACTTTACAAAAATTGTGTCTGAATGAATCTCCACATATCTCCACAAGCACACACCAAAATCCAGTGGAACATCTTTGCACAAGAGTGGAGGTTATTATAAGAGCAAATAGAGACTAAATATGGAAAAGGATGTGGGGCTGTAATAAGGCTTTCCAAGGCTTTTTCCATGGCTGTGTAGATTTGCGTCAGGTGAGAAGGTGTGGTCGGAGATTCATTCCAAAAGTGTTCAATGTGGCTGAGGTCAGGTCAGGGCTCTGTGGAGACCACTTGCCTTTTTACACACCAAATGTCATTACATCAACATATCACTTTGTGTACAGGGGTATTATTACACTGGAACAGCTCTGAACTATTTATTTCAATTAAAGGAAAAATTTAATGCACGAAAGTTTACCTGTTAGTAAAGTCAGGTACTGATGTAGATAATGTGAGGAGGCCTGTTGTCCAGTTGGGTTCCACTTCATCCAAAATGTGTTCAATGGGGTTGAGGTCAGTGCTCTATAGCCCGAGATCTTCCACTCCAAAAGCATATTTGTATATATACTGTATGTAAAGCAGATCTTTGTAGAGTTTGCTTTGTGCACAGGGGCATTGTTATGCTGAAACAGATTTGGGTCTCCTAGGTGAATTAAAGGGATGCTACTGCATCCAAAAACGTCTTACAAATTTGTGTGACTACACACAGTGTAGGTCCAATAGTCAGGTGTCTGCATACCTTTAGCTAAACACTGTATCTACTTACAGTTTTTCCTCCAAAAGCATTGTGGGTACATTTTTGATACAGTAAATAATCCACTTCATTCATGTTCAGAACACCAGTTCAGTAACTGTATTAAAATTGGTCTTCTCAAGCCTTGTTAAATAACATGTTACAGATGGATCAGTGAAGCCCAAATGAAGATCTAGTGAATGTTTCACTCTGTGTAATTACCTGGCACAACTGCCACTGATACAGTGCATGAATCTACACTCTGGGCTAGTAGTATTTGTCTTCTTCTTTGTGTAGCTCTTGTTAGGGGTCTCCACAGCGGATCATCGGTCTCCATATTACCCTGTGCTCTACGTCTGCCTCTTTCAATCCGACCACCTGCATGTCTTCCCTCACCACATCCATAAACCTCCTAATTGGCCTTCCTTTTTTCCTCCTGCCTGGCGGCTCCATCTTTAGCATCCTTACTCGTTAGCATATATTCTACCGATATACCTCTCGTCAGCACATGACCAAACCATCTTAAATCTCCCCTCTCTTACCTTGTCTCCAAAACGTCCTACCTGCATGTTTCCTTTTAATAAACCCATCCTTGTTAATCTCAGCATCTTCAACTGTCTTTTCGTTTTTTCGTCAATGCCATTGTCTCTAACCCATACAACATTGCAGTCTTTCCCTTTCTCTATTGCAGATGCCCTTCTATCACAAATCACTCCTGCTATCACTCTTCTCCACCCTGACTGCACTCTTTTCTTCACTTCACTAACACGTTACTTTTCCATTACTGTGCACAGTTGACCCCAGGAATTTAAACTCAAAACCCGGCATTGTACCGTTTTGTGTAATTACACACACAATACACAGTACTGAGAGTAAATGTACACAAAATTTCTAATTGTTTAGACTTCAATTCTTTTATATAACAGTTCTGACTGCTTTTGTGTGGACTGCATGGTTTCCAGGCAATGTGAGCTTCCCCTCATCCTCATGGCTAATTAGAAACACAGAGATTTGGATTACAGCGGTTTTTGAGAGCTGGTCATCATGCAAAAGACCAAATGAAAAGCCATTTCATACTTGTGTGGTAATAAGCGGCATTGATTAGCTCACTCCAAAAGGAGCGTTCTTACCCACTCGAGCCAACTCTTTCAGCAAACTGATGTTCAGTCCATAAGACACAATATTAGCGCTTGAGAAAATGTTCTTTAAGTTCAGAACAATTCTATTAGGAGACCTATAATTAGGTTAGAACGTGTCACATCTAACTTTACTCACCCTTCCGACTTCCACTAGGTTAGTAACCATGACAATGGTGGCCGTGTTCTCCTGCCACACCATCCTCCAGAAGTCAATCACCGTCTCCTGCATGGGTCCTGCAAGGAGAATCAGCACACACATCATTACTGAATCAAACCTAGACTCTTGTATCACACTGTAATACCACATATTAAACTTATATTAACTCAATTGTACTATTTTACTGGATAAAAAAAAAAAAAACACACTATATATATATATATATATATATATATATATATATATATATATATATATATATATATATATATATATATATATATGTAAACAAAACAACATTCGATATACACCATATAGACATAAATTTGTGGATACCTGACCACAACATGCTTTTTGAACATCCTATTCCACATTTACCACATGCAGTCTCTATTTGTTGTTATAAAAACCTCCACTCTTCTGGGAAGATGTTCCACTAGATTTTAGAGTGTGCTTGTGGAGATTTGTGGAGATTCATTCAGCCACAAGGGTGTAAATAAAGTCAGCTACTGCTACAAGTAGATGATGTGAGGAGACCTGTGGTACAGTCAGTGTTCACAATTTATCCAAAAGGTGTTCAACAGGGTTGAGGTCAGAGCTCTATAGCAGGAGATCTTCTGTTCCAACCCATGTAAAGCATATTTTGATGGAGCTGGCTTTGTGCACAGGGGCATTGTCAAGCTGGAACAGGTTTGGGTCTCTATTTGTTGAAGTGAAGGGAAAATCTTATGCTACCATATTCAAAGACATCCTATAAAGCTGTGACCTGACCTGACCTCAGCCACATTAAACACTTTTGGAATAAATCTCCGACCACACCTTCTCACCTGATACAAATCCACACAGCCATGGAAAAAGCCTGGGAAAGCCTTATTACAGCACCACATCTATAATGTTACGGTCAGGTGTCAGAATACAGAATATCTATATTCAGGCTCAGTGATTTCATTCCAGCTTCATTATAGAGAACTTTAGGGTTAGCATGATCTAAACTGATTGGCAAATGCAATCCTTCCATAATCAAAATGGCCTTCGACTGCTATATTCTAATAACAATCCTAACAACAAATTGTGCATGAAATTAAAAACACAAATTGACTTGAGGGAACCAGGCAGTGGAGACTGACGTCCGACTCGGCTGCTCGTGTCCATTAAGCTTCTTCCGCTTTTGAATTAGGAATCTAATTCGTTTGAATTAATATTGTTTTTAATCAAGTACCAACGGCAGGGAAAAAAATAAAAAAATAAATAATACTGTCTTGCGACAAATTAATTAGTCTGCAAATCCCAGCGTAAGGGCTAGAGCTAATTTCGCATTACCTGCAGCCAGAGGCAAATTACATTCAGCAGAGACTTGCTACAACCTCCTGATCTTCCTCCAGCTCATAAAAATGTCATTACAAAACAGCTGGGCCGAGTGCTGCCACTCCAGGCACGCACACACACACACACACACACACAAACACACACACACACACACACACACACACACACACACACACACACACACACACACACACACACACACACACACGCACACACACAAACACAGACTTATGAACTCAGCCGCGCATGTACACACTGACATCCATGGAGACATCTAAGCATAAGCATGTACATGCAGAAACATATCTGAATTAACATACACACACACACACACACACACACACACACACACACACACACACACACACACACACACACACACACAGAGACCAAACTCCTCCTCGTTTCATCTTGCTCTCTCTAATTAGCATTCTGGATTAAAACAGAATGCGAGTTTGCTCATGGCTTCTTTTGCCAACCCCGGTCCCCCTTCCGCCTCTGCCTGCCGGTCCGCAGGGAATTGTGGGATTGATTCCTGGCTTGTTGAGTGACAAACAGGACATCTGCTGTGTAGGATTCGAATGGTCCGCTCTAGCCTGTCATAACACACTGACTGAACTTGAAGCACCCGTCTTCATAACCATCATTTAAGTAAACACACATACACACACACACACACACACACACACACACACACACACACACACACACACACACACACAGAAAGCTTAAAAGGCTCTGTAAAACATTTCTGACCAAAATAGATTCTATTTGGAGCATACTGTTGCTGTAACATCGGTCCCATGAGAGTTCCATATTTTATAGAACATGTCACGGATGCACACCATTTGAAATATGAATTCTCGCACTGATTCTCATCAGACCCAGCGGAAACGGCTGCGGATACAGAAGTCGCTAAATAACTCGATAAAA
The DNA here is from genome assembly GCF_946808225.1 of Silurus aristotelis. Lineage (NCBI taxonomy): Eukaryota > Metazoa > Chordata > Actinopteri > Siluriformes > Siluridae > Silurus > Silurus aristotelis. Next base: position 5,704,278 of record NC_139595.1, on the reverse strand, counting down.
ATAATTGTGCTCTAGCAGGCACTCTGAGTTCACCTGTCCATTACAGCTTTCAAAAGACAATTCCGCTCACCTGGATGCTGGGATGGCGTCAAGGGCACAAATATTTACTCTAGATTATAGGCTTAATGGCTTTCCCAGACTTCACTGATATTTCCTGGACATTTGATCTGTTTTCTTATTTTACTGGAAAATTGGTCTACAAACCCGGGCTTCCAGGCTTTCCCGGAAAACGGGGGAACTGCCTAAAAAGCTTTCAAATGGTCCGAGATCAAATTTAAAACATGAGATTAGATGAGCTCAGACTCTGGGGATCAAATCGAACGCAAAAGTAGATATAATCTGGTTTAAAGTGTGTTAAAAGTACCCATAAAGCTTCGCTCTGATGTGTGGATGAACGGCCCTATCGGCTTTTTGATTACAATGTAAAGATTGACCTTAGGTATATATATGTGTGTGTGTGTGTGTATGTGTGTGTGTGTGTGTGTGTGTGTGTGTGTGTGTGTGTGTGTGTGTGTGCGCGTGTGTGTGCGTGCACGCAAAAAAGTTCTTAATTGTTTTACAGAGCCCTGACTTATCCAAACCGACTAAATAATCAAATTAACACTACTCAGTGAGGCTGAATGTGCCATTGATTGATTCTTGACAAAGAGGGGAAGATCAGAGAGAAAGGAGAGGAGAGAACAATTCATTTGAGAAAATAAGTGAAAGATCGGCACAATGCGGCTCGAGCCATTGATTTGTGGTGTCCGGTGTTGTGTGTGAGCCAGACAGGGAGAGAGAGAGAGAGAGAGAGAGAGAGAGAGAGAGAGAGAGAGAGAGAGAGGGGGAGAGGGAGAGGGAGAGAGAGAGAGACTGGCTCTAGTGACTTAGACACTTTGAAAGTGTTTAAAACTTTAAATATATGAGGGCAGAATGTGAGCCAAGGCCAAGGACACACACATAGTAAACAAAAAAGTAGTGCACAGGCCAAAGCTGGAGCTCGCTCAAAGCAGCACAACAAACAATGATGCATTACACATATTCAAGAAAATACTTCCAAGCCATGTCCAATGCAGAGGTTATAACTCAGGGAAATAATGTCGCCTTATAAAGCAATCAGGCATAGCATTATGACATTATAACAATATAAGTGGTGAATTGAATATCACTGATTACCTCTTCATCATGAAACCTGTTAGTGGGTGGGATAAGTTAAGCAGCAAGTGAACCTTTTGTCCTTAAAGTTGATGTGTTAGAAGCAGGAAAAATGGGCAAGCATAAGCATTTGAGCGAGTTTGACAAATTGTGACGGCTAGACGTCTGGGTCAGAGCATTTCCAAAACTGCAGCTCATGTGGCGTGTTCCTGGTCTACAGTGGTCAGTATCTATCAAAAGGGGTCTAAGGAAGGAACAGTGGTGAACCAGCGACAAGGTTAAGGCTGGTGTGTGCTCCGATTCAACAGACACTCCTGTAGCTCAAATTGCTAAAGAAGTTAATGCTGTTAATGTTTGACAGGTCTGGACTGTTTTAACAGCAAAAGGGGGACCAACACAATATTAGGCAGGCGGTCATAATGTTGTGTCTGATCAGTGTAAATTATACACTGAATTTTAGTAATTAAAAAAATTATTGTCAATTTTTTTTGGTAACTGGAGCTCATGAAGGGTTTTTCATCAGTTTACTACGTTTGATCGAAGAAAACTTGTTTTCAGAGACATTGCTGCAAATGTGGGTGGCAATCTTACATAATATCAGTTTGTGTATGCTGTAAAACAGGCAGCTTGAATATATATATATATTTTATATTATTTTAAATGTTGTGACATGTTGTGACATGACTATAATCGGTGTTTCTTCATCTTGAAATTGATGTACTGTATAATTCCTCTATAGGTCATACTGTACACCTTCACATAATACAAGTTATTTTTGTTAGACCCACCCACACATTTTTTTTGCTGGCACTATTAAAAAAAAAAAAAAAAACATGCTAAAAGTATTAAACTACATGCACAAAAGTATTGGACTTGACTTTTCCATCCATATGTGGTTCTCCAAGCTGTTACCACAAAATTGGAGGCATACAATTGTACAGGAAGTCTTTGGATGCAATAACATTCAATTTCTACCTTCACGTAAACAAGGAGACCCAAACCTGTTCCAGCCCCATTGGTTGAAGTAGAAGATCTTAAATGAGCTCTGACCTCAACCCTATTGAAACGCTGACTGCACCCCAGGCCTCTTCACCTCACCTACTTGACATTACGCCCTTGTGGCTCAATAGGTACAAGTCACCACAAGCACACTGAAACATCTTCCTAGAAGAATGAAGTTTAATATAGTAGAATTTGAGAACTAAATGTGGAATAGGATGTAGAAAAAGAACATATCAATCTTATAATCAGGTGTCTGCATAATTTTTATTCCCGGCAACTATAGGTTCAAAACCTTCTGCGACTTTCTGCACACCTCTACCCTGAACCTGAAGTGCGAGAATAAACCTCACTCTCTGTCCATTTGTCTTTAAATCTATTTTTTGTTGTCTCCTGACACTTTTTTTTTTTAAACTGCTATGTCAAGCGATTTATTATTCAGAATAGAAATTGAATTAAGGTCAGCAAGTTTGGGCTGTATTTAGAAAGCAAGGTGAAACCTCACACACATTTCAGAAAAAACAACAAATGCATCCCAATAAACCTTAGGCGAGCGGTTTTGGCAAGGGGGAAGAAAAAAAACTACTTTCTGCTGAAGTGTTAAGTTTGTGGCAAAAAAAAAAAAGAAGGAAAAAAATGCAAACACTTCCTGTATCAGAAACCCCAGCTGTCAGGAGCTGCTGACATTCATTCCTGCAAGCAGAATGTCATTTTTTCTGAAGTGTAGGTTTCAAAGAGAGATAGTGAGTGAGAATTGGTGTGTGCATATGTGTCCATGTGTGTGTGTGTGTGTGTGTGTGTGTGTGTGTATAGCACCATGTAAAATGTGCTGATACCCTTCTCTAACCACCCGAGTGTAAAAATGCTTGATAGACACAACGTCTCATCTTTTTGCTATCATTAATATTACATGCTAGCCACACTCATCCTCCTATCACCTCCCCTCCTCTCTGCTTTTCTCTCCCCTGTGGACTATCACACCTCACCTGTAAATGATAAAACTTTAGTAGCGAACCACAATCAGCCATGAGGGAAGGATTTTGAAAGTGAAGTGAGATAAAGGTGCGTGTGTGTGTGTGTGTGGGGGGATTTTCCTCCTTTCCTTCTTTCCGCCATCCATCCGTCTAATATCAGTCTGCGCAAGCTGCTTAGGAGACCCCCAAACCGCAGGCCGGTGCCAAAGCCGGCATCATTATAGCGCATCCTCACAGTCTGAAGAGCAGTTGAATATGTGTGCATGCGTGTGTGACCCTGTGTTATTGATGAGACCTGGGCTCCGGAGGGGATTACAAGAGCAGATGCCAGTTTATCAGAATCTCCTGGACACACACACACATCCTCTCCAAACCTCATTAACACACTCACTTATCCATCAGGAACACACACACACACATGCGTACACACTCCCACACCAAACTCCCAAGGATCATTAAAGAGCATCATTAAACAGTCGTTCTGGTCACTGTTGTTTCGCTTTAACTTTAAACAGCTGAAATACGAGGTTAGGAAATGAAAGCGTACAATAAAGTCAGCCAGAGACACCGCAAGCTGCTGGAGGAGTGTTTTAATGCTGAGCCGCACACTGACAATGTGAAAGTGCTTTCAATATAAACCACGCGATTATATAAAACCAAGCTACCAGCAGCTAGCTAAATAAACAAACTTTTACCAAATATCAGTATTCAACCTACACTGACCCAGTCGTCTAGCCATCATAATTTAGCCCTTGTCAAAATCCTTACGTTTGCCCATTTTTCCTGCTTCTAACACATCAACTTTGAGAGCAAAATGTTCACTTGCTGCCTAATTTATCCCACCCGCTAGCAGGTGCCATGATAAAGAGGTACCGAATTTTTCGGACTATGAGCCGTTACTTTTTTCCCACATTTTGAACCCCGCGGCTTAAACATTGAAGTGGCTAATTTATGGATTTTTCCTGGGTTTTTCCCGGTTTCACAAACTTCAAGCCAAAAAAACTGAACCCCATAACATTAGACCAATTAAATTTCTGAACGGAAACAAAAAAAACGCACCCTGACCTGTGTGATGACCTCCCCAGAGAAATACAGTGGTCCCTTGACCTACGAGTTTAATTCGTTGCGTGGACGAGCTAGTATCTCAATTTGCCCGCACATCAAATCAGTTTTCCACATTGAATGCATTGAAAACTTAAAATAGCATTAATCCATTCCAACCCTCAAAATGACACCCTGTTTTTATGTTTCATGTTATTAAATTGGAAAGTAAATTTCTAAATAACAAATCTTGTATAAAACCATAATAGAAATGTATGTAAAGATATAATAAGGTTTTATTCAGTGTATTTACCCTGGAGATGAGACGACTTGAGCTAACGAAAACGCCGGTGGGGGGTGTGTGTGTGTGTGTTTATGTGGAGGGGGGGTAGAGGCGATAAGCGGAGGCGGAGGGAAAACTCGTTTTTTTACGATCACTCCTGTACACTAGGTATCCCTAAAACTTAACATTTTAACTTTTTCTTCTTTGCCTATATTAACTTTCATCACAATCTTCGCTTTCTGGCTTCACTTCGCCATCCAGCAGCGGCGGCTCCAGCTCGTACCTCAATTTTTTGCTCGCGTAACAAAGCAAAAAAATCTACCGAGTGACCGCTCGTACCTCGGAAAACTCGTACATTAATGCACTCGTAGGTCAAGGTACCACTGTAGTTGTGAAAGGAAGGAGGAAGACAGAGAACAATGACTTTCTTGGTAGGCTACTGTTTGGATACAAGCCGTTGTAACGCGTTGAGTCTGGGTGAAGGGAGAGCTCCAGTTGCAACAGAAATCATATAAACACAGACAGGTTTCCAAAACTAGCGCTTTTTTATTTTTCTTTGCAACAGTGTTATGGGTTAGTCAAAGAAACTTAGAAATGAGCATCAGAAAATAAAAAGGACATAATCCTCGTTCTCCACACACGCAGTAATACTGGAAGTATGTAGTGCCGGTCTTTTCCCAAAATACCACTATGCTCCTAATAGAAGCGCAACATATTTCACCCATTAAACCATGTGTAACGTGTCTTTTGTGTAAAGTACATTAGTGTAGGCTTTAGAGACAGGTGCGGCTTATTTATGTTAAAAATAATCAAATTCATATATATAGGGTGCAGTTTATAGTCCGGAAATTATGGTAATCAGTGATATTTACTTCACTGGTCATAATGGTATAATGTCATAGTGTCATGCCTGACGGTGTATACTTCAGCATCATAAACGTTCTAGATAACTTATCATAACTGGGTTGTGCTGTGATTAATCCTAGTCAGTCAATGCAGGTTAGTGGTAAATTAGTTAATTAACTGGCTAACAACATTAACCTTTTTCAAGCTGAGTATCTAATGAATTAGAAATGTACTAGCAGTCACCAGATGATGCCACAGACCTGATTGCATCATTACTGAACTGCCACAACTATTCGCATGTTTTAGGAAGTTAGAAAAATTTTCAGAAAGCACTAGAATGGAGATTTATCATAATAGAAAATAATAGATTTAATTTATGTACAGAAGAAAATAGAAGGAACTGTGTAGATTGGCTGTTGGTAAAAATTGTCTGGGACAAGTCATTAATAAACTATGGAAAACTGGGATTATTTATTGGTAAACAGGTGTGAGCTGGGATTTTTCATTACTAAACATGTATAATTTAGTATTAGTCATTGGTAAAAAAGGCCAATGTGGGATTTGTTGTGGGTAAACAGGTGTGATCTGGAATTATTTATCAATGAACACAGCCAATCTGGGTTTAGTCATTGGCAAACAATAATGATCTGGGATTATTTACTGATTAAATGGTTGCAATCTGAGATGAATCATTGGTAAACAATAGTGATCTGGAATTAGTCATTGAATAAACAATCATGCTGTGGGATTAATCACTGATAAACTATTGTGATATGGGATTAGTCATTGATGAACAAAGGCAATCTAAAATTAGTTATTTGTAAACAGGTCTGATCTGGGATTAGATTTTTGTAAACAATCGTTATATGGGATTAGTTACTGATAAACAAATGTTGCCCAAACATTTTATTAGCTAAACAATTAACATCGTTCACCAAAATCAAGTTCATAAACTGCATATTTTGCTTTCTTTTTGTTTCTGTGTTTCTTTGTTTGTTTGCTATTGCTACTTTCAAGCTCAGTGTACAATATATCCTGGTTTGTCCCTTTGTCTGTTATTTCAATCTTATGATTATGGATTTTCCCTGTTTGTTTTATGTGTATTCGCCACTGCTACAGATTTAGACTAGGATTTTCAGAGCACTTACGTCCTGCCTCCACTAACCGCATGTACTAATGTACATGAATAAGGATGCTGGTTTAATGCTCAGTATGAAGTTTGCTCTGTGCTTCTGCAGGTGGATGTCCTTCTGCTGGTCAGTGAATCTGTACTCAGATGGTCTGGGTGTGCAGACAAAGCTACATGGAATGCATGCCTGAGGAGGACGAGGACGAGGACAAGGATGAGGACCTCACGTCTGTGCTCGCCTGTCTATTTAGCAAAACTGTCAAGGTTTTATATATCAAGGTGATGGTCTTTTATCTTAGAGGTCTTTGAACAGAGACAGCAGTCATACATAATATCCTTACAATGGAGACGTGCTCTAAAACTCAGTGTATCACTAAAACACACACGCACGCACGCACGCACGCACGCACGCACGCACGCACACACGCACGCACACACACACACACACACACACACACCTGTCCTGTGGCTCAGTCTGTGCCTGGATTTCCACTTTCTTCTAACTCAAAGAGACACATATCTTCCTTCTCCTCCACCACCACCAACTCCTTCCGTTTTTTTTTTTTCCTTCCCCTTTTCTTTATTTTCCTCTCCCTCATGTCAGTGCTGGAGCTGCCAGGTGAGGATGATGATGATGATCAATAATGTAGAGACTTGAGGTCGAGAAGAATAACAATTTTTTTTTCCCTCCAGTGCTCATGCTATTGGCCACTGTTATAAAGGGCTGCGTTCTCTATATATCTGCTTCCTGTTGCCTGTTTATTCTGGTATTGTTGAGGAAAAAGGTGAAGTTCACACATTCCCAGAAGAGTGGATGAATCGAGAAGCGAAGCCCGAATGCAGAAAAGCGACAAAAAGAGCACACAAAGCATGAGGAGAATGTAAAAACGAGTCGAAGAGAGACAGACAGAAATTTGGTAGCGAGGACAGACTGAGATGAAGAGAGAAAGAGAAGGTGCCAGAGGCCTGAGGTGAGCACAGGAAAGCCCTCCGGCTCTCACTGTCTGATCAAACCCCGAGGAGGAACAAGAGACACTCGGCTATAGTCACGACGGTCCTGAAGCGAGAATAAGTGATGTATGGTAGGAGCAAGAGGAGAAGAGATGATAAGAATAGCATAGAAGATGGAACAGGGACAGAGCGAGCTGAGGAAATGGCAAAGAAATTATAAGGGAATACGAGGAAAGAAACATTGTAGTGAAGATAAACATATGCAGAGACGGAGTAGATCAGACGTTATGAATATATGCATGAGGCAGGTGGCTTTACACGCCACGGAGAAAGATGTACAAATCACTTCCAGATACACAACCGAGTTCCAAAATAAGAGACAAATCTGTAAAGAACAGCTGAGTATCCTGTGGAGACGGGTGTCTGGAACACTTTTTTCCCCCCCTAAATATGAACACTTCTACTAGACTGAGGGGCTTTCCTGTAGGCAAGTGTGCTGAGAACACTAAACACTTCCAAACAGCTTCGATTAGTCACTTAGGAAATGGAGTTGTAGCAACAGGCTGACTGATTTGATTATGATCTTACGAATAACAAACAATAAAAACACACTGATTTACTGTATTACCGAATGACACATCATATATCTTTTTCCCCACATTTATCTTTATACTGAATAACACTGATTATCTCTTTATCATGGCACCTTTTAGTGAGGGGATATATTAGGCAACGAGTGAACATTTGTGAAACAGGAAAAGTTTTAAAGGTTCACACTTTTTTCTCTTCTTCTTTTGTCTCTCTGTAAAAAACCTACTGCTATCCTTATATATATATATCTCCTTTCCAGGCTTCTTGATCACTTTTTATTACCACTTTAGGAAAAAAGCATAGAAAGCACAAAAAAGAACATTTTGGAAGGCACTCCATGCATGTTTTGGCTACGTCTGTGCTGCTGTAATATTTGTTCCATGAAATTAAGAAGACACAATAAAACACCTGATGTAGCAGAAACCACTTACTGAATGGCATTAGCGAACATCCACCAGACCCCTGGCAATAACGTTTCTGCATTTTCACAGCACTGAACGCAAAACATTTTCACATGTTCTGGTAAGGATTTTATAACTTCCAAAATCCATTTGTATCTTTTCTAAAGGTTGAAACCCAGTATGGGTATAGTGTTGGGTACGCTAGTTACAAGGCAAGACTGAGATGCTCTACTGAACATGTCTTTCCTATGCGCGCACCTCCGCTACGCCGCGCTGGGTGTGTGTTTTAATTGAGACACGGAGGAATGAGGCATGCGATGCTCTAATAAACAAGTACTTATGCAACTCCCCTCTCATCCATGACAGATTGGGAAGCCATTAGAGAAAGCAGCATATTCCACACACACACACAATTTTCATGTGCAGCAGTCCTGCTGCAGCTCGAAATGATATGATTTAGCATCTACCCGGCTTAACCTCTGAGGTCATCGGGTTTCGCAGGAGCGGTGTCTCTCCGCACGCCATATACGCAGAGTGACAAACATACAGGCCTTAATTCTTTTATTCATTATGCTGCTCGGCTCGCCTTGACTCACAGCCAGCACTGATTAATTGCCCTTACACACACTCTCTCACACACACACACACACACACACACACACACACACACACACACACTCAGCAGCAGAACTTTAATGAGTACCATATATATATATCATACTGCTTATAAAACTAACATGGACAATTTTTTTACCACCACTTTACTTTTAGAGTATATTTTTACTCTCCTCATTGTTCTAATCTGCTGTTAATGTCAAGAGCCTGTAAATGTTCCGTAATTGAAATCAATGTAATTTTTTTCCTGCTAATGATATGCACAGGGAATTTGCAAATGGAAGGCTCTTTCAGCCACCTGCAGCATGCAGACTGATAAACACCAATCTGAAAAAAAGAGCTACTGGGGTGTAACCTGGGGTGGGATGTATGGAATGCTCTCTCTGGCATACTCTGCTATTCACAGGAGCAAGAGACAATTCTTAGAGCGTGTATGTGGAAAAGGGCAGATGGCTCCTTCATCTGTGTGGGTTACGCTACCCTGTCATTGAATAAAGCAGTCGTTTGGAAAAAGAGCTGAAGGTTGGCTCAAAGAAAGCGCATGCACTGAACTGGTCCATAGCTATTTCTGTAACACTGATTAGGATTTTTGGCACCGCTTGTCCAGATGCAAACTGCATCTGTAAGTGTTTCAGGGGTCCGTGCTACCGCGCTACAAGCACTACTAGCGGTACTAGTCTTTTTCAGCTCAGAAAGACCAAAATGACAGGGATTAGCTCAGATTTTTCAGACATCAAGAATAAAGAAAATAATACAAAGTTCATTGCTGAAATTACAAGGCAGGGAGATACACTATATGCACAAAAGTATTGGGACACCAGACTTTTTCAGCCATATCCTGTATAGGATGCAGTAGCATGACATTTTTCCTTTACTTAAACTATGAACCCCATCTCCATGAAGATATGCTTCACATGGGTTGGAGTGGAATCAAGCATTGGGATGCTCACTGCACCCCAGGCCTCCTCACACCACATCAATACCTGACTTTATTAACGAATGAAATCTCTCAAATCTCCACAATCGCACTCTAAAATCTAGTGGAACATCTTCCCAGAAGAGTTAAGGTTTTTATAACAGCAAATGGGGACTAAATGTTTGAAGTGCAAACGAAATCATGCTTAGGTGTCCAAAAGATGTGCATCCCCATAACTGAGGCCGATGCGATTCACATCTCGATGCATAGCCAATGATATGATACATTAAAGACACATATGAAGCATCTACTGATGCGATACGTTTCTTTTCCTGTTCTGTCTCCAGGAAGATGCAGCTCTGCCATGTTAATCTGTATTCTATGTGACTCTAAGGACACGCCTCGGTTTCAGTAGAGCTGTGATACGTCATTCACGTAGCAGCAGTGGTGCTGAGAGAACACGCTCGAGAAACGGTTTAGCGAGGAGAAAAAAATCTACATATCAAATATTGGTCACAAATGATTGGTCACTTTCTAAATATTAAAAGTATAGCACATCTCCCAATAATTATATTTAAATAAATCTGTTTGTATCGATGCAAATATGTTCAAAACAATGCATCGCGATACAAATGCAAACTTGTATCAGATGCACACTCTTTTGAATCCATGCATCACGTCGTTAACTTTTATGCCGATGAATCTTATCATCCATATTGATGCAGATGCAGGCACACACTGAAACAATGAGGAATTCTCACCTTGTGTAGCGATGTAGTGGTTTGGCCTGTGGTAGCCCTGGAATTAAACAGAAAACAAAGATCAGCTTTAAATCTGCACCGCTGGACACTTTTTTTTACATCTTGACAGAGTGTACGTGTCTTTAACGAATCTGTTGCACCCTTCAGATCATCCTTTATTAAATAGCATCTATACAGCAATGTTACCGATGGTCGGAGTCGTGTGTGTTAACATGCAGTACAGAGATAAGCAAGAAAATAAACAGGCACAGTAAACAAAGCTCTGTAAAGTCAGCAATTTGTCAACAAGTCATTAACTCATACTGTTTATTAAGGACTTTGTACACACACAAGCACACACACAAGCACACACACACACACACACACACACACACACACACACACACACACACACACACACACACACACACACGAAGAACCTCACACTGGACAAATAAAACTTGAGAGGATTAGTTGTTAATCCTTGAGAAAAGAGTCATATCTGAAGGATTATCAGCAGTTATATTGTTTTGTGACTATGCTCATGCTGCAGTGGATGAGAGAGAGAGAGAGAGAGAGAGAGAGAGAGAGAGAGAGAGAGAGAGAGAGAGAGAGAGAGAGAGAGAGAGAGAGAAAGGATGGAGGTATAGATGCTTCCATTGTATTATTTATAACATATACACTTTAATACACATCTCAGCATAAGGAAATATCTCTCTCTCTCTCTCTCTCTCTCTCTCTCTCTCTCTTTACATTTGCACTGCATCTTAATGGCTGTTCTTTCACATAAGCACTGGGTTGTTTGTTCTTTTACATCTTCACTGTTGCCTGAAAGATCGGATTAAAGCTACAGCAATAGCAAAAGCCAAACAAGTGCTCTCTCTCTCTCTCTCTCTCTCTCTCTCTCTCTCTCTCTCTCTCTCTCTCTCTCTCTCTCTCTCTCTCTCTCAAACTTTTTTCTCTCTCTATTTCTTCCTCCTCTTCCTTCTTTTCCCTTCTTCTTCCCCTTACAGTTGAAGGTGCTTTCAAATTCCTGAGCAGTTATTATGCAGAGCTCTTTCTAAGTACTGTGAATGTGGATGACAAAATACATTGGTGACCATTAGAGTAAAAGCATTTAACTTTCAAAAACTCTGTGTTACACACACACACACACACACACACACACACACACACACACACACACACACACACACACACACACACACACACACACACACACACACACACACACACACACGATCTCCTTTTAGCACACTTCCAGGAAGAACGAAAATGCACGCAAACAAACAAGGCGAATGCATACAAATGGTCTGGAAGTTGTCTAAATGTTGAGCCAGTGTGCCATCAATAAACTTTATTAAGCAGAAGGGGCTGCAGGAGGCATGTTAAAAGCCTTTCTTTCGTCTTCAACTGGGGCGAGGAGCGAAAAAAACCTCAATCCATTCACTGCTCGACTGAGCCATGTCTAAGTACCTCAGCAAAGCCTTTTTTCAATAACAACTCTCTTCAATATGTATTTATTCTTATCTAATAAAAGGCTTGGGCTCCGTTGGAGGCCCTTCACTTAAGCGTTTAAGCAAGTTGTAAGCACAGGAGCACGTTTGTGCATATAGGTGAGTATCTATCTATCTGTGATCTATGTACAGGTACGTGCCAGCAGTGGTGGACAGTAAGAAGGTAAAGTAACTTGTTACTGTACTTAAGTAGCTTTTTCACGTATATGTTTACTTTACTGAAGTATGTCTATTCGGGGAGACTTTAACTTCACTACATTTCAAAGTCAAATATTTGATTTTACACGCAGCAAGCAACCAATCAGGGTCAAGCGTGCGCTCTGTTTTTCACCTTGTTTTGATTGGCGCTTGGTCTTTCCAAGAAAGTGAAGGGTATTATAACAGCAAATAGGGAGTGAATGTGGAATGGGATGGTCAGATGTCCACAAACTTTGGTCCATGTAGTGTATCTCAAACATAGGATATAGCAATTTAAATGGATAAAAAAAATGGATAAAAATGCATTGAGACATTAATATTAAATGTGGTGCAAGTTCATAATGGACACCACTTAGACACCTTTGACTGTTTAGACTGAGCAGCATGTTTGGTAAACTGGCTCTTTTACCAAAACGTGGCATTTACATTTAAATAAAAAAAAAAAAAAAAAAAACATTCATAATTTTGGTTTCTTTTACAAAATAAAAGTACATTATAGGCAGAAAAACCTACATATGTCCAAAAACCACAATTCATTCTTTCATTTTCATATGTTTTTTTTGACATTTTTCAGAAAAAAAAAATTTAGGTGGACAAAAAGTTTAGAGAATTAACTATGATTTCTGACATCTTTGACATCACAGGTGAAGTTAAGTACATCTATTTCAAACTAATATATCGAGGTAGGATTTGGTGTGTGTCTGCGAATGTGTGTGTGCAGCGTCTGCGATGAATCAGACTGTTCCGGTCGTGATATACTGAGCTTGAGTCACTGAGGAACTTCCTGCCCGAGTAAAGTTTCTTAAGCACAATAGTGACTAAACCAGTCTCCTCCGTTCTGCCTCAGCTCCGAGCCTGCCTGGGTACGAGCAGCAGGAATAACCAGGCATGATGTTAAAGACAGGAGAGTCATGCTTCATACATTAGTCATTATCATCATCATCATTCCTCCTCTCACTAGATCTTTGTCCTTTTTGCGCAGTCACTGTGTTTTCTTTTGTTTGTTTCGCTGCTTCATCCTGCACTATATTATTTCTCTGCCTCATCTTGCTGGCGCTCTGCTTTCTCGAATGTGTCTTTGCCTTGGCACAGAATAGAGTGTTAGTGTGTGTGACTGGGTGTCTGTCTCAGTGTGTACATTATGCTATAAGTAGGTATTTGTCAGAGTTAACTTGAATTTACACAAAACGCTATACACTGATGAGGGATACAACAGAAACAAACTGACATTACAAGCGGATTTTTCATTTGCGGAAATCTGCTTCCCATTTTTTATTGTAAAAATGTTTGACTTAAATAAAACAATGTCACCATTTTTATAGACATTAAATTAACACAGTGAAGTTAAAAGTAATAGAGTTTGCATTAGACGTTTAGGTTGCTTGATTTTAAAAGTTATATATTATATATATGTTACACTTTTGCCTTTTTTTTATTATCATAGTTTAATCCCGCAAATTTATGCGGCTAGCGGACTCCGAGATCATGGATTTGTCTAAGTCGCTGCCCAGTCATTTCCTGCCGCTTACTTCAGTGGGACCTCGGCTGTATTTTAATCAGAAGTACACAAACCATGTGCATGAGCTAAAGTAGAGATACACGAGGTAAAATATGACTCCAGTAAAAGTAAAAACGCTCCCATTAACTTTTACTTGAATATTTGACTTCAAATGTATTAAAATGATTATGATTTATTATGGCTATAATTTTCCTATTATCAATTTTTCACAAGACTTTTGCTTAATCAACTCCGCTCATATGAAAAGACTTTTTCAGCACAACACAGCACATCCATTAATAGAATGATAATAATAAGACAAACACTGATTGATATATATTTAAATTATCATGAGCCCAAAACATTCTTTTCAACTACTAAAAAATAAAGACACAAATGTTGTGGCGAGTTCGAGTCTCGAGTTTCTTCCATCATTTATTCCTCTCTAAATGTTCTGCTTGCTGTTGAACTGGTGCTGAACTGTATGTTGGTGATAAGTAGATTCCACCAAGCGCCAATCAAAACAAGTTTTAAACAGAGCGCTCGCTCGACCCTGATTGGTTGCTTGCTGTGTGTTTGACCAGTTAAGTTTTTATCCGCTCATGAATATAAAGGAACGACTGATAAATCATGTAAAAATTTAAAATGTTGTTGAGTAAAATATTTGACTTTGAAATGTACTGAAGTAAAAGTAAAAGTCTCCCCAAATGGAAATACTAAAGTAAAGTACAGATACGTGAAAAAGCTTCTTAAGTACAGTAAAGAATTACATTTAATTCAATGATTTCAATATAATAATAATAATATTAATAATATATAAGAAAATGGAAACACAGCATTTCCACCACATTCCTTAGAAATATCCACTTCAAGAATGTCTACATTCTATTTTAACTTTATATTATATATATTTTTAATAGGTCTTGTTGCCTTGGTGTTAGACTTGAGTTCTGAGCTCAGATGTTTCTTTGAGATGGGAACTCGTGGCAGCTGTTGAAAATATCACACGAAAAGCTCATTAACTGTGTGCACAATTTATGCAATTGCACATGCAAATTAGTGCTCGTTATTTGGTATCTTCATGAGTCATGCCTCATGGAGTCGGTGTGTATTTAATACTGAAATGAAAATGGATCCGTGTTTGTGAGTCAGGTGTCAGACAGAGGAGTAACGTTCAAGGTGAACTGAACTGAACTTCACCAGCATGTGTGTGTCTGTTAGTCCTCTGTGTGTGTCTTTAAATCCTGCTTTGGCTATGATGTTATGTAGTGTGTGTGTGTGTGTGTGGGTTTGGACACTGCTGTGTGGGCATGTGTAAGAATGTGACCATTTCTACTCCCTGACCCGGTCTTGTACTGTGTGACCCTTGCTGAACGTGCATGTGTGTGTGATCGTGTACTCTGCCCTGTTTCCCTGTGCATGCTGAGAGTGCAGTGTGTGTGTGTGTGTGTGTGTGTGTGTGTGTGTGTGTGTGTGTGTATACGTGTCCATGTGTGCATCTGCATGCGCATCATCCTATGTCCTATTTCCCCTCGTCATGCAGGACTGTGTGTGTGTGTGTGTGTGTGTGTGTGTGTGTGTGTGTGTGTGTGTGTGTGTGTTTATCTTCCGATGTCCTATTTCTCCTTCCCATGTAGTGGGTTATTTTGTAGGTGCTGTGTATATGTGTGTGTGTGTGTGTGTGTATAAGTGTGTGTGTAAGTGTGTGTGTGTGCTGTGACCTTTGCGTAGAGGTGCTGGCTGCTTTCTGTACTCACATCAACGTAATTAGCATTAATGTAATCGGAGCTCTGCTCGCCCTCCAGGCTCTGCAGACGCACGCGGGAGTGATCATCTAGAGACAAACACAAACCCAAATACATCTCGTATTACAACGAAGACAAAACCACACAAACACAGAGATAAATAGATAGATAGATATAGAGATAGAGAGAGAGAAATAGAGAGAGAGAATAAGAAAGAGAGAGAGAGAGAGAGAGAGAGAGAGAGAGAGAGAGAGAGAGAGAGATAATTATCACAAAACAGTCACTTTCTCGCACGGCTTTATATTAACTTCGCAAACATCAAGAAAAATACGGCTTAAAATAAACCATCATCCTTTTTTTTAAAATGTCCTTGAGAAGGCTTTTATTTATCGAATGGGGGAAACGGCTCCTTCGAGTAGGTGCGAGGAAATAATGAGCAGTTCCCCATGATGTATAATTAAGGAGGAATGAAGCAGATGTACATTTGTAATTACCTTCCTCAAATCTGTTGCACTTATTTACACCAAGTGTTCTGACAACATGAAATATTGTTAATCAGCATGCTGTATATACTCGTAAATAAAAATTGTATCAGCAGCATCCGTTTAATATACACTATATGGACTAAAGTATCGGGACACCTGACCTTTCCTGCTATATGCGGTTCTTCTCCAAACTGTTACCACAAAGCTGGAGGCACACAATTGTACAGGATGTCTTTGGATGCGCTATAATAACATTTTGTGTTCGCTTGAACTTGGAGACCTGAACCTGTTCCAGCATGGCAATGCCCCTGTTACAAAAAGCCAGCTACATGAAGATATCTTTACATGGTTTGAAGTGGAAGATCTTGAGTGGCCTGCTATAGAGCGCTAATCTCATACCTACTAAACACCTTTGGGATAAATGTAAACACTGACTGCACCCCAGGCCTCCAGACCTCACCTACATCAGTACCTGACTTTACTAACACCCTTGTGGCTGATGAACACAAATATCCACAAACACACTCCAAAATCTATTGGAACATCTTGCCTGAAGAGTGGACTGAATTATAAGAGCAAATTGGAAGTAAATGTGGAGTGTGACGCTCAGAAAGCACGCACCATACTTATGACCAGGTGTCCGCAATCTTTTGTCAATATAGTGTATATGATAAAATGCACACATCGTACACTTCATATATATTTACATTCACTGTATTTCCTGATCAGGTGCATTCTGGTAAGATTGTAAGGCAAAAGGTTTAAGCAGGCATGCGATGAGAGCGCTTCTCTGAATTTGATGCTAATAGATGGGCCTGTGTGTGCAGTGCTAAGCGAGACCTGTCTGATATGCGGGAAATGAATGCGCCTGAGGAGTGGCATTAGGCTCTGCCGTGCCCAGACGGACGCGGTGCTCTTTAATACGCACATGCGATGATGTTTCCATAGCGATTCTTCATCCGGTTTTCATCTTTCTTGGCAGAGTCCCATGGTGCAGACTGCCCCTCAAAGAAGCTCTGAGGAAAGGCAGGGAGACAGACACAGAGGAGAGGATGTGTAAGAAGTCTTGTGTCAGCTCTTTGCAGAGAACCGGCTAGGTGTCTCTAATAAAGGAAGCTCGTGGGAAAAAGTGAAGTGAGCGAGAGAAAGCATTAGGATCATTAGGACATCTGATGAGACCATGTGGCGAGGAAAGCAGAAAGCGCTGTGCGGTTTGTCTAAAGAAAAAAATTAAAAAACGAGAACCCATTACAAACACTCGCTACTCTGTGTCACATACAAATCCTTCCCCAAGTGACTCTCCAAGCAAACTCACCAGACACTCAAACAGATACCAAACACGAAGGGAAAAAAAAACCCTTTCTGATCTTGTCGCAATAAATCGGAATTATGAAAATGTATTTCGGCGGAAGGGACGTGCAGGGACCACGAACGGTGGAACGCGGCGCAAAACACGATTTCCACCCGTCGACGTAAACACCGAAAAACAAAGCCAAGGCTGGTGCAAATTAATATTTATCCTGCTTCAGCCCCTCAGGAGCGGGACAGCAGCCACCAGCGCGCTTATGCATATTGAAAGTCCTGCTTCATTAGGATTACAGAAGATTAAACGGAATGCAAAAGTTGATTAGCGCTTTTCGGAATGTGACATACGTTAGGGAAGCGGAAAAGAGAGCGATAGACAGAGAGCGCGAGAGAGAGAGAGAGAGAGAGAGAGAGAGAGAGAGAGAGAGAGAAAGAGAGAGAGGGAAAGAGATTCGGAATTCATTTCATTATTGTCGTCGGATTTACATCTGCATTAATACTCTGCATCTCTTCTCCACGCTCTCTAGATGTCAGTGCGATCGTGATACGGATTAAAGAACCCACCGAATTTGTAGCTGAAGAAAATGGAATTTTATTTTTTATTTTTTTGACAGACACCAGGCATTAATAAGGCGTCTAAAAAAACACTTATAATGTGTGCAATAATAACTTACTTTCGGCTTCTCCCATTAGGGGTCGCCACAGCGGATCATCCGCATGTTTGATTTGACACATGTTTTTACGCTGGATGCCCTTCCTAACGCAACCCTCCCCATTTATCCGGGCTTAGGATTGGCACTGAGAGTGGCCGGGCAGCAGCGGTGAGAACGCCACATCCTAACCACTAGACCACCAGGGAACTTTGAGGTTTTTTTTCTATGTTTATTGTTTATTAGTTTGTTCTTGTTCTCTATATTACATGGTATTTGAATGTATAGTTAAAATACAATAAAACAAAATAATCGCTTACATATAAAACAACCTTTAAAAACGTCCTGATTCTTTCAATCGTGTTTATATTATAAAAAAAACTACTATATATTATAAATACTACTGGTTTGTTTATATGTAGAAATACAATCATGCCAATTATACATCTTTTACAAAAATATAATTCTTAATCTTTTTATTTTTTTTATTTTATTAACATAATAAAAAAAAAAAAAATCATTGTGTTCACCTGCCAGATCCTGCCTACTGCCCAACTGTCACCTGTCAGATGACTACTACCCCCAGGGAGGGCAGCGTAGAACTCCTAACTGCCCTCTTCTACATACGTGTGCTCAAAGTGTTGCTGTGTCTGACGGGAGAGATAGAGTACACCCTCCTGGTCACAGATGTCTGAGGCGCTGTCAGGATTTGATGCGACTCAAATTTGGAATATTTTCTCAAAGCAGTGTGAAACTGTCTGTAAGCCTGCACACCACTACCGAAAAAAGGTAGAAGAGAAACATCGAATAAAGTCTATTATAACTTTACGACTGGTCCAGTGATTTCTTTGATGTCTTTTTCTTCTTCTACAACCCTGCGATGGAAATAAATCTAGGTCCTAATTGCAGTTTTCACTATGCTGGGCGCTTCGGTTGAAACACTCCTCCTCTTTGAAAGCCGAACACTGAGGGAGAGAAAGAACCATTTTGACACAAATTCAAAGATGGCCCTTGAACAGAAGGAGAGAGTGACAACCGTTTAAATTCAACATGCAGCCGCGCCGAGAACACCAGGCAAAACAGAATAATTGATATGATTTCCTATAATTAATTCATAGCGAAAAAACTTCACTAATGATGCCTTGGTTTAAAGTGGTACTCACTGGGGAGAAGATGATAAGCATATGGGTGGTTATCATTAGCGCGGCTGTGGTGAAAGATCCTTTATTTATTTATTATATATATTTTTTTTTTTTGAGGTATTTCAACATTTTCGCTACATAACCTCAAACATACTTCCAGACAAATTAGCTCAAGGTGCTCACATCTGTCCTAGATTTCGGCTGCGAGTGTCAATCAGGATGATGTAATGTCGTCGGTGCGCTTTGAGAAATAAATATTAGCTGCTTTATATTTATGATATGCAGAACCGTAAGGAAGACTCCACCCTGAAACACACTGAAGAGGTTTGTTCGGTGTTTCGGGCGCAAATGTCAACTGTTTGTAACGTAACGGACATCGTGCAGTAGTGGAGACGTCGGTACAAACAACAGCACGATGGTATTAGAATGACGCTTTGGAAGCCGATTTGTGTAGACATGAAGAGCTGAAACAAAGCGCTGCTGCATCATTCTTTTTAGGCAGAGATGAAGCAGGGGAATTGTTGGTAATGTAGGAAAAGATGAATCAGACCAACATGTACTAGATATATTTTTAAGGATTCTGCAGGTTTGAGACTTTTTAAGACCCTTTTAAGACCATTAGGAATGAAATTTAAGACGTTATATCACATCAGAAACACACACAAATACATTGTTAATGTTGCCATAAATAAATTTTTCGTCAAACCAAGTATCGCTAAACATGCACTTCCCCATAGCTTAAAAATTGTACATCTGTAGTACAATCCAAGAGAAGTTTAAACATAAAGCTGATTGGCTGTTGCATGTTGGTCTCATTTGTATTAGTAATATTTGGACTAGCAACCAACTACAACACCACGAAAACAAACAAACGAAAAAAGTCTGTGTTGCGGGAGAATTCCAATAAGCATTTAAAGTAGCTTTACATGAACATCTAGAAATTATGAGTTTGTGAAAAATTATTTAAGACCTAGAGCAGTAAATTTGAGACTTTTTAAAGACAAACATTTAGATTGTAATATTTTCAGACATTTGTGACTCCGCGGAAATTCTGTTTTTAAGCGAAAGAAAAATTCTCCCAGGCTTTTGAATGATAAAAACGCAAGTGATTCAGGGTGAACAGATAATAATGGAGCTGTCACATTTTTTCCACCCAATACATTCTCCCAAAATCTCATAATAAACTGACAGAAATAAACACAATGACTCACCAGGGCCCTTTTACCTCTAGAGCCAACATTCACTCCCTCATTACATCGTAAGTGAAACCGATATTAAGGGAACGCACGTCTGCGTAACAATCTCGAATCTCAAATACAAAATGTGACATGCAGATGTGTGGAACGACAGCGGACACGTGGAGCGACGTGTTTGAGACAGACGTGGCATCTGTTCCTGCATCTCACGCCGCAGCGAGAGCGTGCGAGACGACGGCATGATCGCGTTCTTAAAGCATTCTCATCGATGTCATAGCACTAGTCATTAGTCATTAGACGGAAAACAATTCACAGACACGTTCCACGCTGGAGCTGAACGGAAAAAAACGGATGACGACGGGAGGTGAAAGGGCTCCGTCAAGGTTTACGCGTTTGTGTGTGTGTGAGAGCTTTTAATCAGGTTTTAGAGACTCCAGTAAGACCAGAATGAAGGGTTGTGTAAAGCACCA
Source organism: Silurus aristotelis (assembly GCF_946808225.1). NCBI lineage: Eukaryota > Metazoa > Chordata > Actinopteri > Siluriformes > Siluridae > Silurus > Silurus aristotelis. Next base: position 5,683,452 of record NC_139595.1, on the reverse strand, counting down.
CTATCTCTATGAATTCTTTCATATAGTCAAGTAATGCTTTTACATCATAGCAAGTCAATACTGATTTTCTCCTCTTTCTTGTTGAGCTTGGAGCATGTCGAGTTCAAATCCAACCAGAAATGGGGGAAAATCCCCAGTCAGATCCTAATCAGTTAATCCTGTCTCCCCGTGAGCTAACAAACTAGTGTATGAATTCAGAATAAAATGATAGAAATGGCATGAAATTACAGCACAGTTGTTTTATATTTATAAGGCAAAGGCATTAAATGTAAAAGTGTTGCATTTTTTTTATTTTAATTTAAATTTTTTACACTTTTTACCTTTACATTTTTGCACATTTGCGCAACTGTCACTAAAACTGGACTGGAACAGGCCAGTCCAGTTTTAGTGACAGTTGCGCAAATGTGCAAAAATGTAAATGTAAAAAGTGTCAAAAAATTAAAATTAATCTGATCTGTATCAGTGTCACTTTAATACAGCACAGTGTTCACACTTTAATACAGTACACACTTTAGTGACAATCACACTGGGACACTTTAAATTTGGACTACTGTACTGTCAATATACAGTATATATGTCACACATTAGAGGTGTAACAGTATACATATTTGAACTTTTTCAGTACAGATTAATGTAATCCTTTTTATGCACAGAACATTTGAAATTCTAGTAAGCATACTTAAAATTCTACTATGCATACTTACAGTTCTAGTATGCGTACTTAAATCTTTTATATGAATACTTACAATTCTAGTATGCATACTTACAATTCTAGTATGAATACTTACAATTCTAGTATGCATACTTACAATTCTAGTATCTAGTAAGTATAATTCTAGCATATTTACATTTCCACATACTAGAATTTTAAATTTTGTTAATTTAATTTGTTAATTGAAGATCCCTTTTTGAAGGATTGCTTTAAAACTGTCTTTTTTAACGACTTGTTTAATCTTTGATTCATTCTGGCATGTTAAAGAGGCTCTTGTGTTGATTGTTAATTCAGTTTTGAGTTGTAGATTTTGATTTGTATTTTGGGAAAGAAAACCTCACAACTCAACTGTTAAGGGCTTTTTACCAACGTGTCTCTTGGTGTTGAGGACTAGTGCATCTTTGAGAATATGTTCAATATGAGTTGAATACTCAAGTACTCTTCAAATCAGATACTCTAAAAAGACTTTTACTCGTCATATTGGAATTGGGGACCTTAATTAGTGAATTTAACTAGTAATGGAGAAAGTTTAGCAGTAAGGTATCTATATGTTTACTCAAGTATGATTTTCAGCAACTCTTTACACCTCTGGCTGTGGTGAAGTTGGGTCCAATTAGCCACAGTCCAGACAGAATTACATAGTGTTGAAGCATGGAATGGTAGATATGTTGGTTCCTTTCACCCAAAATAAGTCTCCAAAATGACAACCCTAAACCTACCCCTAACCCCTAACCCACTTAAATTTCTAGCATGCATGCTTAAATTTCTAGTATGTATACTTAAAATTCTAGTATGCATACTTAAAACTCTATTATGCATACTTAAAACTCTATTATGACTACTTAAAACTCTATTATGCATACTTAAATTTTTAGCATGTTAAAGTTAGCTATAGTTAGTTACTTTATAGATAAAGTTAAAGTTAGTGCCTGGTCTATCATTTCTGGAGTAGTTGCCCAATCATCCAGCACCTCTTCACCACCACCGAGCCCCTGTCTGACCTCTTCCCTGAACCTCACACTACAGTCTTCCTACTTCAGTTTCCACCATCTTATTCTTCTTTCAGTCCTCACTCTCTTCCTCTTCTTCTTTACCTCCAAAACCACCCTACAGACCACTATCCGATGCTGTCTAGCTTCACTGTCCCCCGCCAACACCTAACAGTCTCTAATCTTCTCCTACATAGAACATATCCTACATAGAACATAGTCCACCTGTGTGCACCTTCCCCCACTCTTATACGTCACCCTCTGCTCCTCCTTTTTCTTAAAATAAGTATTAACCACTGCCATTTCCATCCTTTTAGCATAATCTACCACCATCTGCCCTTCTACATTCCTCTCCTTAAAACCATACCTACCCATCACCTCCTTATCACCTCTGTTCCCTTCACCAATATGGCCACTGAAGTCTGCCCCAATCACCAAATTTGTATTACCCAAATGGGGTCTAACAAATGTACACTATTTAATTTAATTTTTCCAATTATTTTTTTTTTATTTGTTCTATTTAATTTGTGCCAATTTAATCGATTACTCAAATTAATCAATAGAATAAAAAAATAAATTCATACGTCAAATGTATTGCATTAACTTTATTTATACTATTTTATATATATATATATATATATATATATATATATATATATATATATATATATATATATATACACTATATAGAGATTTTGTATCCCTATTTTTAAACATTATAGTTATACTTTATATTTTTATTATACTTTTATACTTTTTATACTTTATATTTTTATTTTTTAAATTTTATATATTCTATTTCTATTTACATGTTGGACAGTCATAAGCATTTCACTACATGTCGAACTCTGTATGAATGTGTATGTGACAAATAAAATTAGATTTGAAAGGGTGCTAGAGTTTAATAGCCTGCTAGTGCATCTCAGCTCAACTGTACTTTCATGTAATTGTGCTCTGATTCCGAACCTCACCGCCTTATAAAACCCATTCGCTTAAGAGGATTGTGTGAGACGCAGTCAACAGCAATTTGGCGATCGTTACAGATAAAAAAACAAAAATCCCATTTCTTGCTTTTCAGAGGTCATTTTCAGTTTTACAATTCAGGAATTACGAATATTTTGGGTCACATTATTTAAACGACGTGCATTATTGCTACTACTGGTTAACACATGAACATTGGATTCAGCGTGTCTGCAGTGTTTAGACATTTTTAAATAGAAACCAAATGAATCGTGTGCTTACCTCATTGATCTGATCCATAGTTAACGTACAGACCCACGAGAGGAGAAGGTCAGAGAGAGACAGTGTGTGAGTGAATAGCTCTAGAGGAAAAACAAAGCTTTTTCCACAATTCAGCAAACATAATGCCACTAGCACAACAAGATCACACACTGAAGGAGAGTAGGCTACATGTACAGGATGAGTAGAGTATACTAAAAGTGTACACAGGTGACCAGTACACACAGTAATATCAGCTGGCCTTCTGGCTGGAGCAAAGCAGAGGTTGTTTATGTTTTTGGAAAGCAGAGACAGTGTGTTTATGTGTGTGTATGCTGTTTTGTGGGTGAGGAAGGCACTGTCAGAAATTCTCCAGTGCCTTAAGCCATCACGGATCAGACCTGGAGGCATCTACAGCCCGAGGCATCTCACACTGACGCTAAGCCAGACAGGTGACACTCACATGCCATACAATATTTACTGTCCTGACCCCACTGATTCCCGAGTGCTGTAAATGACTGAATAATGAGACTTTGCCAGAGACGGAAAAGAAACTAAACTGAGAAAACAGACTGAGCAAGAAATAAGGAACAAAATGACAGAAATATAACATGAAATCAACATAGAAATAAAAATAAATGAATGCGAAAAGAAAGGTAAAAAAAACAAAAAAACAAAAGATAAACAAAATAAGTGTGTGTGTTCTGGGGGGAAGAGAGAAAAGAAGAGACAAATTGAGACAAAAAAGCGACAAGAAGAGAAAACAAGAGACAAAAAAAGATGAGCTATGAAGAAATAAAGTATAAAAATAAGAAACAAAAACAGAAGGGATGAAGCAAGTAAAGGCCAGATTACAAAGATACAAAGACTAAATAAAAAAGAGAACCAATAAGAAAAGTAGAGAAGAGTGAAAAATGAGAAGAAATCAATCAAGAAGGGAAGAAATAAGACAAAAAGAAAAAGAAGATGTGAAAGATTAAATAATGACAAGACAAGAGGGGAAGAGAAGAGGAGAGAGGAGAAGAGAGGAGAAGAGAAGAGAAGAGAAGAGAAGATGAGGGAAGAGAAGAGAAGATGAGGGAAGGCTGAGACAAAATGAGAAAAGACAAGAAACAAGGAAAAGACATAAAATAAGAGAAACTGAGAAGAGACAAATAATAGACATAAAAAAAGCAAAAAGAGAACTAGAAAACTGTGTGTTTGTGTGTGTGTTTCTGAATAGATGTAAATGTGTGTGTGTGTGTGTCACTAAATCAATATTCACTGTAAGTGATGAGTGTTTAGTGTTGATGTCAGACCCAGTCACATTACAGTGTGTGTAAAGTGTATGAAGTGTATCGAGTGTGTGAAGTGTATCGAGTGGATTCTTTTGGTGTATTACGTGACTTGTGATAACAGAGTCCTGATTGTGCGGCTGAGAGAAACAGTGCACACATTAGAGGCTGTGTGTTTCTTTCTCACAGTGTTCTGCCTGCCAGTGCTGTGGAACAAGGCCCTCATGGGATTAGTGTGTGTGTGTGTGTGTGTGTGTGTGTGTGTGTGTGTGTGAGTGTGTATGTATAAAGGTGGCGTTGGCATACTCAGAGCACAAACTACAAAAGCAGACGAGCTACACCATGCATAGCATGAAAGAAGGAGGGGAGAGATGGCAAGAAAACACAAATAAACGAATACATTTATCATGCATTAACTATCTATAAGCGATGTGTCAAAACATGACAAAGCACTTGCATCACAAAAACACACACACTGGCAGGGACGTCTGGAGACGCTGCTACCTCGTACTCCTCTTTGAATCCGTATCCCTCGGCGCACTTCATCTGGGTGACGTGCTCGAGCAGGTCGGCCACGCGGATGGCCGGGTGGAGCTGACCCGTTTGATAGGGCACGTCCGCCGCCTCGCGCTTCCGCAGAGAGTGCGTGTGCGTCGAGTGCGTCGAGTGCATCGAGTGTGTGGAGTGAGCGTGGGCGTGAGACTGGACCAGGCTGCTCGTGTCGCTGGCCACCGTCTGCGTCTCGTCTGCAACAGAGAGACAGATAAGGCAACCGGGAAGGCAGTGAAACTCGGAGAACACTTACGAAGAAGTTGCACGGTCTTTTACAGTGTCATTGCTACGTGTAGAAAGATGTTCTAGATCCAAAGTTAGAAAAAAAGAAAAAGATGTAAAAAATAAGTTGCACTGTAAAAGAAAGTGTCCGTTTGTGATTGAGGTTGATCGGACAAAACGACATTGTGAGGGAAGGGGAAGGGGAGGGGGGTTGATGAGTGGATGCAGAGGGAGGAGCACGGTCCATTTACGATTTATTTATTGTAATTATTCCTAATAATTATTATTATATTATTATTATTATTATTGTTATTATTCCCTCCTATATATTCTTTATACCCTATAAATACCTCTTATAATAATACCTCTCACATCTATTAGCCATATGCTTCTCTGGATCTGAAATTCATTTTTATGACACAATGATGATGCACAGGCACCGGCAATAAAAAAAAAAAAAAAAAAGCAAAGCATGAAGTGAATGTGTGACATCACAATGACAGAACTTGCTTCCTGGGCACGACACAAGCATTGATTATTTTATATATATATATATATATATATATATATATATATATATATATATATATATATATATATATTGTATATAATAGTAATAAAAAAATACGAGATGACTTGGCACATTCAAATGTAATGTTCTGAAAAGCCATGCGAGATCGAAGCACACGGTGGCGCTGGGGTTGATATGGATGTGTGTGAGACAGGAAGAAGGGGAGAGGGGGAGCCAAATGGTGACACCAGTCTTTTTTTTTTTTTGGAATGGAACACACAACCTTCTTCCCCCAAACAACAGGCAGACTGAGGAAACTTACCATTAATGGGGACTTTTTAAGCAGATACATTAGAGGTTAAATGTGAAGAAAGAGCGATAGAGGGAGAGAACGAGAAAGAGAGATAGAGAGAGTGAGAGAGAGAGAGAGAGAGAGAGAGAGAGAGAGAGGGAGGAGAAGAGAGAGGAGACAGGGTATAAGCAACAATACACCAAAGAGCACTGGCACACTACAGCTCTGTTCACTAGCCTGAAAGCCTGTGATAGCGGGGTGCAGATTAAAGGACTCTAAGGTCATCCAAAAAGGGCGATGAATGAGTCTGGACACACAGCGGGAAAAAAAAAAAAAAAAGGATTGGAAATGAATTTCAAAAAATAGATAACATATGACAGACTAGAGAGAGAGTATATAATTTAAGAATGTAGTTTTGAAGTAGCTTCACTATATTTCCATATACAGAACATGAATACTTATTATTACAAAAAACCTGGTGATGTAAATGCATCTTCCCCATTTGTTCCTTACTCTCATTACTCGGAATGTCTGATTTGTGTCTACAGTACAGCATCAAATCTCTAAACTACTAGTTACACAACTCTTGCCAAAATCCTTCAATATTTAATACGGTGCACTTTAACATCTCTTTATGTTCTATTCCCATTGCGTTGGCGTAACGTTACGGCGAAAACCTAGAGGCACATTTTCAAGTAAAAGTCTGTAATAGAGTAAAAAAAAAAAAAAAGGTTGCTTTATTATTCTATTTCATCATGGGATAAATGAATAAACACTAGCAAAAGAGAAACACAAAAACAAGCGGGGCAGTGGGAACTAGCTAAAGGCAGGCGTGACTTAAAAAAGAATTAAAGAAGAGGCTGCTTTGGGAGGGAGAAGATGGTGGAGGAAGAGGGGCCAATGATAAGCTTGTGTTATGTATTTTTCTTTCTCTCCTTCTCAAACTACACATCAAAAAAAGTTAGACATATCTTCTCTAGACCTACTGCTTAATTATTCTCTTCAGCAATGAGTTTGTGCTGTGTGGTTAGCTAGAGTCATGGATGCTAGACAAGCTGCTGCAACCATGACAACAAGCCCCCCCCCCCCATCCAGACTACTGCCCTAATGTCCACTCCCCCAACATCCAGTCCATATGTCTGTCCATGCATATGAGTCGGACAGGATGTGACATCACACTCATGACATGCAACGCGGATGGGATGGAGTGAAAAGGAGGGAGGAAGAGAAGCAACAAGCAGGTATGGAGATGAGGCAGCCATCTTTATTTGCAACAACAGATTACAATGACTATAAAACAGTGTCTTTCTCGATTATCTGACCTCTGACTCTATGAACTTATTAGCAGTGGTTATGGGAGGTTGGAAACAAAAAGTTTTCTCTCACCTAAGATGGCAGTGGGCACAAACGGGTCTGGCAGGCGTGGAACGTAAATTAAGAAGGTGCGATGGCCGATCAGAGACGACAGAGAGAAGAGAAATGAAGAGATTAAAAAGGTTACAGTGACAATACTCTTTCAATAAAAAGCATCAAACTGTACAGAGAGAAAAGACATAAGGAGAACAGCAGAGTGAGCTGATATTACCCCTCTGACTTGCAGTATGACATCGTACCACCATCATACCACTAATCACAGACAAGTCACAAACTTTTAGTCTGCTTACTGCTGTTATAGACTATAGAGAGGCGGTGTGTGCTGTTACCTGGGTAATAGGAGTTGGGGAGAGTTGTGCTCAGTGTGTTTGTCTTCACTGTTAGAGAGCAGGGAGAAGATCCAGCTACAGGACGGGAATCACACACAACATGCACAGTAGGTTAAATAATACTACAGGAAAAGGAAAAGTGCTTCCGGAAAAGGAAAAGTCAGTCGTTTTTTTTTCCATGGTTTATATCTCTTAAAATGTTCTGCTTGCTGTTGAACTGATGCTGAACTGTATGTTGATGTAAGTAGGTTTACATTTACTTTGTTACTGTCCATTACTGGAAATTACAATCACATTTTCATAGTCAGCATATACAGAAGTAAGCAGAACTCAAGACAAAACCATTTACTGTTAGCAGGGATGAATACCTTCAGAGTTCTTGACAAACACATGAACACAGAGAACATTTGTACGAAGTCTTACCACTGTTTTAGAGCATGTAAGCTCTGATACAGTACTTCTTAACCCAACTTTGCTGACCATTTGCTCTCTCATGCCTCAACTACCCTCCGGATTGCCCCTATCTGATTTTAGATGGTATTTAACAACCATCTGTACATGAATTCCAACCTCTCCTGATTTTGGTTCCTTACATTATACATTTGTGCCTATTATATGGCTCATTTAACACCATAATGTGCCCACAGTGACCTGTGTATTTGTATATATATATATATATATATATATATATATATATATATATATATATATATATATATATAAAACAGAATAAAAATAATAATCTCTTAATGATTATGATGTCAAAAAAAAAAAAAAAGGATTTGAATAGTTTTAATTGATTCTGGGCAAATGGTTTGTAAATGCACAAGCGTCTTAATCACAATAATCAGGACAAAACTATTTGCCATTCAGGGGGCCTTTAACATTTTTATTTGAGTGGATTATGATTAGAATAGAATGCATTACCATTTCCTAAAAAAACAAAAAGCAATACTTAAATGTTCCGAATGAAAAATACTTGCTACTTTCTATAGTAACAAATTGTACCGGGGCTTCTATGATACGCGCTTGAAAATCTGTATACTTGTGTATAATTGTTGAGATGGTGATGTTTTCTATGAGATGTTTGTATGTTTTTTGGAAGGAGTCTCTATTGCGGGGCTCCCCAAACTATGGCCCGCCCTCACATTTGGAATGACCCTCTGAACAATGCCAGAGACAAATTCTGAAAATGTCATTTTAAATATATGCTTTACTCATATTATATCTGTATCTGATAATAAAGCTTAAAGGACTAAAATGTCACAATTCCCTCTATTAAAGAAAAGAAAAAAATGATGTGACCTCACAGGGAAAAGTTTAGGGATCCCTGCTCTATAAAGTTTTTGCTTTGTAAGATCTCAGCATCATATATATATATATATATATATATATATATATATATATATATATATATATATATATATATATATATATATATATATATACACGTCTGAGGGACAGGATTAAGACACAGGCATTTCGTTGTGTGCTCATGTGTGAGCTTAACACTGGTGGACTCACAGCGGCTGTTCAAGTTGTGAGTGTCCATGAAGGAAAGAGCTTCATCGCAGTTAGTGCCCTGCTCCGTGTAGCTCTTGTCCATCGAGTTCACCATCACCGTCATCTCCTGCCGTGTGCTGCTCAGCGTCTCCTTCCGCTTCTTAGCCAGTTTCCTTTTGGAGAACAAACAGAAACTTAACCCATTATTTCAAACCATGTACTAAATCTCTAAAGACATTTCAGTTTTATTAGTTTGAATCCCCAAAAGAATATAAGCACAAATAAATCCAACAGAGTTACAACATGAAGCATGTCAGCACACAACTTAAACAGGAGGGGAAAAAAATGAGCATTATTCGAACCCTGAACTAATCAACAGGGCAAATCAGCATTAGTGTAATCAAAATGGAAGACATAATGATCTGCGCTTGATTGAGAGGGAGAGGCAACAGTCACAATTAAATTCTAATATAATTACAATCAATACCCCACCAAGGCCCTTGTGGGAACCAGGCTCTTTGTAATTACAATAATACAGCTTCAAAAGCACTATTTCTCGCCGCACGGTTTGTGGATCGTCTCGAACAAGCACGTTGCTGACTTCGAAATGATGCGAACGGAATACCACAGCGAGTGTATCAGGTAGCAGCGCTAAGCCAAATTGCTGTCGCTGGGGAGGGGAAGACGAGGGAGATCTAATCGAATTGGGCTCTGGTGGATCCATACCTATCAGAAGCTAATTCAGTTGAGCAGCCTTTGTTTTCCAGAGGCTCTGATACGCGGGGAAATGCAAATGAGGTAAAATTATCCGTCCAATCTGTGGGAGCGGAATTACAAGCTGGGAGGGGCTCCAGGCCCGAGGCTAGGAGATGTGGAGCACGTTGTCCTCAAGGGATAGACGCTAACATGATTTAGAGGAGTGCAGAGAGTCACGCCAAAACCGCAAAGTGTGGTCGTGCTGGAAGTTTGAATCCAGCCGCAGAGCACGCTGAGCGGCTGCCAAGCCAAAGCGACAGGCAATGCTGGATCGAATATCGAGCATGATTGATGAGAAAGACCTGCAGTCTGCTTTTTCTGCTTTCAGAACTACTGACAACTACATACAGCAGAATTTTTATTCATTTAAAAACAATCTGCTACGGACTTGAAGGATGTAAGACTGACAGACTGAGTACCTGTATTGGTGTAGTGACTCGAGTAGCTGTACTAAGATTTCACCCCAAAGTGTGTAGGGCCTTAAACCAGAAGAAAAAAAAGATACCCATTAAACACTGAAGAATAAAATAGAAAATAAACGCCACCATCTTCTACCAACCAGACCATGTGCATCCATCCACTGATATATGTGCAGCATCATTCTGAACTTCGGCTCATTCTGAAATGTGTTCGTTATCAGCCACAGGAAAGCACCACCCTCTTTCTAATACATGATCTCAAGGTTATTATCCATCTCATGGATGCACAGTAGTGATGAAAAGATCGAATGTTGTTAGTGACGGTTCTTGAATCTTAAATGAACAAATCTTTTTTTTTGAGTAATTTAATTCCTTGATCAGAAATAATATAAAATATAACATTTTCAACAATTAGATCCCCCAACACGTCTACAAACACGAACTTTGACTCTAGTTCCAATAACAAAAATATGAAAATGCAGCTAAGAACAAATTATGATAAACAGAATAAGTAGCTTCACATCTGGTCTGTATGTTTAGTTCTTTTGTCACGTGACAACAATAATGTTGAGATTCAGAGCAAAAAACCCTCATCTATTGCATTGTGTAGTGTCTATGGGAGTTCTCTTAGACTGGTTCAAAATAAACAAACGCCAATTCGACTCTCTAGACTTCGTGACCTTGAAAGATCTGAAATCTATTAACAACAGTGTAGAAACCTTTCTGTTGGCATTTTAATACCAGTCTGGAACGTGCTATTTGGTTACGTCTGTAAATGTACTGTAAACATGGAGACAAAGTACAATATGGTAATATGGATGGTAAGCACTGACAGTTGAATCGCTGTCTCTGAGGATCCGCCCCTCGCTGTGTGACCTGTGGCAGTGTTTGACAGGAAGGCAGGGAGAGGCTAATGAAGAGCGCTCGGCGTGCCGTTTTCCCTCTTCCATCCTGTTTATTTCGTTTAGTGCACGCGCCATAGCCATATGGTGACACTTCCCCGGCAAGCCTAGATCTGACGCCGCCACACGAGCCTAATAAATGAACAGTTACCACAAAAGCAAGTGTGACAGGCGAACGCGGAACGAGTTCGCTGTGATTTTCGCCCAAAAACAAAAAATCCGAGCCAGAAAGAAAAAAAAAGAACAAGTAAAAGTGATAGAGAAGAAATATCTGTAACATGCTCTAACTGAGAACTCAATCAGACTCGTTCTTCCTTTGAAAAAACACCGATTTTATCAGCATTCTTCCTTTCTTTGTTTCCCTCTTGTCTGTGAGTGTGTGTGGTAAATAAGAGAGATGTGCGAGGTTATCAGCATGGGACACACAGATCCGCTGCTGTTTGCTTGGCAGCGGGTGGCAACACAGAGAGCTGTGGGATGGAGGGAATGCTCTGTGCACCGGCGCACGCTGAGCGCAACTCTCAAAATTAATCACTCCCCCATTCATAGCTCATTTAAAAGGGAGCAGAGGAGCGACAGAGAGACGCAGAAAACATGGCGTACGTGTGTTAATACTGCAACCCTACGCAAACCGCTGGCAACGCGGACATCCGCAAACACATCTTTAACATTTCGAGGGTTCACTTTAGTGCAATTGAAATAAAACTCATTAAAAAACTCTTTTGTAATAAGAATTTTTAATAACTGCTAGACATTTGTTTTTCTGACAAAATTCCCAAGACTTTAAGCAAAATGAAAGTTAAAAGGTGGGAATTGACATTTTTAAAAGTGTCTCTAGACATAAATAATCATATCATATCAAAAATACATTAAAAAAAGCATCATCTGCAGTTTTGCAATACAATACATGTAGCGTCAAATAAGCTCTGCTGCTTTTCCAGAAAACTTTTGGAACGAATGTCAAAAGTTTGTGGACACCTGACCATAAGATTTGCATATGTTTTCTGAACATCTGATTCCACATTTAGTACTCATTCCACTACATTTGTTGAGTGTGTTTCTGGAGATTTGATTCCATTCAGCCACAAGGGTGCAGGTAAAGCCTCATGTAGGGTGGAGGCCTGGGACGCAGTCAGCGTTCACATTCATCCCAAAGGTGTTCAGTCGGGTCAGAGCTCTATAGCAAGTAGCTCAAGATCCTTTCCTGGAAACCCATTTAAAACAGATCTTCATGGAGCCGGCTTTGTGCACAGCTCCACAATTTTAGGCTACTGCATCCAAAGACATCCTACACAAACAGTTTGGGGATAAACTGGCTGGAAAATTCAGGTATCTCAATACTTGTCTTTATAATGTTTCAGCACAGAAAGTTGGGTCATTTGGGGGAAGAGAACGGCATGTCATTGTGTTCCCTAACACTACAGATTTGTTTCGAATACAGCACAGAGCTCGAAAAAATGTCAAATTGATAATTTAAATTGTGAATCATTCAGCGTCGTCTTGCCAATTTGCTAATGGTGTGTTTGCAAACAACAGAAGCCACCTGATGGGCACTTCTCCCCATTCACTTTCCTTTCTTTCCTAACCAACAAAGCAGAAATGGCCCTTTTTCAAACCGAGGTGTTGCTTCCCAACAGTCGGGAAATTTCTGTCTAAATACCTCGAAACGTCTTCAAAAACGCCGCGCCCAGCACGAGCGAATTCATTTGCAGCTCTGAGCTGAAACCAACACCAGCGCGGGTGTTGTAGGCTGTGGAATGCCATGCGCTTCGCCAAAACAAAAGGCCGACCATTATATCCACATGGTCCAGGGGAACATCGGGGCGATGTGGGTAGCGTGCTGGGCGAGAGGAGGGGGAGATGAGTCAGACCCAGCAGAGAGTAAAAGCTCGACTCAAAGAGAACAGACACTTTGAGTTATGAGTCAAAGGCTGCTACATGAGGGAGCTTTACATCGAACATGAGTGAGCTGAATTCTAATGGCCAAGCAGTCTTTTAAAACGTCAAGCATTAAGCAGCATAATTACTGCCTTCTGTAGACGTTAATGGCATTATTGTTAATGTATCAGTCGTTCTAATTGGCCAGTGAACCAGTTATCTTTTCTTAAGAACCTAGCAGAGGATATAATAATCAAATCAGAAACATGTGACTTACAAAGTCCCAGAAAACCAGATGCATTCAGCAGTATTTCTCTATACATGCTTGTCCACTTGAAATGGTCAAAAACTCAGAGATGGCAATAGTACACACATCATTCACTCAAGTAGAAGTACAGATGTTTGAAAAAACTCTGGTAAAAGTTGAAGTACTGACCACTTTAATTTGAGTGATTAAGTGAAAAGACATACAGGCTCTGACTTGTAATTAAGTAAGAAGTTGCCATTACTACTACCTGTTTAATGTCATGCTCGTAACTGGACCTCACATCATAATAATATTCATTCATTCATTCATTTTCCCCCACTTATCCGTAATTCGGGTCGCGGGGGCAGCAGTCTAAGCAGGCCCCCGCCTTCGACTGCTGCCCAATCCTCACAGCACCGTCCCTTACGGTCCCTCCTGCAGGTGGTGAGCCCACGGGAAGTCATATTAATATATTAATAAAAAATTATTTTACATTTTGTTATCTAATGAATGCAATGAACACAAGCAGAAAAAGGATAATGATGATCAGGTGATCAGGCATGTTTACATTGCTGACTCCCTCTGTCTCATCCACGTTAACCCTGTACATCTTGTTGCCTTCTGACTTGCTTGTTGTTAGCTTCGTAGGCTAGCCTGTGTTTTTATCAGGTGTACCTATTCATAAGACTTTCTATCAACATTGGTTCTATTTCCTGACATTTAAACAATCCTGATTTACTTCTGCTTCAAATCCGAAAACCTACTTGTACACTCATAATCGTCTGACTTGCAACCAGAAAACAACAAATAAATCAATAGTGTGTCTCCTATTTGTATCAGTTTAGAACAGCGCTTCCCAACACACCATGGTCAAGTTATACGCAAGATTATTTTTCCACAGTTTGGGGGTGGGGGCAGGGGTTTCTAGGTTAAACACAATAAAGTGCATATTATATTACTAAAATGCATATATAATTTAATGACTTATTATATATCATGAAAATGCTGTCATCTATAAAAAACATGTCAGTCGATTAAATGGAAATGATACAAATAAGTTTTATAAGTTGTAGGGTTTAGAACCTTATCTGTTCATTCATACAAACAACGCGTTTTGTAATCACTTCCCTTTCTTTGAGATGCTATCCAGAACTAGACAGGGCCATGCAAATATACAGGTAGCCCCCGCATTATCATGGTTTGACTTACGGAAAAATTGCGATACGAAAACATTGTAAAAATCGTACGATTTTTGCCCAGAATACGACTTTTCGTACAATACATTGGGATACAGGATGTATGCATCGCCTTGTGAGATGACTCAGTCTTGCAAGCGGTAGAACGGTTAGAGCGCGTATTTCTTTCTGAGTTTTTGGTGCTTCAAAGCCCAATTTTAGCTCTTGTTCGGTGTCGCTCGACACTGGAACAGCACTCATTGCCACCTATATATACCGTATACCATTAAGTTTATACATTACAGTAGTGTAAATTGATCTGTTTTGCTACATTATGTACTGTAATTTGTTGAATTATAAACAAATGACAGTATACTACCCATTACTGATCACCACTCTTTAAGACTCCTGGGTAGGTTAGGCTACGTCTCGATTCACAATATTTTCAAGTAACGATGAGTTCATTGTAACGCATTTTACTGGTAAGTCAGGAAATGCCTGTACTGTATATAGATTGTTGCTTCGCACTGTGTATCGAGAGAAAAAACAGAAGCAGTTTCTGAATTGTTCTCAGCATGCTGTGCAAGAGTTAAACGCCAGCGGTAAGACAAAACAACAGGCTGTGCATAAACTGACAGGGAGATAAGCCACAAGAGCTGAGCTAGATCTTAATTCACCTGGGCAGAAAAGAAAAAGGGAAAGAAAGAAAGAGAGAGAGAGAGAGAGAGAGAGAGAGAGAGAGAGAGAGAGAGAGAGAGAGAGAGAGAGAGAGAGGGGGGGGATGTTGGGGGTTTGTTATCTCTGTCTTTCATACTCATCCACCAGACTCATGCACTCCACAGTCGGCTAATTCCATTTTCTGTGTTCACACGTCTCGTTCTTTTCCTATATTTCTTTTCTTTGCTCTTGCTTCAATTCCATCATGAGCTGTCTCTCACCTACCCACTTTAACCTAGCGCTGCCTTTACTTTTTTCTCACTCCAACCCACCCCCCTGCCCTCTCTCTCTCTCTCTGGCTCTCGGCGTACGCTTCAGCTCAACTTCATTAGCCTCTTGTCTAATGATAAGCTGTGTGTGTGTGTGTGTGTGTGTGTGTGTGTGTGTGTGTGTGTGTGTGTGTGTGTGTGGAATAATATTAGGTGTGAGAGAGTGTGTATGTGCAAGGTCAGGATGTTCTATCCTGGACAAGGGTTTGTTATCTGCTGGAGAGGAGGTGAGGGACAGAGAAAGGATCCAGCCAGTTGAGGACAGAGAGATGGATGTGAGAAGACATTCTCCTCTCTCTCTCTCTCTCTCTCTCTCTCTCGCTTTCTCTTTCTCATCATCAGTATGCTCGAGCTGTCAGTGAAACAAATGTGCTTGCCTTGTTCCAATTAGTGTGGTGTGTGTTGTGGCTCGGCTCTAAAGCGTGTTCGCCTTAATGAAGGTATTCGAGCTGTGGGCAGCGTCCTCTAAACATTTGCAGTGCCAACGCACTCATCCCAACGCCATCCGCTCTTATTGGATCAGACAGGGCGCAATAGCAGGAAAGGATCCTGTTCTCTGTTCTTATTAGGCTCCAGGCCATGAGACACGAGGGTCTCTGTTAACCCCATGGGCCGCGTAAGCGCCGTAGACCTATCGCCCCCTGCTTACGTCTCCTAATCGCATCCTTCCCGAAATTCCCTGGGCCTGGGCGAAAAAAATAAACCAAAAAACAGAGTACACATGTCAATCAGCTACACCACTGGCTGGGGCGAAGGAGGCTGCCATGTCAATCTCACTCCCAGCTTTGGGAAGAAGCTGAGAAAACAGAAGGTGTGATTGGCACACGCTCGGCGTGGGTGCATCCCTGCCAACGTCAAACCTCCGCCGAGCTCCTAGCTATCATCCATAATAGGCGGGATGAGTTTCAGCCGGCTCCTGAAGCAGCAGGCAGCGAGTTGCCTTCTCCCTCTTCTTTTCCCTGCCTCTGGAAGCGCTCGGGTTACTCTAACGCATGCAGGATGGTAAACAACAAAACAGCGTAGTGCAGTCATTCATCAATCACCAAGTCTGACAAATGAGGTCAAATCAGCATGCATCTAACATGGACCATGCAGGAGGATGAAAAAAAGGATGAATAAAAAAAAAAAAAAAAAACATTAAATGAAATAAATTATCAGAAGTCATGATGTGGATGCCAGGGCTGGGAATGAGATGACTCGGAATGAGATGGCTAATTCTGCTTTTGCTCGTGCGTGTGACGACTGGCCACGCGATCATGCAGAACGCAAGGTTCCGGTCGCCAGTTGGTCACAGACAGAGCAAAAGAGTTAGCGTCCCCACTATGAGCGTGTGTTAGTTTGTTTCTCAGAACAAAGATGGAACAGATGTAAAATTTGTGGGATATCAAGGTCCTTTATTTTCCCCCAAGTAAAAGCATCGCTTGTAAAAACAGGCATTTCAGTGTCAAATCTTGTGCGAATAATAATAATAATAATAAAAAAAGGAATAGATTCTCCATAATCAGGGAACATTACGTTAATATTAAATTGACTTGGGTGCAATTTACTCAAGCCCAATCTCGTCAGCAGTTAATAATAAATCTGGAAATGAAAACTAATTAAAGCAAAATCATTTATTGGGAAGGTTACACTCGATGCTTTCACATTCGGAGCATGATGTAAACTATAAAATGCCTGTCTGCAGAGGGACAGCGGGGGAAGAACTAAGTCTAATCATGCAGGGAATAGCGTACAAGTCTCGTTGGAAAAGAGCAAATGCACTAACATTGTACAAAGGTGTTTACTTACAGGTAATAAGTGTAGGAGTGATAGGTTCTTCTGCCGAGTGAGGTGGTGGTGGGGTATAAGCAGTGGAGGGGGGGAGGGGGGCATGGAATGAAAGGAAAGAAAAAGTAAAAAATATTAATGCTCGAAAAAGAGATATAAAGATGAACAAAAGCAGACATGGTGGCATACATGTATGAAAGAGAGAGAAAAATAGAGAGAATAGGTTTGGCGGTACGGTGACTGCGGGTCTCAGGCATGCTCGCTGCGTCGCTACGGATAAAACACACTACGGGTTTGCGCTAAGAGCATGACTCAGCATCCGAAAATATTACTGAACTATCCTACTGCTGAGCTAAACTTACATCGCATCCAAGATACCCATGATGCCAATTCAGGTGATCAACAAACTTTATTTGGAAAAATAATGAAAAATATAGACAGAGCTTTTCTAAAAGAAAAAAAAAAAGAAAAGAAAAAGAGGAAAAAAGGAAGTAATTACTTTTACTCATTGTGCATCACTAACAACGAATATTACGTCTTTGAAAAGAAGATTTTAACAGCAAAATGTTAAGGACAAAATATGGTGGACACCTAACCATAGGATTTGTGTGCTTTCTGAACATCCCATTCCACATTTAATCCCCTATTGCTGTTATAATAACTTCCACTCTTCTGGGAAGATGTTCCACTCGATTTTAAGGTGCACTTATGAAGATAAATAGGCACAAGGGTTTTAGTAAAGTCAGGTACTAATGTAGGTGAGGTGAGAAGGTCTGGGGTGCAGTCAGTGTTCCAATTCATCCTAAAGCTGTTCAGTATGGTCAGAGCTCTATAGAAGGCCACTTAGGATCTTCCACTCCAACCCCATGTAAAGCAGATCTTCATGGAGCTGGCCTTTGTGTACAGGGGCATTGCCATGCTGGAACAGGTTTGAGCCTCATAACTCAACTGAAGAGAAAATTTCATGCTACCACATCCCAGAGACATCCTGTTTAACTGTGAGTATCCATCAGCTGGGGAAGAACCACATAAGGCTGGAAAACTAAGTTGTCCCAATACTTTTGTCCATATAGTATAAGCCCCGTTTGCCCTTTGTGGTGTGTGTTTAAAGGAGTGTGTGTTCTATCGATATAATGTTTATGCTTGCCGAAGCACAGCGGTAGAATATTCGAGGGCCAGTTGTCGGGGCAGTCAATAATAATTAATGCTTGCTGCATATTTTTGTTCACTAATGTATAAAGTCGACTCTAGGTCTTAAAGAGTGATCAGATTGATTTTGAATCATTGTGATCTACAGATCCATCAGGAAACTTTCAGCGGTTAGAACGACTTCTTATTGTTCTGCTCTAGTGCTGGGAATTTCTAGCACATTCCGTCTGACTGCTAAGCTTCGGTAAGACATTATGTCACATCTGTGTCCGAACCTTGCATTACCCTGCATTCCCACTATCATGGTCACTTGCGTCTCTTGTAGTTCGTCATGTGTAAATGTGTGAGTGTGTGTACACTACGGTATGAAGTCGTAGCACTACAGTCCACTATACGGCTAATAAACACCATAAGCACTTTTTACTCATGAGTCATAACATTATGACCACCTGCCTAATATTGTGTTGGTACCCTTTTGCTGTCCTGACCGGTGGCGCATTAACAGAATTAACTTCTGCCGCTAATTGAGCTACAGGAGCTCGTTCTGTTGGATCAGATCGATTGGATCTGTTTTGGAGATGCTCTGACCCAGTCGTCCAGACGCCACGATTTGGCCCTCGCTCAAATCCATGCTCTCGCCCATTTTTCCTGCTTCCTACATATCAACTTTAAGAACAAAATGTTCACTTGCTGCCTAAATTAATTCCACCCACTAACAGGTGCCATGCTGGGAAGATAATCAGTGTTCTTCACTTCACCGCTCATAATGTTATCATGTCATAATGCTATCCCTGATCGGTGTATGGCTTTATACTTGCTTCACTAGCTACAGTATATCTGCTCACATTCACCAGCAGTCTCTGCTACTTCCTGCCATGTGTTTCGTCTTCATGTATCTATGCACATTTAATGAGAGGTCATACGGTACGTTATATAATGGGATAAGAAGAAAGCACAAAACCAACAATAAACAGGAACTGGTTTCAGGCAGGAACTAAAGATGTGCCATATAACTGGTCTGAGAAATCCTTCAAGCTAATTGCCTGAATATGCAATTTTTTCACTTTATCCCTAATTAAAAATAGTATCGAGAAAAGGTTCCAGTATCACTCTGCGCTTGTTAGATTAAAACTTTGTAAAAATCCTCAGACGATCTCAACGATCCAGTCCACGGAAAATATAAACGTGGTTAAACGTGTCGTGTGTACACGATCTATTCCTCCTGCTCGTGTTTCGGCATTCGGAACAGCACTGAGTCTCATGGGCTCGATTCTAAACGTTAATATCAATTGAACTGTGAGTCGAGATTTTAACATTAAGATTAGCATGTCCTACCTCGCTTTCTTTCTAATCTAATCCGGTTAATTAAACCGACAGATTCGAACGCGCCCGTTCATTTGATTAAGCTATATTGAGGCAGGATTCAATTAAAGGGATTGTGCATAGTGAGCATAACCTCCGACATCGCCAGGAGAGATTTTGCTCCTGGAGGGGAATTTAACTTTTTTTTTTTTTTTTAAGATTTATTTTTTTCCCGCCTGCATGTCCAACAAACAAATAGGACAAAAACAAATGTGTGTACATGAAGCTAGTGGTGTACAGGAGATCAGAGTGTAGGAGGGCAGCAGGGGTTATTGTAATGAGGAGCCGATATTAATTCCGCTGCTCCTTTCAATTCAACACTTCCTCTGTGAATGTACTGATGGCTGTCTCAGAGATACCTGCTCATATAAAACAAATGAAAATAGCAGTGTGTGTGTGTGTGTTGTGTGGTAGAAGCAGAATATTTGCTCAGGCTGACTCTAGAGGCCCCTAGACTCTGATAGAAGGCTTAAAGGGACCAGGCTAATGTAAACTAGCCTGCAGCTAACCAATCACTCCACCGCTCTATAGCTTTCATCACCATTTCTCTCTCATCTTCATTTCCCCTCAGTTTTTCTCTCTCTCTCTTTCTCGTGCTGTTTTCACCCAAATTCTTTCGTTCTTTCTCTTCATCTGTCATTTCTTTTAACGATTTCGCCTTTCCGTCTAGCTGCGGTAAACTCATTTTAAAAGGACTTAAAGAAGTACGATTAATTATTCAGCATCGCGCTGACAGTCCACCGGCTCATGGGTCAAAAAACCAAACTGGCGTGGACATCTATTATTAACAGCTGTATCCAAACTCCTTTACGCTCATATTGAAAATACGAGACACTTTATATACTGCATCTCAGTGCGATTGTGATGTTAGAAATGCCACTTTTATGAGTGGGAAAAAAAGGTTATCACTAACTTCTGAATGCATTTTCATCAGGTTTTTGTGAAAGTTATTTGGAATGGGCGACACGCCAAAAATTCGATGACACCTGAAGTTACAGTGTATAACATTGTATTTTATTTAATTAGTCAGCTGACAATACTGAACAATACCATACCGGGAAAAAAAAATCAAATCATTGAAATAACCGGATCTTGTGTCCTAAACTAATACGCAAATAAAGCGTAAAAGAGCATTTTTTTTTTCATCGGATTTAGAGGCGCGCATCGGAACTGCTATCGACAGGATGTGGGTTTAGGATTTGCAGGAGCGGAAGGTTAATTCATTTTACAATAAAAAAAAATATTTACAGAAATCAGGCTACTAGTAATTAATTTAAGAAATAAAATTCAACAACCATGTTTTTTTTTTTTGTTTTTTTTGAAAATATCACAGGCAGGTAGAAATAAATAATGGCAAAAGCGGTTGGTGCTGAGAAGGAAATTCTGTAAAGTTTTGCTTTGCTTTTGTTAACAACAATATAATTAATATTTAATAATAATACAAATTTGAGACCAAATTTTTGAGACATAGCAACTTTGCACATCATTGGTGCTGTATTGTCAAATGGCCCAACCCAAGTTTACCTCATGGTTATAATGATGGTTATTAAATTATATGATGGTATTGGCTAGTAGTGTATGTCTCGGTGCTTACCGTTTCTTCATGAGAAGCACCACGCCGAGGAAGATGATGACGAAAAGCAGGATGCCGGCGATGACGCCGGCGATCTTCACAGTGTGGTCGGTCTGTTTCTCCGGCTCCACCGCGTTTGGCTTGTGTGTTGCCGACCCTGAAATCAGGAAACGTGAAAGGTCAGGTCAACGATTAGCACTTTAAAAAAAAAAAAATTACTACAGAGTAAAGACTTGTGGTAATGGCCTGCACTTTAATTGCCAATAAAATCTCTAAGCGCTGAGATATTTCTGGCAGTGACGGCGGTACAGGGAGGTTCGCTGTACGACTGTCAAATTAGCGGAAGGGAAACAGTTTGGAATGAATATTTGGGTACGGTGGGCTTTAATGCTGTATATAAACTTGGATGTTTTAAAGGACTGCCAACATAAAATCTAATTAAAAGAATACTGCAGCTTTGGGTTATTTTTTTTTCTTCCATTTTTCGAGTCTCTATGTGACTCCTCTATACAGGAAATCCACAGACGAAGATTTCCACATGCTTTTATACTCTGAAAAAACCTGTTTAATGGAAACTCACTTATATTAGGAGTCGAAGGGCAGTTATTGGAGCAGTCAATTGTTTATACAAAGTGCTTTCATGAATTTTTCATACAAATGCATTTGTAAATTAAACTTTAAATCTTGAAAAGTCATTCTTTCCCAAACCGGAGTACTTTTTAAATGGAAATTTGCGTTTGATTATTAATAAGTTCACAAGGTTTAGCGTGATGAAAAGTGCATAAGAATAGCTTTGGTACTTAAAAAAAAAAAGGATGTCCCTTTGTTCATCAAGACTTGTGTTTGAGTCTGTTTTCTTCAGTATCCATATCCAAATCTGTATTCAAATTTGAAACCTGAATTATTTGTGACCTACACAGAATTATAATTATTTATTTAAACATTTAATTAACTCAAAAAACATATTTTCTGGCAGTAATTTTGTTATTTTGCAGTCATTATGCCTGCACCATTTGCATACTAATTTGTTTGATCTTACACTATACAGTCAAACGTTTGTGGACACCCCATCATTAGATTTTGTATTTACTTTCTGAACATCATATTCGACATTCAGGCCTTGTTTACTCTTATAATAACCTCCACTCTTCTGGAAAGATGTTCCTCTGGAATATGGAGTGTGATTGTGAAGATTTGTGCCGAAAACATGAAAATTCAGGTTCCCAGTCAGGTTCTGATGTAGGTGAAGTGAGGAGGGTGCAGTCAGCGTTCCAATTCATCCCAAAGGTATTAAATAAGGTTGAGGCCAGAGCTCTATAGCAGGCCATTTAAGATCTTCCACTCCAAGATTTGGAAATTCTTCATGTTAAAGGGGCATTTGTCATGGTGGAGCACCTAGTTCTTCTAGTTCAAGTCAATAGAACAGGGGCAGAACCACATATGGCTGGAAAAGTTTGTCCTTTTGTCCGTATAATGTATGCCCCGTAATTAAAAACAATCAACAAAAGAGTAGTCTAAAATCCTGACCAGCAGCACAATCGTGACCAGGAAGTTATAAATTCATCGCGCTGCTGCCTTGGTGATTGGCGTAAAGAATGTATTTGTATTTGGTGTATTATATTACTTTTGTACGTAATAGAAAGTCATTTAATTTAAACTATATTTGTGAAATCTGTGAAAAATTGTGGCATTTGCACATGCACTACTGACAGAGATTAGGTGCTGGAGCATTCCTTTAACAAGTTTGCACAGGAAGTCCACTGAGACCTGTGCACTGTTTATTCCAAGGAGCCATTAGGACTGCTGGGTTGATAAAGCTGAAGCTATGTGATAACCACGGAGAAGCAATATGTGGTTCTGCAATGCCTCTTCTCTTCTATAGATAAGAGTGTGCTACTGTGTGTGTGTGTGTGTGTGTGTGTGTGTGTGTGTGTGTGTGTGTGTGTGTGTGTGTGTGTGTGTGTGTGTGTGTGTGTGTGTGTATACACACTATAATGTGAAGCCATGTCAATTCTACCACCTGTTAAGGTTTTTACTGTGACACTGAGTTTGGGTTGACAAATTAGAGAAATGGGATGCTCTGCTTAGCTGTGTGTGTGTGTGTATGTGAGTGTGTGGGTGCGTGTGTGTGTGTAGATTGTCTTTCTACACACCCTGAATCACTCGTGCAGAGATTTAATATTGCATCCTGGCACCTTGTTAGGGTATAGCTGGTGCGATTGTGTTTTGATACGAATGTGCTGTACTAAAACGAGCTTGGCAGATATCAGTGTTGTGTTAACGGCAACATGGACACTGTGTGTGTGTGTGTGTGTGTGTGTGTGTGTGTGTGTGTGTGTGTGTGTGTGTGTGTATATTTTCCAAAATGGTAAGATTTACTGATTCGCATCAGTGCATCAGCATAAAAGTTAACAGAATGATGCATCGATTCAAAATATTGTGCATCAGGTACAAGTTGGCATTTGTTTGGTATTTTTATTATTTAGAAAGTGAATAATTTGTGACCAATATTTCATATGAACATTGATTTTTTTTTTTCTAAACTGTAACCATACAACCATACACATATACACACATACAAACACACAGATGCAAAGCTGTCTGTCTTTTTGATGGGGTGTGATGGTGGGAGTAATGGAGGCGGATCGGGAAAGACAGTCTGGGCAGGGTGAGTGTCTGACCTGTAAGTTGGTTGTCGCCTGCAGCTGGAGCAATACGGATGTAGGGAGTAGTGAGCTGCGTCACTAGAATAGCAGCTGACAGAGTGAGATCCACAGCGCATGCAGTGCAAGAGAGAGAGAGAGAGAGAGAGAGAGAGAGAGAGAGAGAGAGAGAGAAAGAGAGAGAGGGAGTAAAACACATAGAAGAGGTATAGAGCACAAGACAGACAGAGAAAGAGAAAAAAAAAAAAAACAAACAAGTGGTTAAGCAGTTAAGAGTCAAAAGTGCAAATTACATTCTAAACCACAACACAAAACCTGCCTACAACAATATAAAACCTACAAAAATATAAACATTTGAAAAAAATGTATATGCCACTGCAGGCCTAGTAACTTACATGGACATGCTAGAAACCTTATAATTAAGTTTACTCTGATCCAGAGTTTAAATTAAAACATATAATGTTTTAAAGTGTAAAAAATATTCAGTCATTTGAATATTCAACTTGGTTGGTAGTGAACATTAACTCTTATTCAACACTTATTGAAATATGGTTGTAGTCAGTTAGGCAGCATATATAGCAGCATATATAGCAGCATTTATATTATTTAACAGTGGCCTTTCACAAATGACAATCAAAACTCCAATGTGCACTGATACACTTTACATGTAGCACGCTAATATCATTAGCCTAAAATGCTAATGTTTTCGAATGCGTGCCACAAGGATAGATTTCTGCTCATACACTGTACTCTCATCTCACAATACTCCCATCCTAAACTACAGGAGACTGTAAAGACTATAAAAAGAATGTGGACCAATATGTTGAATGTGCCCAATGTGCTTACACATAGGATCAATCACACCTTTTTTTCCATTTTCGAATCACATTTTTTTTGTAAAATTGCGATGCCAAGCAGAAAAAAAAGTTATTTATATTGAGTGTTGGATGATGCTAATCACGCTTTTTATATTAGTGCACGCGATAAGAGGCCATTAGGTTGGTAAAACACACCTGCATGTCGGCATGCTAACATAATACAAGACCCTTACCTTTGGTTGCAACTCGCACACAGTCTATTTTAGTCTCCTGCAGAGAAGAACACAAATGCGTGATTAGAGGCAGCAATTTGGCTTCGGTGCAAAGCAAAGCAATATGCATCATGATCATCGTGCTAGCTGATGGAAAGTGGCTTGGCAGAAATACTGGCCTGAAAGCTCTTCACAAAATAAATATACTTATTTAGTTATTAAAGTTTGCCAAAATGTTTCACGTTGGTTTAAAAAAAAAAAAAGTTCATTTCATTTCTTTTATTCCCAGCGCTAGCTAAAAGGAACGGCATTAGGAGTGTGGGATTTGATAAATTATCAGTCTTGAATAAACAGACGTGAGGCTGTCTGGCTAAGTGCCCATCAGCATTCATCAGTAGCACTAAAACACAGGTCTTCAGTCAATTAGGAAATGAGCTGTGGCTTTCCCGCTATACAGCGACATAGAGCAGCCTTTTAAATGAAAGCAAGCAGTGTCACTGCTGTCAATCTAAACAGCAAAGGGTTTTTTTCTTCTTCTTTTCTTTAAGAGCACAGACGGAGAGTGAAGGTGAGAGCGTGTGAAGGAGGAGAGGCAGAGGGAAAACAGAAACGAGACAGGCGGAGATTGAGACATGTAGCCGAGAGAGAAAAGAAAAACTCTGAAATGCATTAAGCAGCACTGTGTTAATGTGTCCGATGGAAGTGGGTGCATTCTGTGCGCTGTGGACGGTGTCACTCACACACTCTACAGGAGAAACTTTAGCTGTCATGGCTGGAGTGCTTTTAACCCTAGTTCTCCCTCCTATTGAGAGACGCCTCCTCTGATTGGGTGTGAGCCTTTTAAACCTTTCACCTGACAATGTGCTGCGGAGCCTCAAAAACGGACTGGACATCATTCTGTGGTCCGGGAGAAGAGCCTTAACTGACTGGACTTATTCATTGCGTTGCTGCGTTCGACTCTAACAGGAGGCAAAGTGGAAAGATGCTTTGTAAAGGTCTTCCATCAATGTTTCTATGTGTGTGTGTGTGTGTGTGTGTGTGTGTGTGTGTGTGTGTGTGTGTGTGTGTGTGTGTGTGTGTGTGTGTGTTTGTGTTTGTGTGTGTCTGTTTCAAGTCAGGCCAATTCTGAAATCACTGCCTCAGATAACATCCATTAGGAATAAAAACATTCACCAACACCAATACACTGAACCTCACCTAATGGAAGTGGCAGACTAACATTCTTGCTGTGTATGCAGGATTGGACAAACCCACACCAGTCCCATGTTTTTGAATAGAAACGGTTTTATCTTGTAGCTAATATGATGCAGGTCAAAGCTGGGAGTGGGTATAAACGTTAATTAGAGTGGGTGCAATTGATCAACATTTCTATAGGAATAAGCAGGACTGATTAGGAACGTCTAAAGGAGTTGAAAAGATTGATCAAGAATGTAGCAAGTACAGACAGACAGAGAAAGAGAAAACAAACAAACAACAAACAAGTGGTTAAGCAGTTAAGTGTCAAAAATGCAAAATACATTCTGCTCAACAGCCATACTGAACTCGCCTACAACTTGAATACAAAACCTAAATATTAAAAAAACAACCGCTGTACAATTTATTGCATCACAAAATATACGAGCCAATCAGGTTCAATATGCAAATTCAGGCCTTGTGTCTTACATAGACGTGTTAGAAACCTTATAATTAAACAGAAAGCCGAGTTTACCCACAGATTCAGAGTTGCAGAAAATCATATAATGTTTAAAAGTGTAAAAAATGAACCTTGTAAGGGGTTTCTGGGTAAAGAGTCATTTCAAGCTTTGACAACTTGATTGGTAAAATCCGAGAGGTGAACATTAACTCGTACTCAAACATACTAAAATTCAGTTCTAGTCAATTAGGCAGCGGATTTTTATTATTAAACAGTGGCCTTGTGTGATTGATTATTACAACTCTGATTTATGATTTGATTGATCAAGAATGTGTGTGGGATTGGATAAGCCCTCTATTGTCCCTTGTTCCTTAAATGCAAAGGATTCATAGTTAACAGCGTGCAAATCAAAGCGATTAGTTTTGGTTTGTGTTCTGCACAGCCAGGAATAAAAAAATAACCTCGCCACATGAACCTTGTGTTTCATTAATACCCACCCCGTTAGCTGTGCTGACGGCCTGGTAGTACACACTATAACTCTTGTGGGGAAGCAGTGGTGCATTCCAGAAGCCACTGTAGGTTCTGTTGTCCCCCACAGTAAAAGGCAGAGGAGACGGGATGCCCCCAGAGGGGAATTCTGCTGTGAAGTAGTACTTAGAGTTGAGTGATGTTGCGTTCTGGTAGTGGACAGGGATGGGGTAACAGCGCAGGATCTCTGCCTCACCGCCTCGCGCACGCCTGGGCCTCTCTTCCTCCACCACCAGCTGATATACACTGTGAAACAGAGAAACAGGGGGAAAGAATAATAATATTGTCCCACTCCTGCACAGTAAAGCATACTTTTTTCACAAAGCTAATAAATGTATACATCAATATACATATGTATACATCAAGGAAAGTTATTGTGAAATGCTTCTTTGTAGGAATGAATCCAATTTTAATCTCAGGTTCCATTCTCGTCCAGATGAACCGAGTCGCTCATGATCTATAGAACGGATCCACAATCAGACACAGTGTTCTCATACTTTCTCGCTTGTCTTTCATCTTCCGCTCTGCGGACTCGAAGACATCGCGAGTGTCTCCCATCATGTCTGCTTTCTTTAACATGGTGTACTGAGCCATGTCCAATATTCTAAAGCGCCGCAGCAACCGAGTGGCAGAATTTCTCATCAGAGACGCGAAGAGAAAATATCCCTAGGTGCCTCTTCACCTTTAAACATCTGAATAATTAAAGAGCAAACATAACCAGCGCTGTGGTATAATTAGAAATAAAACTGTACTGTATTTTCCACCACAGTAGGCACTTTTACACCTTCATCATTTAGATTTATAATAGTGTTACTGCCTCTCGTATTCCTGTTCATAAATTTAAACCAACTACTGAGCTTTATGACATTAACAATTTCCCAATAGGATTGCATGCTGAACATTATGGTGAAGGGGAATAAATATTTAATATTATTAATACTTAAAGTAATATTTAAACTATGTTAGTGCAAGGAGAGTAAACCTGAAGCAAGTAACAAAATAATACACAAATGCACTTAAAGCATACTTTAGCATAGAATACTACTGGTTAATAATCATACTATCATGTGACAATCATTTGCATTGTGGTACAATTCTAATGACTTTTTAAAGTTTTTTTGGCCAGCCTTTATATTAAACATATATTATAGTAATGATCATGATTTCAAACATACTATAAGCTTTATAATTACTAAACTATAAGTAATGCTTGTAAAATAATGAATGCGTAATAAAAAAATAAATACAAGTCCATAAAGACAAACATGAATGAATGAATTCACACAATTACGTGATTAAGTGAAAGAAAAATTTATAGACGCTGAAAATGTGACACAGTGGAACTGATTATTAACAAATATCAAATACATTTAAGCTATATATATATATATATATATATATATATATATATATATATATATATATATATATATATATATATATATATATATATATATATATATGTCAAGTCAAGTCAAGTCAACAACAAAATAAGTTTAAACAACGCAGAATATGTTTAGATTGTCCAAAGTAGCTACATTTATCTTTGATGACGGATAGAATGGTTTTTAGTTTACAGGTTTGCCTTTTCAAGCGTTCATTTGTGACAGTTGGAGGATGAATATAGAAGCAATCGTGCTCCCATTCTTTTTTTAAAGTAATCCAAGAAATCTCAAGAACTTAACCTTTACCTTTACAAGAGCTACCTCTGCTGCAGGGGATAATTCTTTTTTTATTACTAGCCTCAGAAGTGTTTTAGAAGTGTCAGAAATATTACAACAACCACTGTTTAGAGGAGTCAAGCAGAAAACAACCATAAAAGATCTGTCAGGGCTAAAAAAGGAATGGTCATTAGATCAATGGACAACTGTCCTTTGGTCTGAAAAGTCCATATTTGAGATTTTTTATATATTTGAGATTATATATATATATATATATATATATATATATATATATATATATATATATATATATATATATATATATATATGTATATATATATATATATATATATATATATATATATATATATATATATATATATATATATACAGTGAGGAAAATAAGTATTTGAACACCCTGCTATTTTGCAAGTTCTCCCAATTAGAAATCATGGAGGGGTCTGAAATTGTCGTCCTAGGTGCATGTCCACTGTGAGAGACATAATCTAAAAAAAAAAAATCCAGAAATCACAATATATGATTTTTTAACTATTTATTTGTATGATACAGCTTCAAATAAGTATTTGAACACCTGTCTATCAGCTAGAATTCTGACCCTCAAAGACCTGTTAGTCTGCCTTTAAAATGTCCACCTCCACTACATTTATTATCCTAAATCAGATGCACCTGTTTGAGGTCGTTAGCTGCATAAAGACACCTGTCCACCCCATACAATCAGTAAGAATCCAACTACTAACATGGCCAAGACCAAAGAGCTGTCCAAAGACACTAGACACAAAATTGTACACCTCCACAAGGCTGGGCTACGGGGCTACGGGGAAATTGCCAAGCAGCTTGGTGAAAAAAGGTCCACTGTTGGAGCAATCATTAGAAAATGGAAGAAGCTAAACATGACTGTCAATCACCCTCGGACTGGGGCTCCATGCAAGATCTCACCTCTTGGGGTCTCAATGATCCTAAGGAAGGTGAGAAATCCGCCAAAAACTACACGGGAGGAGCTGGTCAATGACCTGAAAAGAGCTGGGACCACCGTTTCCAAGGTTACTGTTGGTAATACACTAAGACGTCATGGTTTGAAATCATGCATGGCACGGAAGGTTCCCCTGCTTAAACCAGCACATGTCCAGTCACGTCTTAAGTTTGCCAATAACCATTTGGATGATCCAGAGGAGTCATGGGAGAAAGTCATGTGGTCAGATGAGACCAAAATAGAACTTTTGGGTCATAATTCCACTAAACGTGTTTGGAGGAAGAAGAATGATGAGTACTATCCCAAGAACACCATCCCTACTGTGAAGCATGGGGGTGGTAGCATCATGCTTTGGGGGTGTTTTTCTGCACATGGGACAGGGCAAATGTATTGTATTAAGGAGAGGATGACCGGGGCCATGTATTGCGAGATTTTGGGGAACAACCTCCTTCCCTCAGTTAGAGCATTGAAGATGGGTCAAGGCTGGGTCTTCCAGCATGACAATGACCCGAAGCACACAGCCAGGATAACCAAGGAGTGGCTCTGTAAGAAGCATATCAAGGTTCTGGCGTGGCCTAGCCAGTCTCCAGACCTTAACCCAATAGAGAATCCTTGGGAGGAAGCTCAAACTCCGTGTTTCTCAGAGACAGGCCAGAAACCTGACTGATCTAGAGAAGATCTGTGTGGAGGAGTGGGCCAAAATCCCTCCTGCAGTGTGTGCAAACCTGGTGAAAAACTACAGGAAACATTTGACCTCTGTAATTGCAAACAAAGGCTCCTGTACCAAATATTAACATTGACTTTCTCAGGTGTTCAAATACTTATTTGCAGCTGTATCATACAAATAAATAGTTAAAAAATCATATATTGTGATTTCTGGATTTTTTTTTTTTAGATTATGTCTCTCACAGTGGACATGCACCTACGATGACAATTTCAGACCCCTCCATGATGTCTAAGTGGGAGAACTTGCAAAATAGCAGGGTGTTCAAATACTTATTTTCCTCACTGTATATATATATATATATATATATATATATATATATATATATATATATATATATATATATATAATTATTATTACATGGCTACATATACTTTAGTTAATGCTGCTGAGAAGTGTGTGTTTGTAACAAATGACACACCATAGAGAATGGCATGACATGATGAACTATAATACTTACTAAGCCAAGCGGTGGGTAATTAGAGTGTCCCAACTATAGCTGTCGATTTCTGAATGCCGGTGCTTGTTGCTTAACCTTCCACAGATCCAGCAATCCAGGCTAATTACAAGACAGCAAAAAATTCTTCCATGGAGCCTACAAGATTGCTATATTTGTATAATATACTGTTAAACTGTGTGTGATGTCATTTTGAAAACCTGTGGCATGCTAGTTAAGGGGGCAGTGGAGGCTCAACGGATGTTACGGGTTACTGATCAAACGTTTGGAGCTGTAAACGACAGCGCTGCCACTGTTGGGCCCTTGAGCAAGGCCCTTAACCCTCTCTGCCCAGGGGAACAATATCCTGGCTAACTTCTTAAAAAACTGGGATATGCAAAGAAAATATGTTCAGTGTACTTAATTTATATGCAACAAATTAAGCCTGTTGGTTTAGCTGCTTTATAAAAAGCTACATTTTACCCCCTTTAAGATCATATGCAATTTTGTCATCTGTGACATGAGTAACATTTGAAGCTACTTGTGCTGAGAGTTTTGGGCAAGTCAGCCATGCAATGGTTAGCAGCTAGCAGAATGAATGTTGACTGATGCTAATCTGACCTTTGGGCTGGCTAATCTGTAATAAGTCTGGGTTTGTTTGGGCTTGCTAGCAAAAGGTTATCTGTGACTATAAAGAGCAAGGTATATAAATATACTGTAGTTAATGAAATTACCAGATTTCACATTTATGTGTGGCTGAAGCCGACCGCTGCCCTTTTCCTCAGCTTTCTCATTAAATAAAAATCAGAAACAGCTGAAAAGCCTTTTTCCTCTCATTTTTTTTTGCCTTAAGCATTTTTAAACTACAATATGGTCTGACCCTTACAGCTCCCCAACCAGCACCGTAGGGTGCCTCTAATAAATAACTGTGACACAACAAGCCTTTATGCATTCATGAAGATTGAAACTTCTGGCTAACTCTATCATTATGCATCCTGCAGCTTTGAATCTCTTTTATATGTTGGCATCATTCACTGGGCCTCCTGTGGCTAAGTGCCGAGTCCTCCTGTTTAGAAAAGAAATATGATCTGCTGAAATATTTATTCTGGTGAAGCACTGTGTCGGAGAAACTGAAGTTAATTAGCACCTGGCCTCATAGTGAGGTTAGAGGTTAAAGCCAATGAGGGCAAAAAAATGCCAGGCCTATTCTGATTACACATAAATGAGAAAGAGAGAGACGAGAATAAAGAAAGAGCGACAGAAAGAAAGCGAGAGAGAGAGAGAGAGTATGCCAAGAGAGCAAGCATAATGAGATGATAGCAATCATTAGAAATCATGTTACTGATCACCATCTCAGTGTTTTATCCAATATATTGATATTTCATGACCGGAATTGGTTTAATTTCCACTGGCCTCTGCTCACGGTTCATAAATCACAATTAAATAACTGACTGGTCAATAACTGCGTTTTGAAAGATTTAATCCTTTTGTTTAATAAACTTCTTACGAAGCGATCCTGCTCTGTCTAATTTGAATTTGGCAGCAAAACATCTTCGCAGGATCCAAAAGCAGAGAATAGAAATAGAGGTTGACTGATTAATCAGTTTTGCTGATTATTCGGCGCTGATAGTCCATACAAAATCCATACGGATAGTTTTACATCCATACAGGTAACGTCTGTCCCTGGAGCGACCGAGAAGGTACGTTGTCATTATGAGAGCGGCCTCCAGAGGTGAATCACTGACTGCTGTTTGTTTTAACACGTGAGACTGCACGCTGCACGGAGAGGGCTAAATTTATTATTGATCATTTATTATTTTATAATTATTTTTATTAATATCTTTAATATATTCTTATTTAATTTAGCACACTTCCATAAATCAGTACTTTTGTATTATAGTTTTATTACTATTTCACATGGACTGTTATGTTTGTTTTTTTAATCCAGTATCCATTAAAATTATCGGTTGATAATTTGGTTATCGGCAAGTACGATCCAACCTAGCTATTGGTAAAATCCACTATTGGTCTTGGTTCACTGATATGTGAACGCGTGTACCGTAATGCACATTCAGAAACAAATACAGTCGATTGATCAAACACAAAGGTATTCTCAAGCATTAATGAGAACATAAAGGAACAACTGTTGCACATCAAGGCACTTCAGATCAGAGAGCACTGAGACATGCACGCTAGGTTATTATTTTTGGGAGCCAAAGTACAATTCACGGCATCTTTGCGATCACTTTTAGTCATCACGCTCAACTGATACTGCTCTGGGTGCTCCTGTCTCACTCTCCATTATAGATCATGCTAAAACCATAAAAAAAAAAAAAAAAAACAGGTAGTATTTTATTGTTTTTGATAGACACATGTGTGGTATTTCTGTCTATATTTTCTGTCTATATGCAACAAACTAGTTAATTAAACAGTATGAAGATGTACTTTGACCAAACAAATATATAAATGTACAGATGATAAACTTTATTTAATTTTTTATTAATTATTTACTCATTGAAAAATCCTCCCTTAGCATTAATACACTTTCGGCACCTGGACAGTTCATTTCTCCAAACATTCAGCTGAAAAACTTTGCCATGCCTCTAAAAGTTTTTCTTCATTAGTTTGATATATTATTCTGAATTAGTGATCCACTTCATCCCAGAGCAGCTTAATAGGGTTTGGGTGCAGTGACTATACAAGCTATTCCATGATAGTTAACACTCCGGCTGGCTGTTTGCTCTCTCAATAACGCTTACTGAGCTTTTATGTATGCTTCGGCTCCTTGTCTTGCTGTATGGTAAAGTCGGTTCCACATTGCCGCAGTCCAGACGGAACTAAATAGTATTGAAGTATGGAATGGGAGCCGTGTTGGTTCAGGATTCCTTTCACCCAGAATAAGTCTCCAACCTTCACTGCTCCAAAGATTCCAGCTCCATGTTTGACTGTGGGGGTGCGGCAGTCTGCTAACATCGTCTTACACAAGTTCTTCAGTTCGAGCCAAAAATGTCACACTTGGACTCATCTGTGCACAGAACTTTCTTCCACTCACTCAATTCGTGTGTGCATGTGTAAAAAACAATAAGACTAGGCGCCACTGTACACCTTCAACATAAAAAACAAGCACAATGAGCTCATTTCTAGCAGCACATGGCAGCATCAAACATAATCAGAGATCAATAAAAGTGTTCCACAATGTCCCTGGTTGCATGAAGTCTTAAGTTTCTCATTATTGGTGTCGAAAACTAAAAATAATACTCAAACCACACACGGTGCAACACATAAAAACGACGCATGCGAAAACAGATTTTACACGTTTTTAAATTAAGGGAACCTAATAGTCTCTGGAAAAGCACAAAATAGAAGCGAAAAGTCTCATATGCTGTCTCTGCTCATGATTTAATGGCAATGTGTGTGTGTGTGTGTGTGTTGTCATGCATGGTAGGTGAGGTTGTGGTAAGAATCCCCCTCCCAAAGCCCTCAGGCAAAATGGAGATTGCCAGTGGCTATAAAGACCTGAAGATAGTGAGATGGACGCTGCGTGCTCTCTTTGCTCCAGCTGTCAGATAGTTCTGGTGTATGGTGAGGAAAAATGAATGATGAACACCATCACAGGAACAGTAAAGGATGAACAAATCAGGAAAAAAAAAAGTTTCAAATATCCTGGGTGAAAATGAATAATCCATTGACATTTGAAGAATTTGAAGAAAGTTTGACTAAACCCCAGTAAATCCGATCTAAAAGTGGAAAATTTCATATAATATATGACATTAATTTTAGAGTGTATTTAAAAAATAAGTAAAGATACAGCAAGCTAATCAAGCACAGGGTGGTGTGATGTAGCCACTCAGACTCAGGCAGAGTAAAAGGTCACCATCCTGAAGATGATTCTTTTCTTGTAACAGCACATCTGAACTTTTTTAATCCTTCTTCTTCAAGAACAAGTCATAATTTTTGCCTGGTTTATGGTTTCATAAACCATAAAGTGTGGGCATTTGCTGTATATTTTGTAGCCCAGTGGAGTTCTGGATTTATTTCTAAAGTGGTTGATCTGAAACTGGGGTCAACTTGGGTTTGGTTGCCTGAAAATCTGATTGAAAGCTCAGTAACATACTGTACTACTGTATAGTGAGGTACTTAGCTAGTTAAATGTGTTTCACTGAAGTGAGACCAGGAACCACATTTTTTTGTGGTCACATGTTTATAACTACTAATGTAAAGCTGCATTGGTACAAGTTCAGTCCATTGTTGAAAGTGCAATACAAGAAACATTACATACAAAATAATAAAGGCCATACCCGGAGTAATACGTTTTCGATGACAACGCATATTTTTCTAGTCGTTTTGGCCTCCCGACCACACCGAGACGGTTTTCAGTAGCTTCGACATGTAGACACTGCCACGACATTTCAAAGAGGAGGAAGAGACGCAGGTCGAAGCAGCAGTCTACTAGAAAGGCTCAGGACCACAGGTTACATGAATAGTTCTGCATTTACCGACCTATTACTACACACCTCATCAATGGGGCTGCAATGAATGGACATTCGGTGCAACCCAGATGAGGACGGGTTCCCTTTTAAATCTGGTTCCGATTCATCTCATGACATCTCAGGTATTTCCTTACCACAGTCGCCACCGGCTCGCTCATCAGGGATAAAAAAAATGATAAGGAACTACCTTATGTGCAATAAATGTACACATTCTTTTATATAACCTTATTACCGCTTTATCTGTGTAAAGCTGCTTGAGACAATGTACAATTTAAAAATCGCAATACAAATAAAATTGAATTGAAGTGTCTTTTGTTTTGTTTATGTGCAGTACAGGGATGTAAGCGTTTCGGGACATTTCAGTGTGGACGAGCAGCTTTTGACAAAACGATTGAAAACGAAAGTGTTTTTGGACGAAAAAGCCGTTTATGGAACCGGATAAGTGTAGACGTTGTCAATGACTTAACGTGGTAGAACATTTGCATTACAGGTTAGATCCTGTTATCACTACTGTTATAACCGCTATAAACAGTTGCTCTTTCTCTAACCCAAAAAAGTCTCTTGTTGAAAAAAAAAACAGCTTGTCATGTGGAAAGTCTGCTTAATAAACCTCTGTGAAGGTTACAACAGAAACAATTATATATCAGAACAAACACATTCATATAAACCTTATTTGCCTTGCGGCTAGATCAATCAACATCAAGACCTGAATAGCGCAATTACCGAATAAACAACCAACCTCACTGTCTCGCATTATGAGGAAACAAACCTCTTAATGCCTAATGATTATGTGCTTGTTTGCCTGAGCAGCTCTGACACGTGCCTCCGACCCCTGGCTATAGACACACTGACACCACCCAATCGTTCAGCCATTTGCCTAATTCGGCATGACGTGAACTCACCCAAAAGACGAGAAAAAACACAGAAATAAACAGAGACGAACGCAAAGGCCGTCTGAGGAATGAGGTGTTCCAGGGCATTACATGTTAAATTGGCAGCAGCGCTGTTTGTTTAGTGCTGGGACTATAAAATTATGCCCTGAAAGGAACGTTTTTCCTAACATGCCGTCCTTTAGGCTCTAAATACGATCGTAAACATGCGCCATATGCTCTGGTGCACTCACATATGATCTACGAAGCTGGAAAATTACGTGCAGACGATCGGTTTTGACATGCCGTCTTGGGTGATGACATCAACTAATCCTCGGAGGAAGTGAAGAGCGCTTCTGTGGTTCTTCCTGTGGTGGCCGAGGGCCAAGCGGCACCAGGGAGGAGGAAATACGCTCTTGCGCTCTCTAACCTGTCGCTCCCTTGCTCAAGCTTGACATGATGCCTCCCTGCGGCCCTATGACTAATTGATTAAAACCTCTGACTGTGGAGAGAGCTGACACACCGCTCCTGCATCAGGGGAACGAGCAACAGAAAGCAAAGAGACACCTGCTTATAACCCCTAACTTCTTCTGAGGTCAAAATATTTTCTTTTATTTCCAAGAAAAGTTTAAATAAGATCTAATAGGGATAGAGAAAATGACTAATTATTTTTATATACAACATCTTATTCAAACATATACATACAGTACACATATTACAACCCAGTATTAAATATTTGACCTCTAATGCAGGAATGCAGGAGTTCACAAACTCCTCGAACTGTAAAACAAGTCCTTTGCACTGCAGGCTCAGTATTTAAATATGGATGATAACATTTTTAAGCCAATGAGCTTTTTTATTGCTGAACATTCCACTGATTTCAAACCAATTTCACATTGTTTGAGGTAGTGAGGTCTTCGAATTAAACTCGCCCAATTTAAAAAACAGCCTAATAAGTAAAGTACAAGGGGCCGATAATAAACAGGACTTTGATAAAGCTGAATTGCTATTTCCAAAGTTACATTTATAATACAGACAGTTCAGGTCATTTGGAGCTAAACGCAAAACATTGCCAGATTTCTTTAGTTTTTTAGTGACTTTAAACTAGAGCATTCTCTCATGAGGAGTATCTACAAACATGGCAAATGCTTTTACATCTATTTCCATAGTACATATACACTGATAATAAATGAGGCAAAGATATGACATGTTGAATATATGCACAATATAGCACTGCTACCAGCACACTGTATAATGCCCTTAGCTAGTGTCCATATGATGTAATCCTGTGGGTATGCAGAGCATAAATAATAAACCTTGCATTTTTGAAGAGAATCGGAGAGTAGAGTTGCATTTGAAACCAAGCACTAGGTTCTATTTACCTAAATCAATGGCCTGTAGCCTCCTCCATTATTATACAACAGCTATGAACCAGGATGAGTTCTATACTCGAAAACTTGTTTCCTCTTCGACATCCAAAGCCAGGCAACCACAGCTGTTCTATCTGATGCTCATACTATGCCATAGCAAACACTTAGAAAAACGTGCTATCTACCCTCTTCCGCATACCTGAACTTGCACAGACAGACAGACAGACAGACAGACAGACAGACAGACAGACAGACAGACAGACAGACAGACAGACAGACAGATAGATAGATAGATAGATAGATAGATAGATAGATAGATAGATAGATAGATACTTTATTCATCCCAATTGGGAATTTTAAAATAATCCATTTATAGGCAATAATGCATGCAATACATACAAAATAATTTAAGGGTAATAAACTCACAATACAGTCGCTCACAATTAGCTAGTGGTAACCCCAAATAGTCGAAGATTCAATTCTTCGATAGGAGGAGCCTGATTCGACTACCAATCGCACAGTTTAATCTTTGCAAAGGTGTTATGAAACGAGGATGATACCATTTTGGTTATATTTTTGGTGCAATGTCTTCATTTCACCAACATCTACTGGTTTTCTCCCAATAAGTTAATATACAGCCTATCATGATAATGCTGTGAATAAAAATTTGATTATTCTGAAATTTGTCTAATTAAATTCTGTAAATCAATTTTTGATTGTTTTTCAGTGCATCCGTATTGTGCTGTACTTAGAGTGTAGAGTCTTATTATGACTGCAGCACGACAGAACACTTTAACTTCATCTTTTTTGGTGATTATTTAACATGTGAGTCAATTGGACATCTAATGATAACCAGTGTCAAGCAGGAAGAGGAAAACTGGCACGATAAACATGATGGTGTGGTTACTCGAGCAAGAATGGAAAGAAAGCGTGAAGGAAAAAAAAAAACGGCAGGAGCTACGAGGTAGGCAGCATCTGCGCTCTGGTAGCTCTGTCACCAATTAGGCTCTTTCCATTTGCCAGTGACCGAACCCCACGCTCGCCAATTATGCCGGATTGACTCGGCATTGACTGGAGAGTGACCCGAGAGCCTGATTTACTGCCTGCTGGTGTGGAAGCAGACAGACAGAGAAAGAGATACAGTGTGCACTGCTATGGAGGGGAAGCATCTAAATCAGACCTCACCTCTGTCCCTGTTTCTCTGTCTCTACCGTGTTAATGCTAATCGCCTCTCCTAGCTGTGCGCCAGGGCATTCAAACAGGCAGGTAGTGCTGCTGCAGGCTCTATATCTGCCTGATTTACGAGCCATGCTGAGACACAGCCCTGACACGCAGGCCTCCTTCTTTTACTGCCTCGCCACTCGCACCGTACTCTACGTTACCTCTGGTAGTTTTAAAAGTGCTGCCACTTCGAGAGCTTTATCTCGCTATACTATAAACCTCTCTCTGACACTCTCTTTCTCTTATTCTGTAAATCTCTCAAGCCACGCCGGTCTCTCCCAGGTGCAGTTTGAACGCAACAAGCAAAAAAAAAAAAAAACAATGCACAATTTCTGTGCTTTAATCCGAAACGTCTCGCTGGAACAACAGGAACAGGTATAAAAGCACGCAAATTCACACACAAGTCAATAATAAAAGTCAAATGTTTCCTTGTTCACAGAAGTGAATGTAAAATAGTTCACCCATGATCCAGCTGAAATCTCATGCACGATTTGAAGAACACAATGATTTCGAGTCCGAGCAGAACAGCGAAACTTCCACACTCCACAATGATGACGGCAGTGTACAAGGGTCACATCTAGATGTTCACCGAGCGTGATGAAACATAACGACAGCTTGAGTGGCATGTAAAAATAACCAGATCCATATTTCTGACAGAAACAGACCCACAAACCCATATCTGAACTGCACAAGCAGTCAGGAGGAGAAGTGAGCTACAATGACAGCAATCTCTCCACAATGGTGCCACCCCGACCTCTCACTGTTATTAAGATGCATAAAGAACTACTGAGAAATAAATGACAAGAAGAAAGGAAAGGAAAGGAAAGGAAAGGAAAGGAAAGGAAAGGAAAGGAAAGGAAAAGAAAGGAAAAGAAAGGAAAGGAAAAGAAAGGAAAAGAAAGGAAAAGAAAGGAAAGGAAAGGAAAGGAAGGGAAAGTAGTTAATTAGAAATGAAAGTAAATAAAGGAAGGGAAAAGAAAGGAAAGGAATGAATTGGAAAGAAAGGCAAGAGAAGAGAAAAACAGAAAAGGGGTGAGAAAAAAATTAAAAAGAGATAAGCAAGAAGAGACAAAATAAAAAAAGAGTAAAATAATATGAGAAGGAAAGAGAAAACAAGGAGAGAGAAGAAAAGAAGAGAAAAAAGACAAGAGAAGAGAGAAGAAAAGAAGAGAGGAGAAAAGAGGAGAAGAAAAGAGAAGATGAGAAGAATAGAAAAGAATAGAAGAGATAAGAAAAGAAGAGAGGAGAAGAGAATAAGAGGACTAAAGAAAAGTGAAAAAAGCACAACGAAGAGATTAGAAGAAAAGCGAAGAGAAGAAGAGGAATAAAGAAAAGTGAAAAAAGCATAGAGAAGAGAAGAGAAGAGAAGAGAAAAGAAGAGAAGAGAAGAGAAGAGAAAGGTTACAGGATGAGAAGAACTGAAGGCTCCCAGACCAATCAATTACGTAAACAGATTCAGTGTGAGAGCTGTGGCCTGCTGCTTCTCAGCTACAGTAGCTCAATTACGCTCTCCATTTATCTGTGTGCATGCGCGCGCATGTGTGTGTGTGTTTGTGTGTAAGTTATCAGCACGGCTCCTCTTGCCTCTCCTGCCCTGGGCTGAGGGCTGATCAGCAAAGGTGGTAAATCGAGAAAAGCATGAACGATAAGGCAAAGCGTCTCGAATCGCTCTTTGTCTCTGACGGCGTGGTGGAGTGTCGGAGGCGTCGTCTGGCCTGGTGCCGGACCGCTCCGAACATTATTCTAACACCGTACAACATGCCTAATCCTCTTACACCACCACCATCACAGCAAACACACTCTCCTCCTCCCTCTGGCCATGAGTGTTCCATCAACTGTGTGTGTGTGTGTGTGTGTGTGTGTGTGTGAGAGAGAGAGAGAGAGAGAGAGAGAGAGAGAGAGAGAGAGAGAGAGAGAGAGAGAGTTTATGAGTTTGTGTTTATATATTTGTGTGCATCTGCATGTGTGTGTGTGTGTGTGTGTGTGTGTGTGTGTGTGTGTGTGTGTGTGTGGTGGTGGAGGGGGTGGGGCGTGTCTAACAGAGATTAGTTGTCACGGCCAACTATAGCCGAGGGAAATTTATCTGCGCGCGCACGTGTTAATGTTTTCTGATTACTAATCGCAGGAATATTAAACGATTCGCGCGCTCTCTGATGGATTCTGGCGGAGCAGATTGGAGAAAAAAAAACGGAAAACGTGGACGTGAGATTCCCTGTTCCCTTGCGTTCACCTGCTGTGTTTTATTATAATTTTTTTTCCTGTGCGTTTCTGCGTTATCTGCTCTTTCCTGCTCCTCGAGCGCCAAGTTGCTCTTTGATTTAGTTTGCTTTCGCCCTGATTGCTGGCAGAAGGCTGCCTTTGAAACGGGAGAGTATTTGGAGCGATGTTTCTCCCAAATCCAATCAGCACAAGGATGATTGCTTTATCATCTCAAACTGCCTCAATGCTGTGGGAAAAAAACTGCACACACACTCACACTGCGGTACTCTTAAAAAAAAAAAAAAAAAAAGAAGAGTACAGTATAGACTCGTGCACATGCACTTATACTATTAATAAGAATATTTAAGGTGCAAACAGAGCTGGAAATACATACAAAATAAATATAATACATAAAAAACGCAGGCACAGATTAAACACAGGTCTCTGTGCAGGGTTGCTCTACAGTTCCGTTGGTATCTGTTTGTCTTGCAGGGCAGCACCGTGTCTGAATTTTTCAGTGCGGCCAAAATCTAAAGCTCAGTGAACCCGGGTGAAGGAAAGAGTGAAAGGTTCCAGAAACTTCTTCAAAAGGAAAGACACTGAGCCGTCTTCAAAGGCACAGAATGCATAGCCTTGATTCTTATATTCTGTCTGTCTGTCTGTCTTTCTGTCTGTCACTCTTTTCCCCTTTCTCTTGCTGTGCCTAGAATGTACTTAGACGGACAGTGATGTGATAAATATATATATATATATATATATATGTGTGTATGTATATAGTTTCAGACTGCTTGCGTTACCTTGTCAGCGATTTCATCATGGACAGCAAGTTAGAGCAAAGAGCAAACGTGAAAATCTGGGCAAAGACGTTTGACAAGGCGTACGTTCAACATCCGGCGATGCTGCAACCAGTCGTTCGAGGTGTTTCGAGCGGCGCGTGCCCTTCAAGAGCACAAGAACATCACGAGAGATCAGGAAGTCCTTTGATGAGCTTAACCCCCGAAAATGGCCAAACCATTCGCCAACTTGATCCACATGATCTCGCTTTAGCACCCACCCTACTCGCCAGATTCGGGATCCTGAGGACTTCGGGCCTCGGAAATATGGTTCAGTTTGTCGCTGTGTAACTGGTGTTCCCTTTCAGGAACTCGAGGTGTGTCGAAACGCTTGGAAACACGCTTCGAAGCGTTTCGATGCAGCGTCTCGTTCCCTCAGGGAATTAGGGTTACATACGTAACCTAGAGACGTTCCTGCTGCTTTCAGGTTGTCCTGCAACTCTTTTTATGTGATTCCTAGCTTGTCTCTTATCTTCCTTAACATTATTTTGAGACTGTGTGAGGAAATAGTGTAATATGAACCTGTCTGGAGAAAATCTTTACCACGTCTGCTAATAGCTGTGTGACACTTTCACTGATTTTAAAACACCTTGCCTGAGACATTATGTGTGTGTCAGAAATGGACAAACAAACTGGGAGTACTGTTTATAAATCTGAGTGTATGAAAAAAAAAGTCGTATTTCTTTCCCCTCTACGTATCCAACACCAATACCAATGTCTGAAAAAAGGAATGATTGATACGCCTCTGTTGTCATCCTAATCTAATAAATCCCACATCTTTATCAGATCTTACCTAGCAGCATAGTTTTGCCCTTGGCAATGAAAATTAAAAACACGCAAACCAAAGTCAGGATCTTAAAAAGGTTGATCAGAGGCTCTTTGGTGTGCGTGTGTGTGTGTGTGTGTGTGTGTGTGTGGCTCCATTTGAGTAAACCAATAAAAGGAGCCACGCGATAATTAATGAAAGCCTGCCCTCACGCTGCCTCTGTAATTCTAATCAGCCGTTTTGTAATTACTCTTCAGAGAGAATGCCACCCGTGCCCATGGAGAAGTTGTTAATATACCACCTGACTTGCGGCAATAACAAGAAAATAATAAAACATGGAAAGAGATTAGGCGTGGGATTAGAATAAAGAGATTTTCATCTTTTATTTTCATTCTAGTCCCTTTCCTCACTACTGTACTGGGCAAGTATGATTTAGTCAGATTAACCTTGGAGATTGGGATTAAATAAAAGAGAATTGAATAAGCAGTAAACCTTTCAAACAGTCCCTAATAATCCCCTAAAACCCACTGTGTGGCACATTCGCTGTTTCTGAACATAAGCGTAATTTATTTTTGCTACGTGCTCGGCTGATTGGTTTGGAAACCGGTGCTTTTTGTGACTCGTTGTAATACGCGATGATGCAGTAACGAAAATAAATTCCCAGCAGTTTCAGGAACATGGAGGGCTGAGGCTAACGTTTCTATAACCTCGACGCGGAGTCCAATGGAAAGTAATGAGCATGTTTAGTATGACCTGAGGCTGGAAAGGCTGGAAACGGTTTGTTCACTATCTCTTCCGGGGGTTTCTGGAGGCACGCAGCCAAAGAGCTCAGACATTCATGAGCAGCTCACTGTGCAGTCAGGCCTCGAGAACTGGAAGTGGCCTACAGAGTGAGTTTAAGCCCCCAACACTGGATCCTACCATAAATGTGCTATTTATTAATGAGAATGGGCAGGGAGAGATAAGTGTGTGTGTGTGTGTGTGTGTGTGGGTGTGTGGGTGTGTGGGTGTGTGGGTGTGTGTGTGTGGCATAGTCTAAGGGACAGCCAGCGGCAGAGCGGCAGATGAAAAGGGTTCAGAGCGAGACTTCTCCTGAAACCACACACACACACACACACACACGCACAAGCTTTGTTCTCCGCTTCAAAGGCCAAAGCTCACTCACAGGGACCAAATCCACAAACAATAAAGGGAAGAAAATAGATAAAAACTGTTTTGAAAATGAAAAAGCAGAGGAAAGGTTTAGCTGCGAGCTAAAATGCAGTCTTTACTGGAGCAGACACAGAGTCATGGGTTGCTTTTGGAGCTTATCCGTGGCTTCACACAGGTTCTGCCTCAGACACTGCCTGCCTTTAAAGAACCTTTGTTTGCTTTGTATTTGAATTACCGGCGTTTAGAACACTCATTACGCATAATCCACACCTAACATACACCACGCTCCGATGCCATTCTACACTTACTGTGTGTTTCCGACTTAATCCCGAAACCACAATGTAATGGGACCCTAATGTACACGACTGCTACGTATTCGACTCATCTACTCTACGCTACGACTTACTGCTTGCAAAACATTTTTAGGAAACTGTTAGCTACTATTGCTGACACCTTTCACTAGCTAGCAGCTGTGTGCTGAACAACCAGCTCTGTCTTCCTTGACATTAAAATGATCTGCACAGCATTTACTGTAGGCGATGTAAATCGTAAAGCTCGGACAATACCTTTAACTGCACCATAAACAATAGGTTTATATAAAAGCACTTGTTTTGATATATTTTTTTGTTTCGATAGTAAATGTTCATATACAGGGTCTTATACGGTGGATGCTGTTTATAAGCTAAGCCTAATAATAAAGAGACTTTCAGCAAATGCCTTGTTCGAAGGAAAAAAATAATGGAAACACCTATGAAGAGTCTTCAGGATAGAGGAATAGAACCGA
This sequence comes from Silurus aristotelis, assembly GCF_946808225.1. NCBI lineage: Eukaryota > Metazoa > Chordata > Actinopteri > Siluriformes > Siluridae > Silurus > Silurus aristotelis. Next base: position 5,638,912 of record NC_139595.1, on the reverse strand, counting down.
AAAGGTTTGTGGAGGTGTGATCCGAGTTCCACTAATGTTCTTGGGGCTCTAAAAAAAAAAAAACTTTAGAAAGGGTATCTTACCTTACTGGTGCTCCTCTGCTTTGGGCAGGTTTGAGAAGAACAGTGACAGTGCTGTCAGTCTGGTTCAGAGACGTCTCCTGATCATATGTAGGCATAGAAGGAGCTACACACACACACACCGCAGAAAAGAGTGTGAAAGGCAATTGGACAGATAGAAACGGCATATCTTAGATACCAAAGCTCTAACAAATAACGCTGCTATACTCCAGTTAAAGAAATCACTTTACACCCTCATGCCTTATAGATAAAGTCCCAACTGTTTCAGATAGATAAAGAGACAGACGGACAGACAGATTGGGACACATCTAAACATCTAAAGGAGCTCATTTGGTGCTGAGAGATAAACACAATGCGGTGTAGAAAGTAAAGTGGCTGTGCTGTGTAGCGCATTGCATTTAAAATACAAATAATGAGGTGGAAGTCTTAGAAAATGGGGCAATTGGGTCAAGTTGCTGTTTAGTTTTTTTTTTGTTTGTTTTGTTTTTTAGCTGTGTGTGTACCATTTACATTTACAGAATTTGGCAGACACTCTAGGGTTAAGGGCTATGTTTAAGGGCCCAGCAGTGGCACCCCTCAGTGGTACTGGGATTTGAACTCACAACCTTCTGTTCAGTCCAATGTCCTGTTTACAGACCTGAGATCTTGGTGGTGGCCTGAGTGATGGCTGGGGGACCGTAGCCTTTAGCCGTGCTGGCTCTGAGGGTGAACGAGTACGTCGAGCCTGGATACAGACCCATGAACACGTGACTCGTCTCATTTCCCAGTTTGATCACTTTGCCACTCTGGTTGGAGAGGTCCAGCACTGGGTCGAAGGAGCTCACAGCTTTATAGGAGATCTGCAGACAGAGTGAATTCACAGACTTCAGGTATTCCTCGTTTTGTATTTGTAAAGAATCAATATTCTTTCATTTTGTACAGATCTAAATGGCACTTTTGGAAATATCACTGCTAGAAAAAGAGAAAAAAACCTCACAGCATATTTCAGTGGATGTGATGAGTGCACTGTGGCATCACACACTGATCAGGCATTACATTATGACCACCTGCCTAATATTGTGTTGGTCCCTCTATTCTTGCCAAAACAGTCCTGACCCTGAGCATTGAGAGAATAAACTTGTAAAAGCTCGTCTGTTGGATTGGACCACATGGGTCAGCCTTCGCTCCCCACGTGCATCAATGAGCCTCGGCTGCCCATGACCCTGTCACCGGTTCACCACCGTTTCTTTTGATAGATATTGACCACTGCAGTTTGCAAATGCAATTTGGCACTTGTCAAACTTGCAAAAATCCTCATGCTTGCTCATTTTTTCTGCTTCTAACACATCAACTTTGAGAGCAAAATGTTCATGTGCTGCCTAAAATATCCCACCCGCTAGCAGGTGCCATGATGAAGAGATAATCAGTGTTATTTACTTCATCCGCCATACTGTTATAATGTCATAATGTTATGCCTGATCGTTGAAGATTATATTTATATTTAATTGTTGGAGAAATACTTGGATTCACACCCAATATGCAAAGTAAATAAGGCCGCACTTTAAAACAAAAACCAAACAAACAATGAAACCTGAACTCCTGAGTTAGCACAGGATGTCAAGGTTGTTGTTTAAAGCATTAGTAGTAAACAATTAGAACTTTTTCACTTTTAACCCTAGAACAGCATACAGTATGCTTGTGTTTGCGTAAGCTTGACTTTGAATTTCACAGTTAGGAGCATGTCATGCATCCATGACTAGACTGTTGCTACCAAATGACGATGTGAAATGTCCCTGTTTCTAACCGCAATTTGAGCGTGAAATTGAGTTCTGTCTTCCCGCTACCCTACCAATATATAAACAAAAGTTTGTGGACACATGCAGGTTATTTAATCAGTCAATCATGATTCAGCAGACCTACATCCTACAGTTTTATTTGAAGATACACCATATGGACAAAAGATTGCAAATACCTGATCTTGCTTCGTGAACATTTCTTTATACACTTTGGTTTCCATTTACCTTTATAATGACCTCTTAACTCTTCTGGGAATGCTTGTGGAGATTTTATGCTGATTCAGCCATAACGGAGTTAGTGAAGTCAAGTACTGATTTAGATGATGTGAGGAGGCCTGGGGTGCAGTCAGCATTTCAATTGATCCCAAAGGTGTAACTGGTAACGTCAAGTGAAGGGAAAATGTAATGCTACTTCATCTAAACACCAACCTATACAATAGTGTGTTTCCGACTTTGTGGTTACACTTTCCGACTTTGTGTGAAGAACCACATAGGGCTGGAAAAGTCAGGTGTCCCAATACTTTTGTCTTTATAATGTAGTAACTTTTTATATGATGAAACGAAAGAAGTTGTACAATGTATGTCCTATATGATTTTTTTTGTTTGTTTTTGCTATAATTATTGTTATTAAACAAAATGTTTATCGTGAACAGGAACACAATGGAACAGTTTTGGTTTCTTTTCGCTCATTAATTAACAGTTAAAAAATAAAGTCAGTGCAAAACCAAAGTAAAAAATGTGTCTCTGATGTCCCACGTCAATTCTTCTCCCTAAAAGTGCACAAAGCGACGTTTTCACTGTAGCGGGAGTTCTGTGCCATGTTAGCTTTAGAAACATTGAAAAAGAAAATCTTCTTGGAAACTCAGTGAGGCGTAGGCATGCAGCGTGAATGTCTCAACATTTCCATTGTGCTCATTTTTAAATCCACATTAGACTGTTACGGAGCTCCACAGACACTTGAGTCCGTTTTGTTTAGTTTTTTCCTCATGAACTCAACATAACCCTTAAAAAAACTCACTGACAAATTATACAAGCACATGGACATTTTTTTATTTATTTTTTACTCAAAAATCCATTAAAGCATATTTTCATCCTCGCAATACAAATGGATTTATATGTCATTCTATTCATTCTCCAAAAAAGCCAGTGATATTTTTTCACACCATATTTTCTGCTCTATAATCCAAAATAGTGTTTATGAATTATGTCCAATTATTATGCAGTATAGCCGAAAATGCTACAAGGCCGTTTTTTAATGATAATGCTCCACGGTGAGCTATGAAGACAATGAAAAGGAATTCGAACTGGAATTTGTAGACCTATTTGGAATGGTTCTACTTTTTTAAATAAGACCAAGGCGATCCTCGTTTGTTCATTCATACCATTCCGCTCAATGCACTTCGAGTTCAATGTGGAGATATGAAATCGCATTTCTCGATCGGTTGTTCTTGATGACCTTGATGCTGGTAGCAGCCTTTCATTCGTTCGGCTCGGCTTCTAAATGCAGGTGCCAATACTTGTAATTGCTGATAGTGGATTAATAGCCTCTAAATGGGGTTTTTATGTGCAAGTGGATAAAGAAAGCCTGAGTTGACTTCTCTGTGTTTGGACATGGCAACAGTGGGAGGATGTGTTTGTCAGAGGAAAAAAGCTTCCGTCTCTGGCGATATTTCCAGACGTGAAAAAAAAGGGAGGATGAAATTTGAAAGTGGGGAAAAAGAGAGAAAGAGTGAAAGAGAGATTGGTCAGAGCTTCAAAAAAACTTTTTTTTTTTACATCACTGCTTGTCAGAAGGATCTCAGCTTGAATTCTTTGATATTGTCAAATCAAAGGCAGGAGTTAGCGTCAAGCTTTCTGCTATTCTAGAACACAGATAAAATAGAGTTCAGTTCAGTTCTGCCTCTGTCCTCAGGGCACATACACACACGATCACACATATACCACCATATATATACAGTGGGTACGGAAAGTATTCAGACCCCCTTAAATTTTTCACTATTTTTTATTTTGCAGCCATTTGCTAAAATCATTTAAGTTCATTTCTTTTCCTCATGAATGTACACACAGCACCCTATATTGGCAGAAAAACACAGAATTGTTGACACTGTTGCAGATTTATTAAAAAAGAAAAACTGAAATATCACATGGTCCTAAGTATTCAGACCCTTTGCTCAGTATTTAGTAGAAGCCCCCTTTTGCTCTAATACAGCCAGGAGTCTTTTTGGGAAAGATGCAACAAGTCTTTCACACCTGGATTTGGGGATCCTCTGCCATTCCTCCTTGCAGATCCTCTCCAGTTCTGTCAGGTTGGACGGTAAACGTTGGCAGACAGCCATTTTTAGGTCTCTCCAGAGATGCTCAATTGGGTTTAAGTCATTGCTCTGGCTGGGCCATTCAAGAACAGTCACAGAGTTGTTGTGAAGCCACTCCATCGTTATTTTAGCTGTGTGCTTAGGGTCATTGTCTTGTTGGAAGGTAAACCTTCGGCCCAGTCTGAGGTCCAAAGCACTCTGGAGAAGGTTTTCGTCCAGGATATCCCTGTGCTTGGCCGCATTCATCTTTCCCTTGATTGCAACCAGTCGTCCTGTCCCTGCAGCTGAAAAACGCCCCCACAGCATGATGCTGCCACCACCATGCTTCACTGTTGAGACTGTACTGAACAGGTGATGAGCAGTGCCTGGTTTTCTCCACACATACCGCTTAGAATTAAGGCTAAAAAGTTCTATCTTGGTCTCATCAGACCAGAGAATCTTATTTCTCACCATCTTGGAGAACTCCATGCGGGTTTTCATGTGTCCTGCACTGAGGCGAGGCTTCCGTCGGGCCACTCTGCTATAAAGCCCCACTGGTGAAGGGCTGCAGTGATGGTTGACTTTCTACAACTGCAGTGATGGTTGACTTTCTACAACAATCTCCCAACTGCATCTCTGGAGCTCAGCCACAGTGATCTTCGGGTTCTTCTTTACCTCTCTCACCAAGGCTCTTCTCCCCCGATAGCTCAGTTTGGCCGGTCGGCCAGCTCTAGGAATGGTTCTGGTCGTCCCAAACGTCTTCCATTTGAGGATTATGGAGGCCACTGTGCTCTTAGGAACCTTAAGTGCAGCAGAAATTTTTTTGGAACCTTGGCCAGATCTGTGCCTTGCCACAATTCTGTCTCTGAGCTCTTCAGGCAGTTCCTTTGACCTTAATGATTCTCATTTGCTCTGACATGCATTGTGATCTGTAAGGTCTTATATAAACAGGTGTGTGGCTTTCCTAATCAAGTCCAATCAGTATAATCAAAAATTTCTGGACTCAAATGAAGGTGTAGAACCATCTCAAGGATGATCAGAAGAAATGGAGAGCACCTGAGTTAAATATATGAGTGTCACAGCAAAGGGTCTGAATACTTAGGACCATGTGATATTTCAGTTTTTCTTTTTTAATAAATCTGCAAAAAGGTCAACAATTCTGTGTTTTTCTGTCAGTATGGGGTGCTATGTGTACATTCATGAGGAAGAAGAATGAACTTAAATGATTTTAGCAAATGGCTGCAATATAACAAAGAGTGAAAAATTTAAGTGGGTCTGAATACTTTCCGTACCCACTGTATATATATATATGTGTGTGTGTGTGTGTGTGTGTGTGTGTGTGTGTGTGTGTGTGTGTGTGTGTGTATATGTATATGTATATGTAAATGTAAATGTATATGTATATACAGTATATACTGTATGAGGGAGTGATTGATGAGCTTTGGATTGACGGATTATCTCCTGCTCCCAATCCTAACACACATGCTGGTATTAGAGTTAAACAGACATGTTAAACCCAATCATACGGTCGATAGAGGTCTTGTCATGAATCATTAATATTTACCACGATTATAATGTATACCGCGAATTTCTTCGATTCATCATCGCAGGTACGTGTTGATAAATAATTGAAATGGTAAGTAATAAATGCTGTCACACGGATCGGATGCAAAGTATTTCTCAAGACCAAACCGAGATGCATGAAAGTAAATGATTTTGCAGCACTACAACTTTAAATCCAAATGATGATTGGACTCCCTAAATTATTTTCCTTTTAATAAGGAATTTGTGTAGATGACAATTACACAGGAGATTGCATTTCAATTTCAATAACATGCTGGATTTCTTTGTGGAATTCAAGATTAGTGTGAATGAAATGTTTAACTGTTTTAACGCGTTTTCTCTCGGCTTACGCGAATGATTCAAGTACATTATTTCTACATGGTATGAAAAGTTATCGCTCAGTGGACAGAAGGCTTTTAAAGTGTCATATATAAGCCCAGCCCTGATGCTCTGGAGCTGAACAGGGGTGTGGGCGAGTCTGTTTTCTACATAATAATAATACATTTATTGGACAGCCAGTGCACACTTGTCTCATATAGACACAGGGGGTTACCAAATTATGAAATATTGATCTAAAAAAAAAAAAAAGGGGCGGGACTATCTGCAAACATAGAATTATTATTAGTTGTATTATTGAATCAGTTGCATCAGTGTGGGTACAGTACAGTAGGTAAAATATTATTCCTATTATCATTTTTGTCATGAGACTTTTGCTTAATCAACTCAGACTCTGTTTCTCTCAGCAAACAATCTGTTAATACTAATGAGTATTTTTAATCTATTCAAAATATCCTGAAAAAATTTTGCAAATTATACCACAGGTGTTGTGGCAAGTTCGAGTCAGGAATTGCTTCCATCAGTTATTCCTCTCTAAATGTTCTGCTTGGTGTTGAACTGAAGCTAAACTGTATGTAGTGTAAGTAGTTACCACCAAGCGGCAAGTTCAAAACAGAGCACATGCTCGACCCTGATTTCGCTGCTTCCTGGGTTTTCTAAACGTGAACTTGTACAGATATTGTATTAAATGATTTTGCTGGAGACAGCTAGGACTGGCTACAGGACTAGAGATTTTTCATACATCTGCCATGATGCAGAAAGCAAGTACATGTATGCGTTTATTCTTTACAAACTACCACAAAACAGATGTCGAAAGTGATAATGTTAATTGTCATTATTAAAAAAGAAGTAGAATTTTTTTCAAGAATCAAAAGGCAGTTAATTTTCACTCAATACTGCTGATGCTACTTTAATCACAAAGCTCACAGTTTATCAGTGGGTATGACAGTAGCAGAAATTCTTTGAAATGAGATTAAATATGAGCTTTCAATGATTAGAATCATCTGCATTGAAGCACTGGGGTGGAGAGTTGAACCTACCTCATACTGGGTGATGACGCCGTAAGTGTGAGCAGGCTCTCTCCACTTCAGAATGATCTTCTCTTCATACGCACTGGCCTGGATGGAGTCCAGAGGAACCTCGCCAGGCACTAACAGGAAATGGCATCACAGAACGATCATTACATGTTTTACCACTCACTCAGTGTTCTGAAGATTCTCTGAAGCCAGAGTATTTAATGTAATCAGACACTGTTTGCTTTAGTCTGATTACAAAGTTTCCAAAGTTGTTTTGCTGTTAATGTTGAGGTTATGTGTGCACACGTCTGCTTTAATTTAATTTGGGTTCGGAACATAAAAAAAAAAAAACAATATATGAATAAAAAAGCTATAGGTTTATCATGATAGTTAATCTCCACATGAGAAGCGATATTTTTATCTCTGCATGGGATTTTTTTAAATGTGAGCTATAATTACCTGCCTTGAGGCAACACATGGGGCTATTATTCTAATAAGCCAAATTTAAAAGAGAATTTCTGTTCACAATGATGACACAATAAAAAAAAAGGGACATCTAACAAACCTGTTCATATAACTTTAAAGGAAATGCGATAAAGAATCAGTGGAAAACAAAGTTTTTATATAATGAATAAGATTGATTTAATAAAAGCAACATTTATGAACTTTCGGTTAAATTCTTTTTTTCACAAAAGAGTGAATTGAGATTGAGCTAAAAAGGCCATCAGGCTATTATAAAGAGCTATTATTTGACATTTCAGCTGTAATTCAGTCTGTGACTGTCATACTGCCATGCATAGATACTGAATGTTTACCTATATGATTTTGTTTGTGGACACCTGACCATAAGATTCATATGTTCTTTAAAACATCCCATTCCACATTTAGTCTCAAGTTGCTCTTGCAATAACCTCCACTCTTCTGAGATGTTCCAGTAGATGTTGGAGTGGAGATTTGTGCTCAATCAGCCATAAGTCAGTTACTGATGTAGATGTTGTGAGGAGGTCTGGAGTGCAGTCAGAGTTCCAATTCATCACAAAGGTGTTCAATAGGGTTGAGGTCAGAGCTCCATTCAAGATCTTCCACTAAAACCCATGTAAACTATATGCATTATCATGCTGGAACATGTTTGTGCATCCTAGTTTAATTGAAACAAAAAATGTAATGCTACCGCTTCCAAAGACTCTACAATTGTGTGCCACCAACTTTCTGGAGAAGAACCACACACTGTTGAAAAAGTCCAGTGTCCCAATACTCTTGTTTATATATTGTATACATATGCATTGTTAACTAATGAATGTATTCAGGCTGAACAACCACCATATAGAACACAAGCAGAGAAAAGATTATGATGATCAGGTGATCAGTCATGTTTACATCACTGTCTCATCCACGTTAACCCTGTACTTCTTGTTGTTAGCATCGTAGGTTAGCCTACGTCTGTGGTGCGTGACAGCCAGAGAATGATACACCAGTGGTAGGCTGAAAAATCTCCTCACATCATCTACATCAAAACCTGAATTTATTCACACCCTTGTAAAGTAACTGAATGAACACAAACGTCCACACTTCAAAATCTACTGAAACAACTTAACAGAAGAGTGGAGGTTTTTATAACAGCAAATGGGGGTCAGGTGTCTGCAAGCTTTTTGCATGTATGTTTCCACAAAGCTGCTGGAACAACTTTGTGTATCCTATTGCAGGTTAATTGAAAGGAAAATGCAATGCTACCGCATGGAAATTCTATACAAATGTGTGCCACCAACTTTGTGGCAACAGTTTGAGGAAAACCAAATACAATATGGCTGGAAAACTCAAGTGTTTATATATTGTCTATATATTGTATACGTACATATATATTAAAGAGTTGTTTCACTCGCTGCCGGTTTTCACTCCGAATGACTCACTAATTATGAATATTCATAAGCCGACCCCTAATGTCAAATCGTATTCATTAATTGTCTGGCTTAAGTACCAAAACACAGCTCCTGCCGACCTTCAGTCGAATTCTTTTGTGTCAGTATAATGCAGAAATCCAGTGAAGTGTTCAACTACAAATGCTTTTAAGCAAGTAGTTTAAATGATACTTTTCTTTGTTGTAAGATTTGGAAGATAAGTGATCTAGTAGGTGTCTATTCTTTTATATGTATTTCCATTTTTTTATTATTAATTTTTTTTATTTGCTGCTGAAATTTCCCCACTGTGGGACGGATAACGGTATATCTTATCTTATCTTATCTTATCTTATCTTATCTTATCTTATCTTATCTATTAGCTAACAGCATCATTGACAGAGAGGTAAACATGGTGCATGTAAACACAAGGCTTCTTCATGTAAAGAGTTGAGTGAATCTTTTAAAAAAAGGATTCCGTTGTGATGGATCTTGTGACTGTTTATGAACGAGTCTCACCATCCTCGTCAGTCTGGACGTGGATCTCGGCACTCTCCTTCACGCCCTCGCGATTGCGCAGCACCAGTTTGACGCTCAGGTTTGTGAAGGGTGTCAGGTTGTGGATGGTGTGCTGAGGCGCGGAGTTCTTGCTGTCGTATGACACTTCTTCCCGGGTCTCGTCTTTCCCAGTGCCACGGGCGCTGTACTCCACCGTCAGACTGTAGTTATGGCAGCGCGTCACATTGTAGCCGAATGGCTCCCAGCGGAGGGTCACCTGCCTGGCCTTAATGTCTACTACCCTCAGCTGCCGAGGCCCGTGCATGGGCTCTGAGAGAGAGGGAGAGAGAGAGAGAGAGAGAGAGAGAGAGAGAGAGAGAGAGAGAGAGAGAGAGAGAGAGAGAGAGAGAGAGAGAGAGAGAGCGCACAAGTTAACTCCAATACAGACAATAGAAAAAAAGCCTGCAACAATAAAAACAATAAACAGAATGAAAGAAAACAGGCAAAAAAAAGTTAAAATAAAAATTCCTGGCAAATTGTAGCAACAGCTGGGAAAGAAATATACAAATGATTGCTTATTATATGATGAACAATGGTGATATATATGTCTCCATCATCTCTTTCATCCATTGGTCTCTCTCTCTTTCTTTCTCTCTTTCTTCCATTTCCTTCTTTTTTCTGTCTTTTTGTTTTTGTCTTTGCTTTTTACTTATTTCTCTTTATATTTCTCTCAGCACAAACTACAAATAACGTGCGTACACACACACACACACACACACACACACACACACACACACACACACACACACGTACTTCTACGTCTACCTCGTAGACCTTTTGGTTTGCCTTCTCGATGTCCCTCTCTGTGGGGAGAGGAGCAGCCGGAGTGCACGGTAATAGAATCAATTTCCATCCAGGTTAAATTTGAACTCCACTTTTTTCTGGAACCTTCCCTGCTATTAGACCCAGCCAGGGCTCAATTTCCTCCTGCCACCCCCAATATGAAAAGACACACACACACACACACACACACACACACACACACACACACACACACACACACACACACACACACACACACACACACACACACAAACACAAGGCTGCTGTTCTGAAGCTTTCGTTGTCATACTTAGCATTCTGGTGATGGAGAGTGACTCTTGGGTGCTTTCTCACACGCACAAAGACACACACACACACACACACACACACACACACACACACACACACACACACACACACACACACACACACACACACACACAACTTCTCTTTTCCTCTTTGCCTTTTAAAAATGATTCGCGACAAACAGGTCCAGAGCACAAACTGGATGAACCGAATGAATCAGGAGGAGACTAATATTGTTAATCAGAAATGTAACAAAGAACATTCAGGACTGAGTACGAGGCCATAAGGTAATGAGCCAGCTGCTGAGACCACACACATTTACTTTTATTCAAAACCAATATCAATTTCCTTCATCTCTAAAACCTACTTCTTGGTATTTATCAAAGGTGTAACTGATGTGAATCCGAGCACACTGCTGCTGTTGTGAGTGTGAGTGTGTGTGTGTGTGTGTGTGTGTGTGTGTGAGTGTATGTGTGTGTGTGTGTGTGTGTGTGTGTGTGTGTGTGTGTGTGTGTGTGTGTGTGTGTGTGTTTGGGGGGGGGGGGGGGGGTTGGGTTTGGAGGTGACTGACCTGAATATATTTCGATATCAGATCACTGAGGCTTGTTATTCTTTACAAGTGGCACTAATTGTATGCAAAACACTTAACAAATAACAGAGCTGTTGAATATTTCCGCTCATAGATGACTGACAGGTCTTTGTGTATAATGTGAGCCCGTGGCTACACAAACAGGAAATCATCATCAGTAACGTTAACAGTAACACACACCTAGCGGTGGATTATAATGCATATACAGGGGGGGCATTTGCAAGCTGCCTATGACGATTGCACTGATTGATCTGTATTTCATATACAAGTCTCGAAATGAGACAAGGAGATAAAGCTGTGTAATGAGATTACATTTATTTGAATGAATTTTATTAGAGAAAGAGTGTGTGAGAATATGTGTGTGTGTGTATATGTGTGTGTAAGAGAGACAGGCAAAGAGAATGTGTGTGTGAATTACGTGCATCTGTGCCACGTCTATGTACTTTTCACTATCATTTTAGCTCGTTTTGTTTTATCTTTTGTCAACTTCATCTTGTTCCTCTACCCGTTTATTAAAATCGCCATATTCACCATGTTAGTTCAATGGCATGCGCTCCATAAGGTGATTAGGAGATGTTTCCAATCGCTGCCGCACCCTGAACATAACTGTGAGCGTATGTTACTATAGAAATGGGAGTTAATAAGCCAGATCGATACTATAGAACTGTAAGCTGATCAAACTTACATCAGCCAATACGAATCAGGTATTCAAACAAAACGCAGTATAAATTCAATAAGTTATACTGTAAATACAAAAGTATTGGGACACCTGACTTTCCCAGCCATATGTGGTTCTTTCCCAAACGTCTTTGGATGCAGTTGCATGAAATTTTCCCTTCACTTGAACTATGAGACCTAAACCTGTTTCCAGCATGACAATGCCCCTGTGCACAAAGCAAACTCTATGAAGATCTGCTTTACATAGGTTGGAATGTAAGATCTTAAGTGGTCTGCTATAGAGCTCTGACCTCAACCCTGTTGAACACCTTTTGGGATGAACTGGAATGCTGACTGCACTCCCGACCTCCTCACATCATCTACACGAGTACCTGACTTTACTAACACCCTTGTGGCTGAATGAACACAAATCTCCACAAGCACACTCCAAAATCTAGTGGAACATCTTCCCAGAGAAGTGGAGGGAATGATAACAGCAAATGAGGACTAAATGTGGAATGGGATGTTTTCAAAGGAAATGCAAATCTAATGGTCAAGTGTCCACAAACGTTTGTCCAAGAGATCTTTCCCTAAAAGTCATATGCGCAAATGATCACAAATTGCTTTTTTTTTTGCTTATTCTCGTCAAGGAAACTGGATTATTCATCTTCCCTGAACCATATATATTCTAATACAACTTATTACAATTTCCAGAAAATGAAGTACAAATTCACAGCATGCAGTGATACAGTGAGAGGGCAAGCAGCAAACACAAAGCACACTAAAACACACCGGGGTTAACTGAGAAACTTTGCAAAAGAGGAAAAAGGGGAGAAAAAACAAATAAAATTCACACCGGCATATCGAGTTTACCCATGCCGGGCAGCATTTCATCATTTATTCACAGCGCCAATAAGCTTGCGTGAAAAAATGGCATTTAGAAAGGTCATGGGGACAGAGGAAAGAGCTGAGAAGGCAGATTTAGAATAGCCCCCCCCCCCCCCCCCACACACACACACACCACCGCCACCACCCTCTGCCCGCCCGTATCACACGCTCATTGGCGACGTGGCCCTGAGGAGCTGATCTCGGGGAACAGGTGTGCTTGCTGACATGAGCCCTCACGTCTTAGCTCGCAGCTCGCTCTCAAGGTGGAGATCAACTGTATCAATAAATAATAGCGGCCGTGATGGATTAATGCAATGCAGAGCCAAAACATCAGACATCACTGCTGTTTCATGCAGCCAACCTGGTTGCCTTTGTGTGTGTGATGGAGATTCACTTACGCCTCTATATTTGCTTCTTTCAACATTTTCTAACTGCTACTTAAAAATATAGTATTGATTTTTTTTTTCAGATGCTTTACAAAAAAGGGAATATTTAAAAAAAAGACACAAAAAAAAAAAAACCAAGGGCAGCTGCAGTGCCTTTGAAACATATTTCCTATTTTTTTTTGTCTCTGAATCAAGTGCGACTTTAAAAGCTATTGATTCGTACAACAATCTCCTGAGTACATGGCGTCCGAATTCAGGCTCAGTCCGGCCTAAGAGAACGACCGGCGTGCGAAATTGTGTCGAAAAAAAAAACAAACTCATGCTTTCTTATTTCCTGACGTACCGCCCATATTGGCATGTTTGCTTTAAAAGAAAAAAAAAGACGAGAAAATCTAAAAATGACGGTGAAGTAGATTTCAAATGGTCTCACTTATAGGCAACTTGAGGCGAGTAGTCATTTAATACGATCCGTCGAGAGGCTCAGATCTTCACGGAAACAAATTCTCCTTGAACGTTTTCGATCGAGACACCAGAGAAAAGTGAAATGAAGTATACAAGAGTGCATAAAGGCAAAAAGACTGAGAGAGAGAGTGAGAGTGAGTAGAGATGAAAACAGACCACCCCCTCCCTCCCTCTTCCTCTAAACAGAATGGGAGCACTTCAGGAGAGCCATCCAGAAAATAGAAGTTTTAAGCATGTCCATTTGTGGAACTATCAGCTGACCACACTGAGTAGGCCAGAGGTGGCGGTGAGGGGAACGCACCGACCGGCCAGGCACACAAATCACATTACACCAGCTCCATACACTCTCTAATGCACTAAAGTGTGTATCTGAGCCATGGGCTAGTGCATGAGAGGGAGAGAGAGAGAGACGGTCAGAGTGACAGAGAGAGTTTTAACATTCTCTCGTTCTAAACTTTATGTAGTCAAATGCACTTAATGGATTAGGAACACCTCTTTCATGCTTATTTTATGCCATTTGCAAAGATTATTTCTCCATTACGCCCAGTGAAAAGTGTTACATTATACTCCCTGACCGTATCGAACCTCAAGGTTTTTCCGGCAATATGTGCACTTTTAGCAGTCGTTTAATGAGAGGGAAAGCGTGTGTGTGTGTGTGAGAGAGAGAGAGAGAGAGAGAGAGAGAGAGAATGAAAAAGGAGAAGAAAGAAAGATAGAAAGTGTGTCATCATACACACACTACTTGAGTGTCAGCTTCAGTGTGTTGATTTTAGTCAGTTTTTTAAAAAAGCTAAATAACTGGGATGGTTTCTTTGAAAATTTATTAGTGAAAATCTTTTGTTTATAATTTATCAACAAGTGAAAACGAGTTTATAATCAGGATGCTAGTGGGGCACACACCCTACTTATGCCGAGAGAAGTTTTGAATATTTTAATATCCGTAGTAAAAACAAAGGCTGAATGAGCGTTCGGAAACTATCCAGACCCTAAAAGTAAAGGTGGGGGTCTGTCTGAACACTTTCTGAATGCACTGTGTATGATCAGGAGCACATGGTCAGTGGAGTGGATGAGACGACGATGATGATGATGATGTTGAAAACCTGAGAAGGCACTTCCTATTGTAGGGGTGTAATTCGTCACAATTTGGCGGTAATGTTTTTTTTTCTGAGTAGATTAGATTACAAAATCCTGTTCTTCCTTATTACTGTCAATTTAGAGTTTTTAGATACACTTTACAGACACAACTATTGGGGCATATGACTTTTCCAGCCATATGTGGTTTTTCTTATCACAAGTTTGGAAACACGAAATTGTAATGGACGTTTTTAGAGGTTTTTGCATGACATTTTCCTCTTCACTTGAACTCACAGATGCAAACCTGTTTCAGCATGGCAACATCCCTGAGCCCCATGAAAATGTGGGTTGGAGTGGAAGATCTTGAGTGGCCTGCTATGGAGCTGTTGAATACCTTTGGGATGAATTGCAAGACTGACATCACCCCAGGCCTCCTCACCTCATCTACATCAGTGCCTGATTTTACCACCACCCTTGTGAGTGAATGAGCTCAAATCTTCAGAAACTCACTCCAAGGTCTTGTGGAACATCTTCCCAGAAGACTGAACGTTATTATAACAGCATATTGGGACTAAATATGGAATGGGATGTTCAAAAAGCACATACCGAACATATTATCAGCTGTCCACAAACTTTTGTGTCAATTTAGTGTAAGTGGAAAAAAGGAAAAACATACTTCAGGTCAGAAAAGTCTTTTTAGGCCGTGGCTTTGAATATGAATAGGTAAAACAGTGATAAAACGTGAGAGTGAGAGAAGAAGCGACAGATAGAGGGACACAGAGAGAGAGAAGGAGAAAGGAGAGAAAGTGTTCAGGAAGAGTGCTACGCTGTAAAGTTGGCAGAGCAGAGAGTCTCTTTATACGCTGCCTGAGCAGAGGCGTGAAAGCTCTTTCCTCGGTGAAACCGTCGTCCCGCGCACGGCCTGCTCTTCGCTCCTGGGTGACCGCGGCAGCAATGAGTTCCGCATCATTAAACCAACATATGAAGTTACAACGAGCTGTGAATGGGGACATTTCCTAGAATATTAACGCAGTAGCTTTATAGGGCAACAGGAACTTTCTTTAATTAATGCAGAACTGCGATTTATGGCCTCGTGCTCGGTTTTTACAGCCACGTTCGATATATCATTAGGAGTGTAAGCGATGTGGGCTGATTATCCAATTAAAACACACTCGTGCTAAATATCTCTTTCACATCTATACACAAGGCTGTCCAAGCCCTTTTTCCCCCCTTTTTCCCCCTATTTTTAATGTCAGGATAGGAATTGTTTACAGAATTAAATGTTAACATTTATTATATGTACTATATGGACAAAAAGTATTGGGACACCTGACTTTCCCGGACTGTTATTGCAAAACTGAAGGCACACAATTGTACAGGTTGTCATTGGATGCAGTAGCATGACATTTTCCCTTCACTTGAACATGGGTTGGAGTGGAAGATCTCTTGCTATAGAGCTTTGACCTCAACCCTTTTGAATACGTTTGGGATGAATTGTGGTGTGCCTTATGTGTAAAAAGCTGTCTTTCTCAAATCCTCCAATCAGAAGAGAGAATTTAGCAACACTTGTAAGATATACCTGCACTAACAATGATGTGAGTTTGTCTTGTCTCATACAAGCCACACTGTGCAAGATGAATCTTTTATGCAGATATGGCAACCTGGTCATTGGGCTACATTATAGAAGAGCTGCAGCTGCAACTTTGAGAAAAACCAGAGCAATGCTTTAATTTCATGCACAGACACAACAGAACATTCTGCACACGACTGCTGTTATATGAAATAAAACCGGTTGGGAATGTAATGGTGTACCAGCTGTATTATTGTTAAAACAATAAATCTAAAATTATCAAAAATGTGTTGCTTTTTCTATTTTGTTTTGTTTTATGACGTCTTCGTACGGTTGACTCTTTCCACCATTTCACAGGGGCTTTTAAACCGTGTGCCTCACGCAGAGTGAATTTAGCGAGCGCTGCAGGTGCAGTGTGATGAGCTACAGCCTCGGTAAACTGAACGTTAATGTCAGACACCTTGTGAATGCTTTCTGCGGCTACATCAAATGATTTTTTTCCTCCTGCACAAACACCTGGCCCTGTGCAGTGGTTTCACTTTACACGTAAATATACGCATTTACACTTACACACATATATATATATATTTATTTACACACACACACGTCTTTTGTGTAGTAAAAGAAAAACAATAAATGACATAATAAAAATTATCATAAATAATAAAAAAATATAAAAAATGTTTTTTAACTAAATAATTCTATATTATTACAACTATATATCTTTTTTATAATATATATTTTTATATTTAGACATTTTATACATATATATATATGGATATGGATATTCCATAATACACAAAAAACGCTTCTTTTTTTTTGCTTAAATAAATTAGCCACACTTCATTTGATTCAAATTCATTCTGACAGCATTAACACACACCCATGTACTCTCACACACTCTCCTAATACTACACACACACACACACACACACACACACACACACACACACACACACACCCATGCCGTGTGCACTCTACAGAAAGAGGGAGACTTGGTGCGACAATTCTTATTTGCATTTGTGTAAAATCTCCTCTCCTCCTGTTCAAAGCAGGTCAAGGTCGGTTTTGAAGAGGAGAACTCTCTGGCCTGCGCTCCTCTTCTCCCTTTCTGCTGTCGATGCTGAGATATTCTGTTTGAAACGATGCTGCAGTGACTGATAACACACGAGCGTGTCTGCCGATGAAGCCGGCTAATACGCATTTACGAGTATTTTTTCTATGCACGAAACACGCAAATGAAAATAAAAGGCGGTTAATGTGACGCTGCGAAACCGAAGCAAACAGAAATTATTGAAAATCTTTTTTCTCTGAGCACAGTAACAAAATTATATACAAATAATCCGGAGATGGAAAATAGCTTGCAGACATCTGATTATTTGGAAAGCAGACATTACAGTAAACTAGATTTTTGGAGAGTAAAGTAATTGCATTTAACAAGAGAGTTGCTTATCCCACACACACACACACACACACACACACACACACACACACACACACACACACACACACACACACACACACACACACACACACACACACACACACACACACACACACACACACACACACACTGGAGGTCTAGATTGGTATTCCTGGCACTGCCCCTGGCCTGAAGATGTAATTGAATAATTCCAGTTTGACATTTCGATAGAACTATTAGTGAGGTTTTTATCATTACAGCATGACATTTAAATAATGATTTCTAAATTATCTCCACATTATCAGCTCCTGTTCATTCTAATGACCTGCCTGTCTTATCTTTCTCATGCAAATAGATTACATGATTATACAAACACGAGAGAGAGAGAGAGAGAGAGAGAGAGAGAGAGAGAGAGAGAGAGAGAGAGAGAGAGAGATAGATAAATAAGACTAAATGCAAAGAGAACAAAAGAGAAGGATACAATGAGACAAGAAAAATAAGCTGAGAAGAGAAGAGAACAGAAGAGAACAGAAGAGACGAGAAGAGACGAGACGAGATGAGACGAGAAGAGACGAAAAGAAACGAGAAAGGAGAGGCGTCTTGGCCGGAACTCCAGTGTGACTCAGGGAATCCTGCACACTCTCATTCACACTGCAGAAAGCAGGAGGAAACATTTCTCTTCTCTCTATGAAGAGGACTTGTGAAACTCTGGAGCTGCCACACTACACCTGCTTTACCACTGTGCTGGCAAACATTCATATCACAGAAAATGATTACGTTTTGTCTAATAGCATTTGTGAAATGATAAACAATGAGATAAATAAAAATCACTCTTCCTGAAATAGAAATGTGCTCTTTATATCTATGTAATATTTACTTCTGCTGTTTACAGTCTATGCACT